>NC_133486.1:10741363-10882193 GCF_025370935.1 Choristoneura fumiferana
AAGAACTTCCCACGGTCCCAAACTATATACCATACCAAATTCCATTTAAGCCAGTTCAGTTGTTTAAGCTTGAAAAGATACAAACTGATAGGCACACAGTGAGTTACTATCGCGTGTAAGTTTAATGTATGTATGTAAGTAAAGATTAAAAACTAAAATTCTGCTGCATCAAAATTCAAGCCTTTCTATTCACTAAAAACTAGATAAAACACGATAAAAACAGATAAAACATAAAAACTGTCATCTCATTTTTACACCAAGTTATCTTCGAACCGGTGAAAACATCAAACGTACGCCGGTTTCACTTTAGATGGCGGCCATAACTGGCGACTTGCGCGTGCGCCGTGGAAAGCGGCATAGCGACGCGATGTGTTCAAGATTTTAAAGTTCCACATGGAAATAGAAACTTTAATATCGGGTTCTGTCTTTTCGCAGGATTAATTATTGTTTGACAAATGTTTCATTTTGCCAACTCTCAGTTTTCTCCTAAACCAAAAGTTTTTTAACCTGTCATCTCCCAGGATAACAGGATCGAAGGATTTTGGGCACAAATTTGTGCCTCTGGGAGAGGACAGGTTAACTGTCTTTTCTTATACTTTTATAGAACACAGTAGGTTAGGTTAGATTTGTTTTATGAAAGCTCCGAAAAAATATAGTTCAATAGAAAATCCTGAGTTAGCAAACGAGACAGTTTGGTAAATGAGATTGGGAAAAGACAGAGAACCCTTTAATATACACATAATAGTGCATTATGTACTTCCATCGGGAATTAACGGCACCCAAAGGTCAATCAATCAATGTAGATACATGGAACTTAATTGTTTAGTGTCAAATAGTATTTCTTACTCAAGTAATTCTAGAGTTAAACATAAATATCTTAGGCGAGTGCGTGTTTAAATGTTCAAGTAGATACTTAAACCATATTTGACACAATACATTCAAAAACAAGTTTAATTGTGTAATCAACAAATTTTATTAATATACAATATTTAAATTGATTAATGAATATAAAGAGAATAACCTAACCAAGAAAAAGTTAAACCCCAAAACAAACCCCCGACACTGTGTCACTTCAAAGTTCAATACCTCTAAAACGGCTAAACCGATTTTGATAAAGCTGCATTATAGCTGCATTAAATATAGAAAACCTGCATTTAAATAAATAAAACCACATTTGAATCGCTCTACCCGTTTTAGAACTACGGTGCCACAGACAGACACACATAGCGGTCAAACTTATATAACCTCTTTTTTGCGTCGGGGGTTAAACATAGAACTAAAACTAATCCTAAAAATCTATATTTACAAATATCACCCAAGTCGCTACTATTGGGCAGGGTGCCACGATTCCTCGTTGTATGGCAATGCCTAGAGTGTAACCATTTCTCGAATAGCGTTAAATATCAATCCCATTGATACTCAGAAAGACATCAAACTAACTCTTGATTTTAATCAAAAGTGCAATATTTAAACCGAAAGTTTCCGAGGTCAGCTGTGAGGCGAGAGTGGCAAAACATAAATGTTAACCAACTGGTCTTGTGTAGGTTAGTTTAAAAATAAGTATGTAAAAATTGTGGTAATGGCCGTTGGATAAAACTGCCTATTGAATAGCGGCAACTAGGTAATGATGTCGACAGCTAGATATTTGGCCAAAAAGTTAATTACTAAGTAGTTTATAATGGTTTTATTTAACATGTCAGAAAAATATTTGAAAACAATTCACAAGATGCCAGTTCTAGAGCTCATTCTTAAAGTAGAAAACATGAACAGTGTAAATCAGGCATGTAAAAAAACACATTTATATCGAATGAATACAATAAGTAAGTATCTCGGAAGACTTGAAATAGAATTTAAAAAAAATTGAGTGAACAATAACTAAGAATGTTTATTTGTTCTTAATTTTGTCAAATTTTATCTACATTTCTCCTCCACGCTCTATGCCACTATCAAAACGAACTCAAAATTAAAACTAAACCATAACAAGTTCTCAACAATCTCCAAGAATCTTAAAGTTTACTATTAAACAATACAGTCACAATCTCATTCAAAAACAATCACTATTCCCAAGGCATAACGCAGAGAATTGTCTAACGCGTCGCCGATAACATCGGGTGTACCATTTCTAATGTTTATGTTATCGATCATAGTTAATAGTCCTATTTCAACGTGAGCTTTTCAAGCTTTATACTTCATTCCAGATAACGATACATTAATTTCATGCGAGTATGTACATACATATGCTAGTATATGAATTCAACATATTGTTTTGAGTTAAATCGCCTTAAAGGGCAAAAGACACTAGATCCTTGCTTTTGTTTACAAACTTCTTTTTAGTTCTTGAAATTTTACATGAGGCACTTTCTAATAGATGAAAGTGTGCAGTCGGGGAATAGTTATTTGTGTCACAAGAGAGCAAAATGATGTATTTAGGGCAGTACATTAAATCCAGAATGTAGTGAAGGATTCTAGACTAAAGTAGAATCCTGAGCGTACTGAGGGATTCAAGTGTTAACGCCATGATGAAAATAATTTTTCTCCCGAGTGACTCATACAACTTTTCACACCGAATATGACGAAAATTATAATAAAACAAAAAACAATTTTAAATATAATTAAAGAACAACCAGCATAGAAAATGGCGCGGTTTTACAATTATCAACTTCAAAATATTGCGTTTGCAAAAAAACACTTAGAAAAGCCTTGAACAGAAAAGTTGCACTTTGATTCCTCTCGTCAGGGAGCAAAAGTTACTTTTCTGAATGAGAGGTGTGAAAAATATATTATGGATGGCTCAGAAGGGAGGACCCACCCAGACAGTGCTGAGCTCTCGCTTGCTGAAAAATTAGGCAGCAAGTCCCCAACTCCCTGGAGCTTACTAATGTTTAACACTAACATAAACACAAATAAAACACAACACAAAATAACATAAAATGCAATGAACTGCAAATTTACTTGGCTTCTTTCTTTTTTCTTTTTTAGAGGCGACAGACGCAAGAAAAAAAATTGTAGTTCATTGATATGCATCTTTGATAAGTAACGACGAAATTAGAGATGAAAGCCAGTCTAAGAAATAGAAGCATGTTTATTGTCCAATAGCTTAACGTTATATGATATAGAGTATAGAAAACTAGCTATTTTGCTGCGTAATGTACACATGAAAGCAAGCAGTGGATCAATAGAGTAATGCACCTTGATGATCTCTGAAGAGCTTGTAACAGCAAGTTTTTGCTGCTTTGATCATTAGATGCCGAGAAAACGCTGTAGAAATTAGATGATTTTGTTTATTACTTACTTGGTATTTCTGGATAAATAGGTAAACCTCATGGTGGCCTAGTGGCTTAACCTCTCGACAGTAGAAGATCATGGGTTTAAACCCCGGCTCGCACCTGTGATTTTTTGAATTTGATGTGCGAAATTACATTTGAAAGTAACCACGAGATTTACTGTGAAGGAAAACATCGTGAGGAAACCTGTATAAACTTGCGAAGCAATTCAATGGAGTCTGTGAAGTTTCCAATCCACACTGGGAACAGGCTACGGTACGGCAAGACAGCGTTTTATTTCTAATTCTAAACTGTCCAATTTCTGATATTTTACACATTTTTTTTTCAAATTAGTTTTTTGTCATATTCTGAATTTTCCTGTCAGATTTGGGGTCCAATATCTGGATTTTTCATGCTGCTTGTTTACCAGATTCTGTTTTGTTGCTCACAAGGATGAAGGATGGTGATGAGGTACAATCTAGGGCTCTTCAAGGCTAGAGTGAATGGGCTGTTACTGAACCGGTGAGATACACCTTTGGCGTCAATTATAGAACTTTTCATCAGGTGAGATAGGGGTCAATCACGTGTCAGATTTATATAAAAAAAATGGCCTTAGTTGTGACAAGAAATTTGTTTTTTCTTTTAAATAAAGTATCTTCCTCTCTCTAGTTTTCTAGCTTCATTAGGCTGCTTTTCTGTCAGAAATGTGCAAGAAATGTATTTCTCATGAACCAGTAGAAACGCTTCATTTACTTATCCTCGCACATCTCTGGTAGAAACACAGCCTTATTTCTATCGCCACTCATCCACTGATAGCACTTAGCTGCAGGCCAAAGGCTATAAATAAAAGAAATCCAATTAAAACAAAACCTTTAATAACACGATGTATCAAACGAACAGACATGTAAATGAATTTCTTTGGCGGCTTTCAAGCCCTATAATTTGAAGGGCATGCCCCTCAAAGCCTCTGTATGAGGCGGGTTAAAAATAACCTTTTATTTCTGAACTTGAACCAAAAAAAAGGATCGGTGCCCCAGCATCCCAATGCAAGGAGAATTTGGTATGACATCATGCTGCGATAATTTTTAAGATAGGTACCCAAGGTGGAAATTTTTAAATGTTACTTTTTTGTTTGATGAAATTTTTGGGTGTTCATTCTTCGTCAAAATTAACTCGTAAAGTCATATTAACACCCAAAATTAAACAAAAATAATTTATGCAGTTAAGACACAAGTACTACAAACTTTGTAGCGTGCAAAAAACATGTAAATAACTTTAATGTCTTAACTATTTGTAAGGAAAAAAGTAATAATTATTAAACAAAATAAATTACAACAAATAAACAATTAAATTAAATAATTAAAATTAAAAAAAAAGATTTAAAAGGCTAGTATTTGCATAAACTGCCAGGACGTGCTAACGTATTAATTTTAAAAACTTTTACTACGAATATCTTTATTATTATCATATTTAAAAAAATCTACTTACTTAAACCTATAATCGCCGCAAAATCTTTTACCGCACTTAAATTATCTGCTTCCCTTACCTTCCTTATTACTTTCTAAAGTTCCAATGTTGTTATCATAAACATTTCATATTTATTTCTCCTTATGGCTTTGGAGTTATAAATGAGCTTAGGGAATCCAATTATCTGGTTCGCACATCTTTACGGTTGGTTTGTGCTAGAGTCTGACCAAACATTCAGTTTTGGTTTCGGTATCGGCGAGTTTCGGCTTCAAATTGGAGTTTCGGTGTAGTATTCATGTATCAGTAAACTCTTTATTGTAGAAAAGGAAGAAAGAAATAAATAAATTGACAAACTGGGAAACTAGAACCTAAAAATCTGCCGAAACTAGAACCAAAACCAAAATTTGATTCGTAAATTTTTGAGCGACGAGGAGTGGCTTTACCACACGTTCATCTGCTAATTTTCCGTGGCCACGTTGTTATCCTTAAAAAATATTCGTGCAAAATGACAGCTTTCTAGCATTGATAGTCCCTGAGCATAGCCGCGGACGGACGGACAGACAGACAGACATGGCGAAATTATAAGGGTTCCGTTTTTGCCATTTTGGCTCCGGAACCCTAAAAAGGTGGTGTGCAAAGAATCTAAAATGAACGCAAGCTCAGAAATTATGCAAAATAATATATTGAGGACTAACTGATAAATCGATCATTGCCATCTCATATTGGTAATTTGATAATAACTATACAAATAATTAAATTGCCCGGGCATTATACATAATGCCTATCACCTATTGGGCAGACTAATAAAAATATATGCTTCATTACTATAATTTATATTTTTGACTTAAAATTCCTTCATTTTATAGATGCATTATATAACTAAATATCTATCAAAATCTGTAAAGTAAGTTATCTATAATGGTTGAATTCCATTCTGGTTTTGGTCGCAATAGAACCTAACAGGCTCCTTCTCGCTGCGTTCGTCGTCGCACCTAACTTTCCGATTGACTGAATCAGACTTCAGTTCAGTAATCAAATTGCCCAACGATCATGTAGCAATATTCGTAATAACCGGACAATGTGATAAATAATGAAGTTTAATAATGCCCTTAATAATCACTTGCTTCATAATTATTTACACTAAAAAAGCGGTTGAATAAAGTTTCAGTTTCGGTATCGACCCAAACTGGTACACAAGCCGAAGTTCGGTTTCGGTTGAAAATACTGGTTTCAGTCGAACACTAGTTTATGCATCTATGGTGGAAGGTAATATGGCTGTGCTTAAACCTGTTTGCTGGCAGCAAGGACAAAAGGTTTTGCATTGTAAATATTCTGGACGTTTCTTGGAATCGGATAATGTTTCGAGAAAGAATTTCATGCTTCAATAAAGATACACTGCGAAAGTTTATTTATATGGCAATCTCGTGTGCATGTAAAATTGGCACGTAAGTTTTTGGCATTTTTTTACACTGACTTCTTGCTGCTTCTGATTGTTTTTTAGCTAGGCATGGGAAAACGATCACCATTTTAAAAACCTTACACTTAGGTACGACCATATTATGATACGTCAAATCTTATCGACGAAAAATAAAACGACGATATAACATTTGTTTTTTATCTCGTCCAATTCGCTTAGGATAGGGGCTCTTCTTAAAAGCCGTGGTGGCCTAGTGGTTTGACCTATCGCCTCTCAAGCAGAGGGTCGTGGGTTCAAACCCCGGCTCGCACCTCTGAGTTTTTCGAAATTCATGTGCGGAATTACATGTGAAGGAAAACATCGTGAGGAAATCTGCACAAACCGGCGAAGCAATTCAATGGTGTGTGTGAAGTTCCCAATCCGCACTGGGCCCACGTGGGAACTATGGCCCAAGCCCTCTTGTTCTGAGAGGAGGCCTGTGCCCAGCAGTGGGACGTATATAGGCTGGGATGATGGGATGATGAGGGGCTCTTCTAACACCGGATATTCATAGATACTTACAAATTTGTGTGGAATATCTAGTGCGGAAGTCCTACTCTTACTTAGCTGATTTTTTTATTGCTGTTTGTGGTCTAAATTAGACGCAGGCTTAAAAAACATTGCAGCTACAAGTTAGCTCCTGCCTATCGTGACGTTTTTACTAGTATCAGTGAACTAAAAAACAATGACTTATCTCACCCGCGGTCTTACGATAGGCCGTATATGGGACAAATGTTTGTTCATGCAGTTCCTCCACCATGACACTGTAAGAACACATACAAATCAAAAACCCAACTGTCACCAGGAACAAACTACATTGATGCATTTCGAACTGCAGTTCAGTAGATTTACCTAATTGCTGGAGAAAAATTATTTGTGAGATATATTATTAACAAACGTTGCTACAGTCATGGCTACTTAATCAAGTCAAGGTAAACACTTTAAAAAACACAGCGAAGCTTCCCATAACATTGTCTTACCCAATCTGCGCAAGAGTGGAACACAATGGTCGCCAACGACCACAATGGCGGGGTGTGACCGCCACCGAAATGTACAATATTGTACAATTGCACGCTCCATCGAGCGGATCCGGTGAAATTGTACACATTGTTATTTTAAACGTAACGTTTTGTAATAAATGTTTCGGCTCATGATTCCGTTTTAAAATGGAAGCGGTTATATTATAAAGCTAGAAACGCGACTGAACCGATCGTTAAAAAAAAATTAACCCGATACTAAAAAATATTGGAAACAGTGGCATTACACATTACATAAAATTTGCACAGGAACAGTTTCGTCTTCCTCAAATATTCGATCTTCATTCGAGAAATTTCGATACCAACGGCCATCCTGTCTTCCGTGCTACATGACCTGCCCATTGCCACTTCAATGAGCTAATTCGCTTGCCTATGTCGGCATGTACAGCGTAAGACGTCAATCGAAGAGGTGGATGGATGACCTAGTAAAAGAAGCGGGTTCGCGGTGGATGTGGGCTGCTTCCAACCTAAGTAACTGGAGGTATATGGGGGATGGGGGAGGCCTATGTCCAGCAGTGGACGTCCTACGGATGATATGGTGATGATGATGCATATTCGATACTTAACATTTTTATAACAATACTAGCCTTAATCCGCGACTTCGCTTGGGTAAACCATTTGACCTAGCAGTCATATATTTTAATTATTCGTAATTTTACTATGATAATTCCCAAATATTACATAGTGATCTCCATTTACGTTGTATGACAATGACCCATTTCAAATTTGAAATATTTAGACGTAGCAATTTTACTCTTCTCATACTTGAACTGGCACCAATCTAAAATTGGCAATCAAGTTCGGATTCTCGCCGATCCGGCTCGAAGGACCAAAAGTCCCCTGCCCAGAGTTCAATGAACTGGGAACCTGTCGCTCCCACGGCCACTGGCTACCACAAAAGCCTTAACATAATCATTAAAAAGGTTGGGTTACCTTCTGAGAAATCGTAATGGTTATATTTTTCTTTAGAATCCTTTAAACCTTTTTAAAGGTTCAGTTTTAAATAACATCCTTATACATATAGATACGAAAATGATCATTGGTTGGTTACGCTTGAACGCTTAAAGTATTCAACTAATTGTGAAGACAAAGAACACACCAAAAAAAACATTCGTATTTTTCATATACATATCTGCCCGTACCGGAAATCGAAGCCGATACAAAATTCGTAGTCAGGTTCTCTAACCACTGAGCTATCCGGTCGTTATAAAAGTATTGTTCAATAAGCTCATGAGTCTTATATGATACGTTTATGGAGCAAAATTTGTACTATTTTTAGTTTTACGTCGGCTAATGACCCATTTTCAGCAGTATGTGTGTAAAAAAATCTTAACTAACCTTAACATTGCACGTGAAGTAGGTAGGTACTTTAAAAATGCATGTTACAGAAATAGTGAAGTTGTTACTAATAAGATCCTATTAGAACGTTAGTTACTACGGGACCCTAAAAACCACAAACACATACTCACTTAATCAGAAGTCACTTATCTACTCATTCATTATTAAGAAGTTAATGTGAGATAAGTATTGAAACATTATGTTTTGTTCAAGTTTAGTAAATATTAAAGTTGAACCACAAAACTCGGTCAGAGTACAGTTAAACCTACTAACCAATAATATACGTCTTCAATCATCAAGTTCAAGCAATGCTTTATCACCGTACCGCAATTCTGACATAAACATAAGTCAGTCTTTTTTACTGTAAATCAATTTCTATATTTTTTTTTACATAAATGGACATTATTTTTGCAAAAATATAATGTAGCAGGCACTGCATGCTCGGGATTTTCTTATATGAATATTTCATTAGGTGTCATCCCGCGGGAACATTAAAAAATTTCGGTTTTTTTTTATTCAACTGGATGGCAAACGAGCATGTGGGTAAAAGATCACCACCGCCCATAAACATCTGCAACACCAGGGGTATTGCAAATGCGCTGCCAACCTAGAGGCCTAAGATGGGATAGCTCAAGTGCCAGTAATTGCACCGGCTGTCTTACTCTCCACGCCGAAACACAACAGTGCAAGCACTGCTGCTTCACGGCAGGATTAGCGAGCAAGATGGTGGTAGCAATCCGGGCGGACATTGCACAAGGTGCACCTGCACCTGCAGCTGAATTGAAAGTATCCTATGGTTTTATTTCGATTGTAGGTTGACGATCTGATGGTATTATTTTATCTATATTTATGAAGCTATAATTTGCATTTACAGCAAAAATATGGTACGGGCGTGTAGTATAAATGCCAAGCAAATGCAAGTACACTTAAGAGCGTTTATACCTACTGAGCTGGCAACGAAAAGAAGAGTTCTATCAGACCACATTTTTAATTTTCATTCAATTTTGATGAAAGAATCGAGAAAAAGTAACAAAAATGCAACGTTGCTAGCTCAGCAGGTATAAACGCTCTTTACAAAAATATGTGCAATTAGTAAAAAAACCTACTAATTATTTTTCCAAAGACTTAAAAAAACCAGCAAAAAAGATTCCAAAAAAACAATCTTATTTTGATGATTTCATTATCCTAAAAGACAAAATTTCTTCATAAATCAAACCTCTTGTAATTGTTTATGCTTTAGATACGATTGCGCCATCAACTGGTATTCCTCACCGTAACGCTCCGTTTTAATTATAGGACAGAATTAAGTAACAGTAATCTACTCCGTCATGGTTTGAAACGCCATGGTTCTGCCATTATTCTGTCAACTATTGGAACGTTGTGACTAATTAACATAGCATTTCTAATATTTTTCTTATTGTGACACAGTATTCGACAAGCCATGCTTTTTAGAAGATTAGGCATCGGTACGAAGTTTTTTTACTTAAAAAAAACCTGCTAGGTGCGAATCGGACTCGCGCACCGAGGGTTCCGTAGAAATTTGTAGGCATTGATTTCCTTGAGAGTGTCGAAATATACGTATTTTGCGGCATAAACGACCGTATCTTTTTTTAACGTTAACATAGAAATATGATTTTATCACAGCTTCCAGAGACTGTAGACTAGTCTATCTCTACGCGTTACCGAGATAAAGGATCTTGACGGACCGATGGATGGACGGACGTTCAACAAAGTGAATAAATAAGGGTTCGTTTTTTTCTGTTTGGGGTATGAAACCCTAAAAAACGACTAGAAAAGATGGTCAAATATACCGAGACTAAAGTTTTTACTGCTGCAGGTTTACAGTGTCTAAAAGATGATCGAAATTGTACACAATAAAAATTTAAACACTAGATTATTTTTAGACTAATCTTTCTCCCCAAACGTACCTACGTTTAATCTGTCAAAAAACCATAGCAAGATGACAATGTAATGTAATGTGTCTCTTGGTCAGCTGGAAGAGATTATTTTTAGATATAAGTAAATTAGCCTTTGTAATTACTTTCTGCATACCTGTATTTTCATTTTCTATTTTTTGTGTGCAATAAAGAGTTTGTTTACATTATACATTGTACTTTAGTAAAAAGTTCCATTTGGATTATCTTATTAGAAGACTCATATAAAATTTTAATTGCATTTCTAGTCTTAAACGATTCACAATTAATTGCATTATACAAAATACCGGAAGGTCACCAACGGTAATCGCGATTTATCCCTTTGAAAAATACCTAATCTTTCATTTCACTCGCCTGAATAGCTTTCACCTACCAATCAGCTAACATCCTATGTATTTTTATTGTCAACAACCATTTCCCTATAGCATTTCCATCGGATTCTGAACTAGCTTCCTCGTAACTTTCTTCGCTAATTGTTCAGGGTTCAACGACCCGCTCGTCACGGATTGACGATGGGTTCCGCAAAAACGGCCTCAATCAATAACCATGTGGTGAAGGGTCACCTTGGAATTTCAAAACAAGCTAGATGTAAACGGTAATGGTCTTATTTGGATGAGTCTTAGACTGGATTTAAAGGTGGTTTTAATGAGGCGTCGACCTTTAAGTATTATACCTTGACATGTTACTCTATGCGTGCAGTTTCTTTGAAATAACTGTTTTAGGTAAAGACTAGACTTTAGCCGCGGCTTCATACGCTTAAGCTATTTGATCCAGCAGTTGAATTGAAATAGAGGGATTATATTAAATTCCGATGGGAATTCTTAGAAATTACATCGTAAGTTTCACTAACGTTGCATATAGAATATCTGCATCAAATTTCATGTCTCGGAAGGAGTATCGTGATAAAAAGTAGCCTATGTGTCATTACAGACGTCTTGGCATCTACATAACAAAATTGAATGTAGTTTAACAAAAAGGATCCAAAGCACTGTCATGTTATTCTTTAATTTCGCTTTTGTTCCTACTGAAATTAGATCCAAAATTGAAAAAAAAAATTTTTGAGAGTTGGATCCTTTTCATTAAACTACGTCATATCTCATCACACACACACACACACACACACACATCCACACAAACTCTCGTATTTATAATATTAGCAGGATTAGGAAAGTTTTACTGAACAACCCCTGTGAATGTTTGAAAGTTTTTTTTATTTTAATTCACAAATGTTAGAAACATGCATCGATCATTGTTTAAAGTGTACTGAGTCAAAGGCGAATATATCGATATAAATCGATCTATAAACAATAGTTCCAATAAAAAAACTCATACAGGGTAGTCAGTCGAAGTAACTTAAATAGATCATAATCCTCGGCCTATCTTAGTACCTACAATTGCACGCCACTGAGCACGATCCTCGGCCACTCTCATCCAGTTCTTGCTAGCCACCTTGCGCAGATCATGGCTCCACCTAGTCTGAGGGCGACCCACGCCATACTTGCCGATGCTAAAGATCAATTAATGATTAATTTTAAAACACCTCATAATCTTTGCGTTGGGATTATATCGCTGCCAATTTAACTGCTTTCCTCGTAATTTTCTCCGTGTACGGCTATCTGTATTTGTTTTTTAATGAATTCTTCAATAAAGCCATTGTGCTGTTTTGTTGATTGTTACGTGTTGTTAATTTGTTTTTTATAGTGCGTTTAAAGACAAAGTATTCGTCATGCCTCACCTAATCGTGTTTTGGAATCAGCCACAAGCTAACGAAGACGTTTAAAGTTTATTAGAAAGATAGAATGAAAATACATTTATTTAACGTTGTAAGAAACATCACAACCACAGAACAATAGGAAAAATCATAATACATCGTTACGCTAAATAATGCAGCAGAATAATGTCACGGGAAGTCGGGGGGGGGGGGCTGATTTTCAACGAGAACCTTATCTAAAACTAGCGAAGATAGTACTCACTCCAACAACTCGTGAAAAACAAATTAGAGATAAAAACAAAAAATAAAACTAACTTTTTATTAAACTGCATGGCAACTCCGATTTAAACAGTTCAATCGTGCGTGTGCAGTTGGATTGTTTGAAGTCACCGCCAAAAGTATACATTGCAAGCATATTACAATAGTATTAAAAAGGTTATTAAAAAACAATATGGTACATATCTTACTCCTTAAAATATTACTTATTTTCACCTAAAAATAATAATAGTTTTAACTGTCGTCACTTCACATATATCAACACAAAAGCCCATAAAACTGGCAATCAACAACAAATATCATATCGCAATTCATTCGCAACCGAATTTTGTAACGAAAAATTAAGAAATCAAAACCCTGGTCCTAATTAAAAAGAACAATAGGTATATTTTTCTCGCTTCAATTTGTTCGACGTCTACTAATGGTCGTTACGCACCGGCGGAGTAAAACTTTTCTTTTATTATTCATTCATTCACTCGTTCAGTGAAAGTGTACCATTTGTCATTTTAAAGTTTGTTTACGTGCCTTGTTTACTAAAATGACGAACTGACTGTTCAATACTTTTTAGTTTTTTAATGGTTGCGACTATCCTGTTAGGTGTTTTGAGTTAGTTTCTTGTTTGTGTGTTGATTATTTAACTTCGTTCTATATTTAAAAACTTCTTCATAATTTAAGAAGATTTTTTTAAGTCTGTGTTAATAGAAATGTTAAAAAGCAGTAAAATTATCGGCACGTGTGTGTCTTTTTAAACAGCGTTAATAACAATAAATTCTTTATTTCAGGCCAATTTATCCATTATAGTTACTTAGTACATTACACTTATTTGACTATGTTAGTATACATTAATAATATTTTTATTGTCAGCACACTTAAATATTCATTTTTGCATCATTCATTCAGTGCTTAGTGATAAGGCAATCGAGACGATGGTAGTATACATACATCCCCAAAGTGATATTTAGCTAAAAGCAAAACACTATAATACTCTTACTAAGCGATTTAAAGTGTAATTGTTTATTTTAGCTATATTTAAACAACTGTCAAAAGATACTTAACTGAAAACAGTGACAAACACAATATCAACAATGAAAAAAAAACTAACCCACTTAAATTCATACCTACATTATGACCACGTTTTCCAGTTCCTGTTCACCATAACAAATACTGATGAATCAGTACGATGATTCAGTTGATGTAATTAATTTTGGAAATCAACGCAGTTCAGTGAAATGAAGTCATCGGCCGATTTACGTAACCGAAGCCGCGGGCTGACCGTGTAAATTAAGGTTTTGGCGAAACGGATAAACGCTTTCATAATGTAGATTAGATGACATTCCTCATATCCGAACCGGAGAATGATATTTGATAAATGAGTTCGATGTCCTGAGTCAGACTTTGAATTATTGTATAATCGAACAACGGATCGTCGAAGAACGGATGGCCGTTGAAGCCGAAAAGGTCTCAAATGGAGACCGAGGATCGGCAAGCGCAGCGTAGGACGTCCACCAACGAGATGGACTAAAAGCTGCGGGTATAATCGAACAACGGATCGTCGTCGTCGAAGAACGGATGGCCGTTGAAGCCGAAAAGGTCTCAAATGGAGACCGAGGATCGGCAAGCGCAGCGTAGGACGTCCACCAACGAGATGGACTAAAAGCTGCGGGTATAATCGAACAACGGATCGTCGTCGTCGAAGAACGGATGGCCGTTGAAGCCGAAAAGGTCTCAAATGGAGACCGAGGATCGGCAAGCGCAGCGTAGGACGTCCACCAACGAGATGGACTAAAAGCTGCGGGTATAATCGAACAACGGATCATCGTCGTCGAAGAACGGATGGCCGTTGAAGCCGAAAAGTTCTCAAATGGAGACCGAGGATCGGCAAGCGCAGCGTAGGACGTCCACCAACGAGATGGACTAAAAGCTGCGGGTTCAAGTCAGATGTAAGCCGCTTGCATGGAACTTTTTAATAATCAATTTCATTATGATTTCCATGATAAAAGTATGGGATGTCAACATGACATAAGTAGCACAAAGGTTCCACCATGGTACATGATTCAGTTTGTTTGAGTGTACACTAGCCTTTACCTGTAGCTTCGTTCTTATAAGTCATCAGGCTTGGCAGTTGACTTAAGATTCTGTGATCATTATCCAATTTGGAAATTATACTTCTAGCTTTTATATTTACTTACGGTTTTACCCTTAGAAACTGTTGTTTGTAAATGATACAGAAACTGGAATATATACCTATTATTGCTAATCTACATGTGGATCTAAGTCATAATAGAGTACAGACAATGCACTTCTGCACAGATTTGCTCTTAGAAACAGAACTTTTGAAACAGCTATATTTTCCTAGTTGTTTCAATTTGTTCTAAATTTGGTACGATTTCGAACAATTTTAATTCTTCTGAGTAGTTTTCTATGTATTTTTTTTTATTTTTTTTTCCGGAATAATGGTACTCATACTATACTCACCACTCATGAGACAATACCGACTTTTTTCCAGCCAGATTAGGTTAAATACTTTAGCCAACAGTACTAATATTGTGATGCAAATCACTTAAAATTAAGGCGATATTTTACAACAGATGTTTCACTTTTTGATGACGTCACAAGTGAACGACCTGCGAACGAATGGTTATTGACGTGTGGACCGATTGAGCGAATGGTAATTCGTAGCAATACCGAATGTGTCTACTTTCTTCTGAATTCGGATTCGATAGTTCGATGACCTTTTTAGGAAAATATAAGATGGGATTTTATGAAACTAATTGATTTTAAATTATCGATAGAAAGCGGGTTGCTATGCGAAAAGTTTGGGTTTGTGCTAACAAGAATTTGCCACGGGTTATTTATTTTTATGATTGCCTAGTAGTTTTGTAATTAATTTTATGCTTACTTTCATCTTGTGGCTTACGGTGATTGCACAGAAGCTGCTATCCGAGTTGAAGTAAAATACCAAGCACAAACATTTTTATATTAAAAAACCGGCGAAGTGCAAGTCGCACTCACGCACGAAGGGTTCCGTACCCTTATCTAGACAACATTTGACATTAGCATAAAAACACTTTTGTTTCTGGCGGATAAATATGATGCCGTCCCTATTTGTTTTGTTCGAATAGACGGAGATGGCATCGCATTTATCCGTCAGTTATAATAAATCAATGGGCGGTGAAACAGCCCCTAAGTCTGTAAGGGTACATAATAACGGTATCAAACTATTGGACTGTATTAACCGATTGAACGCGGTAATTTGCAAAAATGCAACCACAGGAAATACTAAATAATTCTAATACGTATGAAAGGTCACAATACTCTTCGTCTGTTCAATGATCTTTGATAAATTAAAAGTATTTATTGTAGGGTTCCGTAATAATAATATAATGTAGCATTAAAACGACTATAAAATAATACAGCTACAGCCTTGCTAGGTGGCATGGCAACTATTCGACTATGTGGTAGCCGCGTAGAAAAATAATTTGTTATACTCCGCGAAAACTCGACTTCGTAGTTGCGGAGTAGCAAGATTATTAGTTTTATTTCGCGAACACTCGACTCCATAGTCACGGAGTATCAAGATACTCGTAATTTGATTAACTCCGCGAACATTCAACTTCGTAATTGCGGAGTAGTCAGATAATTTGTTCACTTCGCGAATGATTGACTTCGTAGTTGTGGAGTACTTAGCAAAATATTTTGTTTTACTCTGCGAGCACTCCACTTAGCGGAGGAGCAAGATAATTTACTTTAGTCTGTGGTTATGGACCTCCCCGCAAAATAACACCTGATTCAATCTTTTATTTTGGAAAGAATATGCCAGTCTTCCCTCTTACTTATGCACAAGTTCTATGCGTAAGAGTGAGAGAAAAAAACTTGTTTTAAATCGAATTATAAGTGAATTCAAATGTTAATGAATATAGATTTTGACCTTTTCAACATGTTTTATTATTATGTATACATATTAAAACGATTTTACAAGGCCAATTCTATCCGAAACCTTATTGTCTCTCTAGACTAACAAGGTAACAAAATTCTTTCTGTCACACGGTATAAGACCGGGATTGCAATCCCGCAGCTCATTTAATCCCGCGGGATTGATATTATGCGGGATTACTAAATCCCGCGCGGGATCACGCGGGATCCCGCATCTTTGAAATTATATTATAAAATAAAATTGAACTTACAGATTTATGTGTAAATACCAAGTTTTATAACACATTTCTTAGATTCATAATAATAATAATAATAGCAAACTCATTTATTTCGGCCAACTTGGCCCATACAATAAATACCTTACAGACTAACATAAGTACCTATTTATAGTCAAACAACAGAGATGCTATTGCTATGATTATCATCCTACGTATGGTGATTTTAGCACCAAATTTTTAATTTGCGGGATCCGCGGATCCTCGCTTTGAAGGTGCGGGATCCAGCACATTCATAAAAGCAGCAGGATCCCGCGGGAATGCGTGATCTCGTTTTGCGGGATTGCAATCCCTGTATGACTAGAGGCGCGTTAGACAATGTTATGACCTCTGATCTACATAGGCCGATACAATTATTAGAAAAAATCCAAAAATCACATTGACTTCTAACGACTCGCGCTTTACTATATTTTTCAAATGTTCACGCTCATTGTCTGGCCTTGGCGGAGTCGTGTTTCGCAGTGACGGGGGACAGACAGCCTGACAGACTAATATTACTATGAGACAGTCTGGTACGGTTGATTGACTAACATTATTATGATTAAGTTTTTTGATCGGGTAAACAATCGCTTATTGTTTCTTGCTTTGAAACAAAAGTTTATATTATACCTAATGATTTAAGAAGTATTAACGAACAACTATGAGTGGTGTGGTAATTAATGTAATGACACGCGGATGTAGTCTTCGCAAATCTTACTAATAGGGTCGATAAATACGAAAGTTTGTGAGTGTGTGTTTTTAGGCACGCGTCGTTTGTGTGTGTGTGCGCGCTACTCATTCATTTTTTTTTATTTCAAATAGCTGGCAAACGAGTATGCGGGTTAACTGAGGGTAAGTGATCACCGCCGCCCAGGACACCTACAGCATTGTTAGGACTGCGGGTGCGTTGCCGGCCTAATAGGGGGGCTAAAGGGGGAGGAAGGAGGGGGGAGAAGAGGGAATGATGAAACAGATGGACACATTTGGATACAATTTATTGGTATTCCCACGGAATCGATGTAAAATCCCAAAATCACAACCGCTCAACCTTCATCTCGGTCTATATACGTCCCACTATAAGGCACAGGACTAGTGCGGATTGGAACTTCACTCACACCATTGAATTTATCGCAAGTGTGCAGATTTCCTCACGATGGTTTCTTTCACCGTAAAGATCATAGTAGATTTGAAGTGTAATTTGTGTGGCAGGCAGACGGCCACGTGAGTTATAACAACCTACCAGGTCATCAGCATTATCATATCAGCCGTAGCACACTGTTAGACATAGGACTCCCCCAAAGACCTGCAGTTGCTTCGGTTAAAAGCGGCCTGAGTCCAAAGTGAACTTGACTTTAACCAGGTCCATCCGTCCATCTCATTAGTAGACGTCCTACACGTCTCGATCACGGTCTCCATTCGAGAACTTTTTGACCCCAACGGCCATCTGTTCTCCGAGCTAAAGGCCAGCCCGTACCCTTCTGGTACGGAACCCTAAAAACGAACGTTGTCGCAACCATAAGATGACCTTATGAAATCTCAAACTTCACTCGATTTTGTAGAGAAAGTATTGACAAGTGTTATGACACCTGATACATAAATGGATATAGAACACGCAATCGAAGCCCAAATACGTCATTCTCTCGTTTTCTGTTTACAAACGAAGGAAAAGATTTATTATTTACTTTATTTATCGAGATGAAAGGCAGATGACTAAGACCTAAGATAGAAGTCTAGAGAATTAGGCTAAATCGTCAATTACTGGTCACCTTTCAATAACTGGCCACCTTACGCTAAAAATGAATTCTATTTATAAGTGACCAGAATTCATTTTAGTATGTGATTATTTCTCAAAAAGTAGTCCATTTTTCAGTTGTCCACTTATTAAAAAAATATATTATAAACACCACTTATTAAAAAAAAAAGTAATATTGTGTTTAAATATATACAAAACCTTGTGGTAAAGGTGATAAAGTCAGATAACCAAAGAAATAGAATGTCTCGTGTAGTAACAAAATTACGATTTTTTCCTCACAAGATTTCGTGACGTTTTCCTGACGTCAAGAAATTTTGGATGTTTTATGCAGTTTATGCTTTATGATCTCGTCCATAGTGTTCATAATTTTTTGACAAACTGATTTCTTGACAACTTTTTAAGAAATACTCATAAGGTGGCCAGTTATTGAAAGTGATTACACCTTATACTAAAAATGAACTCTGTTTATACGTGGCTAGAATTCATTTTTAATGTTTGGTGGCCAGTTATTAAAGATTTACTTGAATGTTAAAAATTCTGCCAAGTGTGAGTCCGTGCCATTGCGTGTATTTTATGTAAGAGCCGTATGGAGTCCTTAAAAGTTTCTCTGAAATTGATAGGTGATAAAAGGATGGATAAATGATAAGTATATTTTACATTTCACAAATACATACATACATATTTGAAGCTTTTTCTAACAAACAAGTTTTGTTATCTGAAATGATGTTACGCTGAGTTTTTGACCCAAAGAGGCATGATTAAGCCACGCTTATATTTCTGTTATTAATTTTATTATGATATTTATGATAATGCTTAATTTAAAGAACCAAATTTTGTTGTTTATATAGTGCCGTGCTGTGAAAAGTTAAATTTTGAAGCTATACGTATGTATATACGTTTTGCAATCTACATTACATCATTTAAACGCAATAAATAAAATATTTGAAAATAAGGCAAAGCAGTTGGTAATATTTGCTACCGTAATGTGTTTTTTTTTATTTCACAAGTGAACGCAAACTTTTCATAATTACGGCAATCTGTGGTGTTGCCATCAAGGCTACGTGTCATTAGATTAACTTGCTCTATTTGTTATCTTATGAGCAATTCACGGTCGTGTGGTTAGTGTAGATTTCATAAGCATTATAAATATTTAGCATGCCTTCTAGCCAGAAGCACAGAACTGCCTTAATCAGATAAGTTGGCAGTGGAAAAAGGCAAAGAAGATTGTCAATGTTCGCATAAAATACTGCCCAGAAATGAAAATACCTCTAACGAGTTCCTTGCGTAACTTTCTATAAAAAAAACATTGTATTTTGATGTATATGGATGACAAAGACGATCATTACTACTCTATGTACTGTTAATACTTATAAAGTAACAAATAATTACTTATTTCCCATCAAACCGTTGTTTTTGAGTCCTGGGGTATATTTTGAATTAGTATACAGTCTTATTCAATATTTGTATCTATACAGTCTAGGGTTAGCCTAAGGAACATAATGCACTGTATGTTTAGTCTGTTTAGTTCTTGGTCCATCTCCAATACTCCTGTGGCCAATCTCCTAAAAAAAAAATTAGGATTGGCAACACATTTTTTAGCAAAAAGAAAAACACTGTTGCACTTTTTGCAGAGTTGTTGAATGTTCCCTTAAAGTTAACGGAAATCAAACAAATTACACGCATGTAGATTTACACAGCATGTCTCGATAATGATGCACGTCAATTGATTAAACCGACCTTTTGGAAAAAACTTCGCTTCCTTGATCCTCAGACCAAATGTCAGCAAAAACGCCGAAGGTTCCAATATTTTTTCCCACGGGAATGTTCAAATAATGTTTGCAACCTATAAAGTTGGCTTTGTTAGTTTTTGTGTATAGATTCAAATGATTGATTGATTTATAGTGGTTTTATTTTATGATCAGTCACTACACGATATGAATCATATCTATGATGTCAGTAGCTTAGCCTATAGTGTCGTCGAAAATAGAAGATTTTAGTTATTAATTTTTTTTTTAATTAATGAAGTGTATTTAAATACTTAAAAATACCTTCATTACTTCCAAAAATATTTCCATGTTTTGCTAAGTCAGTAATGACATATTCCTTTCAAAAAGGTGTTAAGGCGAGATGGGAAGCTAGTAACTATATTCATACTTTGCTATTTCTTAAGCAACGCCTTTTGCATTTTGCCGTTTCTGTTTTAATGATAAAAACGATCGCCTGACTTAAATAGCGGATTTATTATTCAAACTACTTTCATTTACATATTCTAACTCTAACCCTTATAAAAATAATTCAAAAAGCATTCGACGTCTTCTATTCGTCGGCAACTTTTTCACTATTTAACTTCCTTTAGCCTAATAGCATGATTCTCGTCCACAGTACTTATGCTTTCAAATTACTTTCAAAACATCGTATTCTAACTCTAACCCTTATAAAAATAATTCAAAAAGCATTCGACGTCTTCTATTCGTCGGCAACTTTTTCTATTTCTATTTTTACTTCCTTTAGCCTTAGGACTAGCATGATTCTCGTCCACAATGTACTTATGCTCGTGTACTTAGACGATTTTTTTATTAAATAAACATCGTATCCTTTCTCCTATACTGAAGTACAAGATCAATTTGGTCATGTATTTGGTACCGATTCTCTTTTTTTATCATAGACATTATTGTAAAATGATTCTGCAAACAAAGACTTATTTTATATGCAGCCAAACCTGTCGAAGCAGTCACACTGTGAGGTAAATAAATAAGTACCTATACGATTTACGGATGAGTTTATTCTTTTTGACGAGGCCTATTGCTGATATTATTTTTATGTTTGATCAATTTTGCCGAAACCTGTTGGGTACTTTGCTAATGAATTTGTAATCGTTTAATATGAATAATAAATAAATTATTGCTTTATCTTGTTACTAATATACTTACGAGCGTTTGTAAAAAAGGAGAAAGTTACTTGAGGGGACAAAAAAGGTAAATCCTATTTTGGATAACTAATAAAACCCTTCACGGGATAAGTTCGCCTTTGTACAATTATCTCAAAGTTTGTGAATTGTATTTTGTTTCTTTTCTTTTGTAGGTACAATAAAGAGTTTACATACATTTTTTTTTTATTGCGACGGTAAAAATTATACTGAATTTCTAATTGTTGCACTTTATGCTAGCCCTTTGGCCCGTGAGTAACGGACCGGAAACAGCGGCTACCTGCGCCCGCGCATGCCAAGTGGCTTTGTCTAGAAATATAATAGTTATCGGTCGGGTATATTTTTTTAGTATCAAATTGCATGACCACAATGCAACATACTAGGGGCTGGTGGCAGCTTCCTGCATGTAAAAAGTTTTATAGCAGTAAATTTCTTTTTCATCATCATCATCATCATCTCAGCCGTAGGACGTCCACTGTTGGACATAGGCCTCCCCCATAGACCTCCAGTCGCTTCGGTTGGCAGCGGCCTGCAACCACCGTGAACCCGCGGCTTTAACCAGGTCATCCGTCCATCTCGTTGGTGGACGTCCTACGCTGCGCTTGCCAATCCGCGGTCTCCACTCGAGAACTTTTCGGCCCCAACGGCCATCTGTCCTCCGTGTTATATGGCCTGCCCGTTGCCACTTCAACGAGCTAATTCGCTTGGCTATATCGGTGACCCTTGTTCTTCTACGTATCTCCTCATTTCTGATTCGATCCCGTAGAGAAACCCCAAGCATAGCTCTCTCCATAGCTCGCTGAGCAACTCCGAGCCTATTCCCTATTTCTCCGTAGGTATTAAATACTAAAATATTGTCTACTACTTAGTTTTTGCCCGCGTCGATTGGATCCAGATGAATTGAATTTCCAAAGTCACAGTAAATTCAATTTGTCACAATACACAAGGTCTTGTCGCACATTTAGATCGGAAGGGCATAAACTCAAAATACAGCATTCTAATTTAGGCCTTTCAGAAATTCATTTTAGACCGTTTTATGAAAACCGCTTTATTAGATCTACGTGCACGTTATATACACAAAGTCTGTACCTAAATAAGACCTGAAGCCGTATTGCCTAACGTTTCTGATGCTCGCGATCGCAATCAAATGACAGATTTCGAATACAAAAACTGTCATTTGATTGCGATCGTAAGCCTCATCAACGTTAAGCAATACGGCCTCTGTTGTTTGTAGTAGTGCACAGAACTGATTGAGACTTAAATTATATGGACACGTTACTTACTACATACTCGTATATACATACAACAGGGCCCAATTGCATAATAAAGTACAAGCTAATTGTATTAGTTAATTTCAAAACAAAATCGGTAATAACTTTAGCTTGTACTTTGTTGCAATCGGGCCCGGTCATCTTATGTTTTCAACCAACTTCAAAAATGGAAGAGGTTCTCAATTCGTCGATATTTTTTTTTACCTATACCTATTTATAGACAGACGATAACATGATAGACAAATATACTCATCGAATCGAGTAGAACCTTCAAACGATAGGACACTACGTGAACTCTAAGCCCTTCTAATACAATACACATTGCCTCGTAAACTTCAATAGCGGAATGTTAAACAATTGCCTAATGTCAGTAACATCTTCATGTCAAGGGCGCGACGGCAGTCATTTGTTCCTAGAACAAAGCAGCGTGCGGTTGGTTTACATGTGGATTACTTATATCAAACAAGGAGTTAAATAAACGACTTCAAACCTAAGTACAGATAATATAATTTTAACTGGTTCCCCGCGTTACAGGCGAAGCCTAGTGCGGGGACCCCTGGTAATTCTTGTCAAGCACTGTATATTTTTAAATAAACACATTTTATTTATTATTTATTTAGTTCATGACATCAAAATTTCGTAAAAAGCACCAAAGTCTAAAATGTCACGGTTGATATTATGGGATTTTACATGATTATTATGGCCCGTGAAAAAATATTTATATACTTGGCGTAATTTTTAACCTCTAGCAATTAAATGTGTGTCATCATCAACATCATCAGCCTATGTTCGTCCACTGCTGGACATAGGCCTCTCCCATGGCACGCCACTGAGCACGATCCTCGGCCACTCTCATCCAGCTCTTGCCAGTCGCCCTGCGAAGATCATCCTACGCTACGTTTGCCGATCCGTGGTCTCCACTAAAGAACTCGTCCACCCGAACGGTTATCGTTTCTTCGGGTTATATGGCCGGCCCATTGCCACTTCAGCGTGCTAATGTAATGGGCTATGTCGATAACTTTGTTACGAATTCGATCTTTCAGAGAAACTCCGAGCATAGCCCTTTCCATAGCACGTTGAGCAACTTTAAATTTGTGGACCAGCAGGGCTACTACGAAACTCGAAACTCGAAGTTCGTGTCGTGCGGTCCCTCTGACACTTATACTATTTAATACGAGAGCCAGAGGGACGGTACGGTACGAACTTAGAGTTTCGAGTTTCGTAGTAGCCCTGCAGCCCTACCGTGAGCGTCCATGTTTCGGCACCGTATGTCATGACGGGTAGGACGCACTGATTGAAGACAAATTGAGAAATGTGTGTAATAACATTTAATTGCTTAAGCAAATAACTTTGTCATCTAAACAGTTGGTTGCTGACACAGCATAAAGAAGGTCATGTTTGTATATTGAGATGTTGACCCAGTCGTACTCAGCTATAAACTTGGACTTTGATCTTTGCAAATCAATGCAATTGTTTGGAATGTTTGTTTATAACATATTCGTGATTGGCACGTAGGTGTTTTTCAAGGAAGTAGGTAGATATTTAAATAATAGGTTGGTGGGCGATTTTATTTAAAGGCGGTGACACAGTAAAAGTACGTTTTTAATCAACATTAAAAAAAGAAAATTTTAGAAACTCGTTTCTTGCTTCCTATTTAAATTTGACCAAAAATACTTACCGTCCTTAAAGGATGGTAAAGGTTCTTTGAAGTAATTTTTTTAACCCCCGACGCAAAAAGAGGGGTGTTATTGTTCAAAGTTCAATATCTCAAAAACGGCTGAACCAATTTCATGGAAGTATCGCGTCTTACCAAAGGCCGTATTGTCTTACCCACTGACGTTCACGTACGCATTCAACATCTCTTTCTACCCTCATCTTAGATCCTGTGATAGAAAGAAGTATTGTTAGACACTATACCCCTTGGGGCCATGTAAACCCAACTAAAGCCTTCCAAACAGCATACAAAAGTCGTGACTCCAACTCGGACCGAAATCAGCTCTCATATTACACTTAATTGCCAATCAATTTGTCAAATTGGTTGTCGGCGTGGTCCGAAACGAGGTGCGCATGCGCAGTGCACACGGAACGCACGACAGTGTATTACAGGGAATTGGGTAGTTTGAAGTGATTTTGGTGTAATTATTTCAATTGACGGCTTCACAAGCGTCAGTGGATTTTACATTTCAATTTAAATTGCAGGAATTTACCTTGGTCTTATGTATTGACTAGCTTTTGTCCGCGGCTTCGCCCGCGTGGTATTCGGTTATCGCGCGCTCCTCCCTCGGGAACTGTGCATTTTTCTGGGCTAAAAAGTAGCCTACGTCACTCTCTGACCCATAAACTATCTCTATGCCAAAAATCACATCGATCCGCCGCTCCGTTTCGACGTGAAAGACGGACAAACATACATACAAACACACACACTTTCACGTTTATAATATTATTATAATATTATTATTATTATATAAGGGATCTCTTTCAGCTAACCTAGTTAGGAGAAGACAATTTATTTAGATGTACTTCAGAATATCAGAATACCAGATCAGTTCAACATGCCTGGTTTTCCATATTTCGTTAGTTGTTGATAAAAATATTTTCCATTTACTAATTTTAACACATACATTATTATTGTTAACAAATGTCAATGAACCCAGTCCGATAAAATAAATGTACTTAATTCTTCCAATGTGACAACAAGCTATGACACCCATTTAATAAACGCCTACGTAAAGACAACTAATAGAAGTGTAAGCTGCAAAGAAGGACTGGGTTCCGTTAATATAATATTATTATTAAGACATCTCATTCCATAGTGCTATTTCTGTTGTTTTTTTAGTTAATACACACATAAGTATTTTTTTTTTATTTATTTAACTTAAAAACAATTAATTATTACATTTAGTGTTACTCGCCAAACTGTAACGTTTATTGGCCGTATACTGGTGCCGAAAGTTGAAATTCATGAAAGTTCTTTAAAAACGTAGCGTGGCGCTTATTAAAAACAACCTCAAGTAGTCAAAAATGTAATCCAAGCAGATATTTTTCAAAAATAAATCGATTGATACCACCTCCGAGTAGTATTTTTACCAGATGTGATATTAAAATTGACCTTCTGCATTGGTCTTTAAATCAAAAAAATACTACAAAAATGTAACAAAAGTTATAGTAATTATATTTTTTAAATAATAACTGAAGTGATTAAAGCACGTTGGTCTAATGAGATGCAGAACTGTCTCTTTGGTCTACGATTTATTTGGATTTAGGGACATTTTTCTGTGAACTTGACATCACCGAATAAAGACGGAACTCTTAAAATAGTTTTCTCCGAGAAATTCCTAACTTTCTAATAGTTATGCAAGAGTTTTACTAAATCAAAGGTATAATAAACTGGCTTTAAATTCGTGTTATAAGTATAAAAACTGAATTCAAAGGTCGTTGGTAAAAAAACGTGCTTTATAAATAATGTATTAATGTGGTACGATTCCAGTTTCCATGCGTGGTATAGGATGATCATATTTCATTCTCAATAGGATTAAACGACTTAACGTCGTTTATTTTTAACTTCGATTAAGATTATTTTGATTATTTAGTTATGTAATAAATGAAAAAGTTTTGTAATTTTAATTTTATTTACGTGTATGTGTAACTAAAAACTAGATTAAGACGAAAAGTTGCTACTGAAATAAAATTGCTCAGATTAATGAGTTGAAATTCTCTTTTAATGTCGTTTATAATGATGACACAATGAGTGAGAGTTGTTCTGGTACAAAATGGAGGCTGGAGTCAAATTTTAAGCCCTCTAGGTTTTGAATGCAGCACTCAGGCATGTAAATAAAAAAGGCCCCTACCCTTTAGAACATCTCATTGAACGACAACTCATTGCTATGCATCTACCGGTAGACCGCAACTTGGATGTCATCAGTCCACCTAGTGGGAGGCTAACGCTTCGCCCTCCAGGCCACGGTAGCTTCTCGAGGACCTTTCTTTTTTGCGTTTTTGCGTAAACGCCACGCCAAGCGCCATATTCTTTCTCATTCTCGCTTATTGTACAAGTGGGATAAGATTGCGCTCCCGTCTTCCTTTTATGAGCACTAGTGACTCAGATCGTCCTGTATACAGAACTGCAATGGCCGCCAAGTATGGCGTTCATCCGCTAAGGCTATGTGGATCACTGGAAAGCTTGAAGGTGAACGTGCTTAATTTATAAGCTAATAGTTAATTGAGATTAACTGCTGTTGAATAACGTGTCACGATTTATCGGAGGATGACCGTTTATATGGATATGTTAAACGGTTTTTTTGTTTGAAGAATTCTGTTTATGTTGAATAATAACTTTTGTAAATTGTTAATTTTAATACTCAATGCGATTTGGCCACGTTATATGATAGGATAGGTAGTGCCACGAGAGTTGAAGTGAATGATTACACACACAGCTACCAAAATAACTGATTGCATAAAAGGAGAATGAACGAGTTAATGTCAAAATCCTGCTGTCATTACATGACACGTTCTTGTGTGTCTCAACTCTGGTGGCACTACTTGAAGCACCTCTATTTTCGGAGCAAATTGATACTAGTGTTTATTATTTGAATTGAAATTCTGGGATTTTTTTCATTGATGTTGCACTGAACAAAACTGTGCCAGATTTGAGTGCTTGAGATTTCGAGATATTATCCCAATTCCGTGGGAAGAATGAGATAAAAAGTAGCCTAAGGTGACACGGGGCTTTTGTAGCTGGGAGGATATTTTATCTGAGCCGTCTGATGGCGTCCTTACGACGTTCTTGTGTGTTGTGTGAAGACTTTTCTGGCGAACACAACGTAAAAGACCGCGAAGAACATGGTGTCGCAAGGACGCTATCAGATGGCTCAGATACAATGCCCCCCAGCTACAATAGTCGCGGGTCACCTTATGTGTTAAGAGTAAAAATATTTTTTTTAATATACTTTTTTATTTATTTGTTCTTTTTTTGTATTTTTTGTGGTATTTTGACTATGAGTAAAAATCACGAAAGGTTAAAGCGTTAAATTGGAAATTGTCTAAATTTGTCAGATGTGTATAATTACCCAATGTTACTTACGCAGATTTGCACTATCCCCGATGGTAATTAACTTAGTGTGAGCCGCACCAACTTGTCTTCAATTCAAATAATTATTTAAACTCCATGTGTTTGCGAATCTAAATGAGTCTTAAACCAATGAATATTAAATCAACCTATAGATGAAATATCAACCGGATGCGATACCTATTGTAGCATTGTATTGTGATGTATCACTGAACATGATATCTATGAATTTATTAAATTTAATTGAGCAATCGGTTTGAACTTCAGAAAATCATTTCTTTTCCTGTTATGGTACACAATATACAAATGTATAATTGTAATAATTAATGATATCCATAATTATTATTGTAATAATAAGGTCTCACGAACTTTCATAGGACCCGCATATAGTTAGTAAATTAACTTAGTTTTCGAGTAGGTACCCTTCTTGTGTAATATTATAGTACTTGGGTACAAGCACTTTTTTGCGTTAGTTAGACCAAGTTCACAGGTCTGCTGAATGAACAAACTATAAGGCAGGGTTTCCGAACCTTCTTTTGATGGACCCCTCCCTCGTTTATAAATAATACTCTCATGCGCTGTTGTAATATTTTTAAGTTTTTTTTTTATTTATTTCACCGTTCGTTAATATCTAAAAAACTAAAACTTTTTAGTTCGATCTGCTGTCAAACCGTTTTTTTTGTTTTTATTTATTATCCACCCCCATTAAGAACTCTCTACGCCCTCCTGCTAAAAAGTGACTAACTAAATATCGTCACTACTTTGAAAAAATCTCGTATCTAAAATCAATATGTCAACAAAATTGAACCTTGACATCATGTTCATAAAGTTCACTCAGAAAATTATCTATTTTGAGGTACGAGTTTTTTTAAGTAGTGACGCATTATGTCACTACCTAACCGTTACTATGCCATATATATAGGTGATTAAACATTTCTAATTGTTAGTAACCCTCTCAGTTCTCTTGAAATTATTATGTGTTTTGGCGCTTCACAAAAAAATCTAATGTAAAACCCATAAAACCATAAAGCATGAGCAAAGCAATAAAACTAAAGAAAGCTTTTAAAACACAACTTGACTAAAACACGTTTTAAAGATTTACCAAAACTAATGGACGCCATTATTAGCTTGAGTGAGATACTTTATCTTGAATCTTTGGATAAAAATAAATCTTAAGATAATTCAGAGAGCTAAAAAGACAAGCATTCTAAATTTATTGTGAAACGTCACAATAAACTTAAAACGCTTGTAGAAGACACCGGGTCCCTTTAAAACATGTATACGGTACATTTTTAATATAACTACCTATAGTTGTATAAAATTCCACCTTTTATTCAAGAATAAAAAAATGAAAATATGGAAAAACGCGCGCTTGATATTAGGTTGCTAATTATTTAATTTTACTGTGCTTTTGTTTTCTTTAATCAATTCTCAATGTCTCATACATAGTGTCAAATGTAGCGCGTTGGTGTCTTTATTACGTAAACTTCGCAATGTCAAATTAAGGTCACAGTTCTGAACTTGGCAATTCTCACAGACGTGAATAAAAGTCTTATATTTAGATTTGTAGTACTCATTCCTATAGCCTTTTTTTTAAATAAGATTTTACAAAAATATGGTCATTCATTACCAATTATTTAATATTAAGTATCTATCCAAGTAATCATCTTCACGTGAACACCATTATACAAAGAAATACAATACCTGCATTCATGCATGCCTTTACGCTTCAAACAAAGGGTTCAATTTGGCCTAATTAGCAACATAATCGTGTTTAAAATAACAGCCCATAACCACGGTTATGATGCATTTTTGTACACCCTTAAAGTAGCAGTTCTAAAGTAAAATTTGGCTTAAATTGGCGACCTGCGCAGACGCATCCGTGGCCTTGACAGCGTGACTTTTGTAAATGTCGGGATGCCAGAGGCCGCCATTAAAATCTCATAACAGTGATCATACCGAGTAATGTACATTCCTACAAATTAACAAAACATCTGTGGATGAAACTATAATAGATGTTAAGATACAGGTTATTATGTGTTTATTTGATTAAATATAGATACATCATATGAATATTTCGTATAAGTATAAATGCAAAAGTTATTGGATGTCGCGTGTCTGGGCCAATCAACTTTTTTACCCACACTGATCTGTCCGCGACATTTTTCAAACAATTGCAGATTTTTGTGAGTAAACATGTTTTTTCTGTAATTTAATAGATGGTGTACATGAATACATGCCATCCTACGTAAGTTCAACCTATTAAACCGTGAAATATCTTGTTGGAAGTACGATTTTTTGGTAACGCAGGAGACGCCCTAAGTGTGGGTAAAATAGTTGATTGGCCCGTCTGTGTATATTTGTTGCTCCTTCACTTTAAAATGGCTTGTTGGATTTGGACCATTTCACAGTATACGTCATAGTGACATCGCATCAATTAACAAGGAAAATCGTAATGACTTTACCTCTGAAAAGGTTCCATGGTGGTAAGTCCTTGAGTGTACATAGATACCTGGGTTCTCATGTAACACACACGCTATGAGTACTTTTTAAATAAATAAATGAACAATAAATATCATGGGACTCTTGACACCAATGGACCTAGTCCCAAATTAAACTGTGCTTGTACTATGGATACTAGGAAACAGATAAACATGCCGTATAGATAAATACATAATGAAATGGGTGGAACAACTATTTCTTGTTATTATTCTGTCCCGTCAGCGAGGGAACAAAAGTAGTACAGTTTAATAGAAGAAATGTTTTCACATTATACTAACATGCTTATTATATGACCAGTTATAGAAGATTATAGATTGGTTAAGATCGCGGGATCGCGGTGGATGCGAAAAGCACAAGACCGGTCTAAGTGGAGAGCCTTAGGCCTATGTCCAGCAGTGGACATGATGATGATGCTGCTGAATATTACGAAACCCTTCAAAGTGTGTGCCTTGACTCGTACTTGACCGATTTTAAACGCTTTTTATTATTTCAATAACTACTAGCAAGCTCTTAATATGGTGTCTCTATAATGTATGCGTCTAACTCAAGATAATGAGTCATGACTATATAAGGTACATTACTCTAGTAATCGGCAATTTAATCACGTTGCTAATGCATAAGATGGAATTTCAAGGTAGATAAATGAAGTGAAAAAAAATCTTGTCTGAGCCTTCTGTAGATATACATATTTATTATATCATGTTTTATATACATACACACATTTATACATACATATTATACCTGTAAATGAATGAAGGTTCTACAAGCGGAATATCTAGATGGCATTAGTATGGTAAGATCTGTTTGACGTTACACTCTTGCTAGTTATTTAAACCAATCAGAAATCTGACGTAAATTTCAAAGTTTTCAAACAGACCTAAGGATACTCACCAACTAACTAACTTGTCACAGAAACCCATTAGAAGAAAACTTTTTATAAAAAATACTACGTTTTATGAAATATTAATATATGCAATGAATGAAGGCGAATTTATTCCTTAAAGGATCTCTAACTGCCTAAATTTGACAGAATTAGACGAGCATTTATCATTTTGCATCTAAACACAAAATGAGAGAAAAATTAACATGGAATGAAACAAAAATAAAAAAATCACTGATCTAAACAGGGACCGACAAATAGTGAGTTTAAAAGTCGTAAAATTAATTAATGTTAAATGCTATGCAGTCCGCCATTAACCCATTTTTATTTTGCAATTACGGTTTTTTTTGACAGTTATTAAAATGCCTCAAATTCTAATGCGAACTGCATTTAAATGAAAGTGAAACAGAATGCGTTAACTCTAGGTAGTTTGTTAATTAAATCTGAAACTTTGAGAGATTGTGTCCGTTTCTAACGCATTTATTTTGAAATTAATAGACTGAAAAGGCTGGACCAGAAATTATGAAACACTGTAAAGATTTCCTCGTGATATTAACTAGATTATTAAAATAAATACGCAAAATAGAAACAAGTGGACTTTTTTACAAGCTTTTATTTAGTTTCATCTGTCCCGTTGTCTGTCTTTCTGTTTGTCTGTAATCAAATCTTGCAAGTTAAATTCGAACAATTTCCTGTAGTTGGATTGACTTGAAATTTGGTATACTTATGTAAGTTGCGTATCAATTACTGATGTGCCAACTTTCCAAAATTGGGGAATATTTCATATAGGAAAATTTCGGGAACTTCTCACAATTTTGTATGCGAATTGAAACTTTCCGTTTCTTAAACTTAAATTTCCAATATTTCTTGTGAAAATTTCCAGAAATTCCCGAGAACTTTGCCAACTTTTCGGAAACTTTCCGCAACTTGCACATCTGTAGTAACAATACAATAATCTGATAGTGACATTCTGGTAGTCCGGCCAGGATCGTCTCCACAGGACGGAACTCTTCAACAGTTAATGGCATCGACTTGAAATTTGGTATGCAAATGTAGTTTGGGTGACAATACAAGTACAGTCAACAAAATTACAGTCAGCAAAAAAAAGGTGGTATTAAAAATGATTTTTTTGTCAGAAACTTATTTATTTGAGACCTTTGCCCAGCAGTGGAGAACATTTTAGAGGCCACATAAAAAGAAGGGAAAACAAATCGGGATAATATCTCTACATCTCAATTTTTTTAGAATGTTCCACGTTTTTATATGTTGCTTTATTAAAAATGCTGGGCAGATTTAGATATTAATTTGTGAATAGATAGCTGGACATCTGGAGTAAAAAATTATGCTAAATCTCGAAATTTCAACCGCTCTAATTTTTGGGTATTACCGTGGGATTTTAGTAAAATTTCGGAATTTTACTCGTAGTTCAACTGCAATATCGACGGTAAAGTAACAAGACCTCCTAACTGATAAATCTCGAACATGCAACTTAGGAGGTTTATCTAGGGGTACTAAGGTCCTCAATTGCATGTTAAACATCATCCCGTTAGGAGGTATTGTTACTTCACCGTCGACATGCCGCCGTAGGTATGTTCGCTAATATTTAAAGTATTTTTATCTCTCAGAAGGGCATTTTTTTTAGTAATCTCAGAGGATGAAAACACTTAACTTAATTTACCATTAATATGCACACACATACTAGTTCAGAATAACTTTGTGTAATTGGATCATTCACAGTCTACAAGTAACTTGTCAAGTGATTACAAAATACGTAGTAACTAGAATTTGGAATATTTAAAACATCTTATAATGTATCAGGTCTTATTTAAATTAATACGTGATAAGACTGATAAAGGTACCACATGTATTCATTGTCTACGTTTTTTTGGGGCTCTTTACCCGAAGGGGACAAACGGAATCGTATAACAGTCGCCAGTCTTCCTGTCATAAGGCTGTATCTTAAGAACCGATGAAAGACAAAAACAATGAAAAGGATTAAAAAAAATCTTGATCGTACTCTCCAATAAAATTTAATTTTCAATTTAGAACTTATTTTCTTGTGACCCATAAAAAAAATCACTGAGTATGTCTGAACTATAAGTTTAGACCTGCAAGAAAAATCATGCACGTTGCATTACAGATGTTTTAGTTTCTTAACTAAGGCATTTTTTTATATTGTAATTTATAGGTATGTTTTTTTTGTATTTTATTTTCTTTTGACACTTTTTTCAGTTTCTTGCGGAGCATTCTTCTTGGCAATGATGGTCTTTCCGAAAGCGTAACTACGCTTTTTTTAAACTTAAAAAAGTGTCACGTAAAGGAGCCTATTGCGGCCTACTTGCAGAATAAACCTTTTGTTTTAATTTTTTACATTGCTGCGCTCGATTATCCACTACAAACTCGTTGGCTTTCCGACCTTAAAATGTAATGCAACTTGCACGATTTTTCTTACAAGTCTAAACTGGCATTATAGCTACTTGAAATCATAACTAGTTACAAAATTATCGACGCGTGCGTTTATTTGATTACGTTTTTTACATAATTTCCTGTAAAAAATGGTTAAGTAACAACACGGCTCAGCTGTTCGCAAAGTTGTGACTTTTCTACCGGTCACGGGTCACTGAACTTAATAAACCGTAACTGGATATAATTGTCAAATCAGATTGACATTAGTGAAGCAAAAAATTGGTGACTTTATTTGATTGTCATTTTTATTGCGTAGCTGTTTATGTAACTTCTGTTTATGTAAAATTTACTAATGGTAAATGTGATGCCGTCTCTGTTAAGTCGTATAAAACAAATAGAGACCGCATTAATTAATACAAAGTATTTATAATGAAAGAAATAATTTATTGCCATAAAAAAACAGTTAAAAAACTTAGTTACACTGGGTAAGGGTGGTAAAACTAACAGTAGAAGAAAAAAACCTGTAAACCTATTTATAAACCTATAGTTATTTTATCTGAACTTCTAACATATCTCTCTATCCATATGCTCTTGCTGAACACAGTTTAAAATATTAAAATTCATCATCATCATCATCATATCAGCCATAGAACGTCCAATATTAGATACAGGCCTTCCCCATCAGCCTCCAATTGCTTCGATTGACAGCAGCCAGCAACCGCGGCGCGGAATATTTTAAAATTAAATATAAAAAATATCTGTATACTTGAATTAAAATTAAGTAAATCATTAAATTAAATGAAGTAAAAATGTATCTTCATTGAGTTGAAATCACACATTGATCACAAATCAATACAAAGAGTAAGACGAGTTAACAAGAGAGCACTGACATTATTAAAATGAAATAGGCGGCGATGAATTACCAATATCCGGTATGAACCAATTACACACGTCTAACGTCTAAAACCTTCTCGATAGCCTTGACTTTCAACAATAACCGGCGATTACCACATTAAAGTCCAACCGTAAAAACACCTGGCAGTGAAAGTCCAATCAGCAATTCACCATTGCTTGAATGTTATGCAACCGGCAAAATATTCTTTGGTTGACAATAATTTGATACCATTAGCGTTACTAGGGGAACTCGATTGGATCGTGAAGTTTGATATCGAGTTTCGAGCGAGTCAACAAACTGCCAAGCCAATGCAGTTACACTGTCACAGATAAGATATATAGGTTATAGTGTCGGTAAAAAAAAAGTTAGATAATCGGAAAATGTTGACCACGTATTTTTATTTTTTTCCCACCAGTTCTTTGGCAAGAGAAAAAAAAACATGTTTTACGTCAACTTTTATTGCCACATTTTCTTTATTGTAATTTAAGAATAGGTAAGAGTACTTCAATATTATTTTTATTGTCGCATTTTTGAAACATAAATTGATTTTTATTCTCCCATTCGTAAAACCTAAATCATACATGGATGACAACCTTTGCTAGGGTTGACGATTCTGAAAAGCGTTTATTTTACTTGCAACTTCTTCCATTTTAAATAGCACAATGAAAACAAGTTACTGTCAACAAAAAATACAATCAGGAAAAATCAAACAAAAACAATTAAAACTTTTTTTTGTTCTCCGAGATCCCTTGGTAACGCAATCAATACCTTTTGCTTGTGTCTCCCGGTGCGTATCATGTAATTCTATATCTAAGTTGTTAGCAATCAAAATAATAACACCCTGTCTCTTTGTTTGCCAACAATCAAAAGCAAAACAAAACTAAGTGGTTATGTCACATACGATTTATAAAATAACAATCTGATTTAACCATTTTTACTGGCAAATGAAAGTTTTGTAAACATAACGCGAAATGTCAACATCATCATATTATTATCCATATGGCTATCTCACTGCAAAGCACAAGCGTCCTCTCAGAATGAGAGGGCTGTAATTCCCACGCGTGCCCGGTGTGGTTTGTGAACTTCACACGTTCACACATTGGTTTGCATCGAAGGTGTTGTGCAGAATTCCTTCAAATGTTCACCTTCACTTATAAGGTTGTGGTAAATTTCTAATGCATTGTCGTGCGTAAATTATTTCTAATGCATTGTCGAGCAGAATTTATTCTGTAATACTCAGAGGTAAGTTCGGATTTGAACCCACAATCCACTGCTCGAGAGGCCATAGGTAAAACCAGTAGGTGACTTGTCATACTAGATATATCTATGTCTGTCTGTCTGTCACCTCTTTATGCTTAACACGCTGAGCCGATTTGGTTGTAATTTGGTATGGAGATAGATTAAGACTTCGGGAAGGATGTTGGATAGTTTGTATCCCGGAAAATTGCGTAGTAAACCAATTCTTCATAGAACAGTTAACCCTTGGGGGGAAAAGTCCTCAAATGGCATCCACGAACCTGAAGACGAGGCGTTGACAAGCCTCCCACTTGGTGGACTGATTGGCATCGTGAGAAATACGGGCAACCGTATGCAAGTGGCGAGTTGTTGTTCATTGTGGCGTTCTAAGGGGGGAGGGGGTCTTTGTTCAGCAGTGGACGTCTGCTGATGATGAACATGGACAGAGTCGCGTGCAACGTTTCATTTAATGTCTATAAATACATTTTCACTCTCGTTGGTTGACGCTATTGATTTATTATTAATGATATGATTTTACACGCTTGTTTTTAATTAACTTTTATTTGACAAGTTACATGAATAAATTATACTATGTTCGCACTCGATCACATATATATTTCAGTTTCACTGGCACGAAAAGTTGGATCATTGATTTATTGACTTGTACCACGGTGACACAGTAGACAGTTAAAAAAAAGTAGGCAATGACAAAAAGGGATATTTACTTTGTTACGTCACACCAACCGTTTAGTAAACATACCTGTCCGTGTCGTGCCCGATTCTAGAATAGGACGAACCGATCTTCCCGTGAGTATCGTAAAAGGCGACTAATGGAACTTATGTAAGAGTGAGCATCGAAATTCGAAAATCGAAGTACGTATCGTACCGTCCCGCTGACGCTAATGTTATTTCATACGAGAGTGAGAGGGACGATACGATACGAACTTCGATCATCGAATTTCGTAGTAGCCTACAGCACTGTGGTGCGGAAGGCAAAGGAAAACACCGAACTATTCGAAGAAAGTCATCATAAAGATTCACTACTGAACCTCAACTCACGACCACGATAATTATATCAAAAAAGTAGCGTCTAACAAGTCATATCACCTACCAGTTTAATAAAGAAAATAAATCATTTTATTAATTTGATACGCAGAGCTCCTGGCTACGAAGTCCTATACTACGAAGTGCATAATTCGAACTTCGTATCTTGCCGTCCCGCTGACACTAATATTATTTCATACGAGAGTGAGAGGGACGATACGATACGAACTTCGGTTTTCGAAATTCGTAGTAGCCCCCTGAAATTTATTTTAAAATTCATTTTGCTATTGCCCAAAAAATTATGGATTTTCGTCATTATTAGGTGCCTGAAAATATCGCTGATTCTAATTTCGCTTGCTTTATGACTTCATTATCCCCTAGTTCAGAGCAAATGAGTTTTTATTGTACTAGTGTAGAATTATGACAGCAAAGCATTTACACACATTTTTAAACAGTTCTTATAATTTGCATAAACGTGTTAAAAGTCTGTGTACTGTGACGGCCAGTCACTGGAACAGATTATGACCAATTACGTATCGCGAAGTTAATAAAACTTGCCATCCACTTTCTATTTCAAATCGAGTCATTTGTTTTTGATGTATGTTTTCGTCTTGTTAATTGAGGTGTTTGACTAGACGCTTGTAATTTTAGTAATTGATAGTTTTAACATCTTTATTTGATGAAAAACAGAAACCATTTTTTTATTCATTGAACTTTGTTTTTAGGGTTCTTTAATTGTGGTTGACATTGTTTCCTTGTGATGGATGATTGAAATACACGACGTCAAAGGGGTGATTTTATCTTAAATTCAAAAACCACAGTCCCCCGGGATCTTTGAAAAGAAAAGATAATCTTTCCTCTGAGAGTAAATTTTGCTGTCTTCGTGACAAGGACAATCTTTCAATGACCGGGTATGTAAATGTTATGAAAACTTTCAAAAAAGCTCGCCCTTTCCGAGCTTTGCTAATGACAGTGCTCTGCGAAATGAATATTCCGAATTTCTTCTATTATGACGTTTTAAAAAGACAAACACCACTATATTGATAAACTGCTAAATCATAATAATTTATTCGCGAGAAAGTTTGTTTTTGTAGAAAAACACGGCTCAATCCTTAAGTTTTTATTAAAATTTAGACACTTATAATAGCAGAATGCCTGCACATTAAGTAAATTAACTAAGATTTTATCAAGTTAATGTTTTGTACATTAACCTTAAGAACAAACGGTCTTTTATCTTCAATGCTACAAAGTTCTCTAATTATGTTTACTTACTAACTATTTATTCTCAATCAGATAATTTAGTGTGACCATTAAAAATAAATCCTGTAACAATTAAGGCTCTGTAACTTCCTACAGTCATCTGCATAAATATCTGCCACAACGGAGCGTGCAGATATCCGACACATCCTACCGGCCCTAGAAAGAGAGTCTTATCAGATATTTAAGCACGCTTTGATGTGTCAGATATTGGTGCTGGTGATTGTATGAATAACGAACAGTTTCTTTAGTTTTAGGGTTCCAGTGGGACCCTATAATCAAGTTTCCGTATGTCCGTCTATTTCTCGCAACCTTTACCTACCTTACCTTTACCGTACCTCTTAAACCTTAATATATAGATATTTGATTTTTTAATTAACTTGCTACAAAATAATAATAAAAAAAGTTAAACAAGATCCCTCATGCAATTAACCTGTTTCTTGACATTTTATGTCAGTACCTAGTTCAGTAGAGTGGGATTCGATTCGTAACTGCTGGTTTTTTTATCTTATAACTACTTAATATGATAATGGGTTGCCTAAAAATATATAATACCTCAAGAAGTTATCGTATTTAATGTGTGTTACGTACCTGTGAGAGCCTTATCATAATCATCATCATTATCATGTCAGCCAAAAGACGTCCACTGCTGGACATCGGCCTTATGCACTGTTATATTAAAGGACCAACTTACACAATAAAAAACATTATTTGTCTCTTGTTTACGACAGCTAAATATAAAAATTGGCATAAACTTCATGATTATCCCAATTTCCATCGCAACACGTAATAAGCGTTAATAATCGGTGTAAAAATATCCGCTGCTCGGACAAAATTCATTAGAAAATTCGATTCGATTCGATGCTTAGTTGGCGAAAGTGTTTTTTTGACTCGGTTTTGCATTGACTTGGTAATTGCTTAAATATCAATGAGGATGAATATAATCGATGATTGCAATGACTCGATCGTGTTTTCTGTGAGAGTTAATTTTCAATTGCACATTGAGCTTCATTGGATTATAATCTTTTATTGCGGAGTCATCTTTAAATTCAAAAAGCCAATGACATTTATAAATATAAAAAAAAAACTCTTTATTTCATTCGACAATATTCATCTGCTTAGAGCCTAATCTTAATTTTCAAAGATTTTAGTGAATCTAATTATCTCTTTTTTAAACAAATTTATATCTGATATTAATAATTATTGATTATAAATATGTATGTTAGTCTGTAAGGTATTTATTGCATGGGCCAAGTTGCCCGAAATAAATGAATTTATTATTTTTATTTATTTATAATAGTTTTGTTTAGTTAGTTTAGTTTATTTATTCATTCAATACATCATTACATTATAATTTACTTAAATGTCAGTTATAAGAATTTATATAGAAATCGTCAAAGGTATAGATTAGTTATAATTATAAAAATAAAACTTTTAGCATGTCATGTTGTGAATGAAAACAATTAAAATAAGACGAAGAAGAAGAAGTTCTCCTCAAGGGATCGTCAGAATCAAACACATTAAAATTAACATTAAAAAAGAATAAAGGCCAAAATGTCACGCATATTAAATACTACTCGGTTTATCATTATCAGCATTTAAATATATTAAGATTGGTTTTTTGGAATCTTTTTGTATTTTTTATTTCAATTCCAAATTTTTTGGTACTTTTACGGTCATCCCGTAAAAACTATATCGAAAATACATACCTGGGTTCAATTCCCAGCGCTGCTCTTATTTTTCTGGTTTTTCTGTGCATCTATATTTCAGTTTGTATTTTCGATATTTAAATATATATTTGTTATAAATAACAAAAAATGTTTTTCTAAATGCTTCTAATTGTTCTAGGTATAGTCAATAAATTTTATTCCTAGGCTATCATAGAATTATAGTAAACACAAACATTTTGTCTATTTACTTAAAACAACCTCTATCAAATGACGTAAATGGAATCTTTATAATGTTAAGGTGATTTAGTGACCTAGAAATTAAATTAGTTGAATGCACATCTTAGGTATAGATGTCACAAACAAATACACTTATCCACTAGTAAAATTCCTAACTACAAATTAATAAGATAAATTTACGTAACTATGACAAATCACTGGTCAAAATTCGTAGAAAATTGAACTGGATCGCATTGCAAAATTGATCATCATTTCATCCATGATAAACCGTATTAAATTGCACAGTCTTAAGTTACAACAGAAAGTATTTGCCCATCATGTGGGTGTGCCTTGAAAATTTTATTACACCCTACAACCAAATTACTTACGACATATGACAAAACAAAAAACAATTTAACTTGGCTTCTAATGCGAAGAACATAAAGATGCCAATTTTCTTTTTGAAACGTAACGTTATCGTAGGCGGTGACGCGTAGAATAATGACAAGACATTTATATAAATTGCTCCATATATTCGATTTACATGTTATGTAATGTACGTAGGCAGGTATTGATGTTTAGAAATTCACCATTGACTTAGTGACACGGTGTAATTGAAACATAGTTACAATTATTTTTATGTCTCAATCACTTACGAGAGTAGTTGCGGAAGATTGATAAGTTATTTGAAATGATTGGAGAATTTAATAATCACACGCACAATGTAAGGTATTTAGCGATAAGAGGCTTACCTCCAAGGAAAACTTCTGATTTAATACAAACGACTTTGAATATATTTGAATATAAATTATGTTTATGAAGACTGAATGAGATCAATAACAACGCCTTGAGATTGAAATTTATGCATTCGTTTTCCCTTCATAAAATACCTCAATAGTATCCTCTCAATAATCAGTCTTATGGCAGATGATAATCAACAATTCTAAAGTGGAATTTCTTCTTTGCAGGTCTGAATAAACAGCGCACTAGAAAAACCGGTCAGCGGAATATTGACCCAGTCTCGGGCGGTGACCGGAACCATTATGCCTTACATATCCATCACTATCTAAAGCAGCGGACCTGACTTGCATTGCGACCGGAAAACACCGTTAGCTAATTATGCCATTCTAATAACACCAATCATGATGGAAGAGGTCTCACCCCGCCCTAGCGTGGAGTACATCCCGCCGCTGCCACCGAAAGTCAAACAAAAGACTGGCTCCACCACATTCACGCAAATTACCAGCGATGATTCTAAAATGAACGGTCTAGAACGGACCAATCTGGACTCACTAGGTTCGATGCACTCGCTCGTCCTTAATTCTAAGACTCCATCTGCAACGGTATTCATAGCGGCAACTCAGCCAGAACGGCCCCCGAGCACGTCTAGCACGGACGCACTAAACGGCCCACATGTGGTCACCATCAGAATAAACACAGACTCAGACAAACCTAAAGCGCCAAAAATATCCAGTGTCCACCTCAAGAGCGACACGGATTTTGATACATTCAAAGTAAACGACATATACAAGAAGAATAATAGCCTCGTCAGGATCAATGTCGAAGAAAATCCACCCAAAATTCTAGACGAGGAGCTCAAAACTGATAAGCCGCCGTTCATATACTGCAGCTCGTACATGAACTCCATGACTAATATGGTAATGTCAAGCGGGCAGTGCTCGCCGAGCGATACATTAGATTCCGGAACCTGCAGTGACCTTGATGGAACACCGCCTCCGCTTCCCAAAAAGAAACTTACAAAATCCACAAAGAAAGCCGTCTCGGTAACGCTAATTAGTTCAACGAATGGGGGCAGCCGTGATGTCGATTATGAAGACAACGATTCTAATATATCGTGCGATTCGCTTAACAGCAGCGAGCTGAACGGAAGCGTGCATGCAGACGAAAGTCACGGTGAAGATCCGAGCAAAAACGAAAAGAAGGAGAGTTCTGAGCCACCTGCCGCGCCGCAGATGCCCGCGTTTGAAGCCAACACGCCCAACAAAGACAGTAGCTTTCTACCGCAGGGCCTGCTGCAAGACATTAGAGACCGCACCGTCAAACTCAGTACTGCCGAAACCGAAAGTGAGCCCGAGCAACGGGAAGCGAACCAGAATATTAATGAAAATGCTAATCTACCGAAAGAAAGCGCGCAACTAACGTCGTTCCGACTAGTTTCGCAGTGTAATAGTGAAGTGAAGACAAATTCAGACGCGGAGTCATTACTGAGCGCCTCCAAAACGCCTTTAATTAGCGAAAGCACTTACGAGGAGCGCAAGAAGCAGGATAAAATAAAACAAGAGCAAATGTGTTACAGTAGCAATTATTTCGACACGGACAAGTATTACGATTTCCATTTGAACGAGAAACAGTTTGATGATGTGAAGTCCCTGAAAAGTGTTAGTGGTGTGAGTGTTAATAGTCAAAGTGATTCTTTATCCGAGTTGGAATACTTTGCGGGTATAAAGGATTACAAGAGCGAGGAAGCTCCTTCTACCATCAGGAGTTCCAAAGGAACGATACGAGGTGTGAAGAATCGAGTGCGAGCTGGAATCGCCACATTCCTCCAAATCCAGAGCACCACTAAGGTAATTCAAGCTTTATTGTCTTATACTTTTTTAATTTCTGCTGGTTGCTTTTTGTGTCAACTACCGGCTCGTTATACACGTACTTGATTTTAGAGGTCACAGTTAAATGTATTCGAAAGTGTACGCGGGCACGCAGACAGGCGTTTATTAAAATTCTCATTTTAATGGACGAGATCGACATTTTGTCGAGTGGTATTGAATATGGGGCCTTCACGGTGCGTTGTCCGGAATAATGGCCAAGGAACAGGTGATGTAAAACAATTGACACAGGTTGCTGATTAACAATTCAGAATTATGAACGGACGTATGCCGTAAGTCATGTAACAATGCCGATTGTTGTCGTAGTATTAAGGCTGTTGTTCTATCATTAACATATTCGTCGCTGTTCTTGTTTAGATAGATGTTATTTGTCAGAAAGGATTGTAAAAATACCAGTTCTGTATAAATAGCTATTGCTCTTTATTAATCATTTTTGTTTTATTCGATGGTAGATTGAATTTATGATTAATGAACTTCACATTTATATCTTCTGTATTTGCGTGTCTCTCTGAGGAGAATTTGTTTATTGATTAAAAAGGAAAGATATTGAAGAAGAGATATTGATTTGAAAGGTATCATAATTAATGCAAAATACACTTCTGACCAAAATTCTCACTCTTCATTTAACAAAATTATAAAAATTGTAGTTATATTCATGCATTCCATTGACATGTATTGTATTGTATAGGTAACAGTTTCAAAGGAGTATAACTTTACGATGTATTTAAAATTAAAACAGTTAAAAAACAGATTTCATGGTCTTTTAGAGACTAAATCATTTCCTGCTTAAACATTGCACTGTCCAAACTAATTGGTTTAGATAATAGTTCCCGTGGGGGCACATAAGTTCACTCGCACATCATTGAATTACTTTACAGGTTTCCTCATGACATGACGTTTTCCAAAAAGGTCGTGATTGGCAAGATAAATTTTGCACAGAGGTCGAGCCCAGATGCAAAATTTCAAACCCACAATATTTTAATTAAGGCCAATAAGTAAAAACATTATTATTTATTGAGAAACAGTATTTATTTTAGTACTTAATTTTTTATAATTAAAAATACTTTTATGACGTCGGATGCGATTATAAAAAATGTATTTAACCCATTTAGATTTTAATTACGTTTAAGAGAAATCTTAATTAGTTGAAGCACCTTCCGCTTTTCCAACAGATGCACTTAACTGAGTAAAATTGGCATTTCCTTTCGTAAAGTATGCACTAACTGCCTCGGAAGTGTCACAATCATCCAGTTTCCAAGCAAAGAACTACGTGAGATTGGAGTGGGAAAAAGTAGCTTTACGTGTATGCGATTGTTAGAAAACATAGTGAAAATTGTAGGTTCTGGTGCAGTTTCCAAGTAATTACAGGTTTTGCTAGGAAGCGTTTACTTGATTGGTTTTTGTGACATTTCACATATGTATGCTGTATTTATACTTAATCTATTAAGTATGTTACAACGCTTATACATTATGATTTATAGTATGAAGAAAACTCCTATATAAAACCTTTCAAGGGAAGGTCAGTTAATCTAATTAAACAATCTGCTCCCTGATACGCTGGATTAATGTTAAAACACTTTACTTAAAAATGTATGTTCTATTGACCGTTGCTTATAACGAGTAATTCCAGAAAAAAAAACTTATAATTCTCGTTCTAATAAATCACTCAAAGTTTTTTTATTTATTGCTGTTAATATTTATGCTGCGTGACTTGACACTATTGACTGACAAACTAACTTTTATTAATTCCGTAGCGTGACACGGCGATCGTGAATACAAAGTAGAAATATTCAATGGCAATATGCATATTTATAACGAGAATATTTCTAGAGTTCCTCACAGATTTGCGGGAATCGGATGTTTTGATGATCTTCACCAACCTTATAAGGTAAACGTACGAGTGCTCGTCACTGTCCCAATAGGTGGTAGGACCTTGTGCAAGGTCCGCCCGGATTGCTGCCACCATCTTGCTCGCTAATCCTGCCGTGAAGTAGCAGTGCTTGCACTGTTGTGTTTCGGCGTGGAGAGTAAGACAGCCGGTGAAATTACTGGCACTTGAGCTATCCCATCTTAGGCCTCTAGGTTGGCAACGCATCTGCAATACCCCTGGTGTTGCAGATGTTTATGGGCGGTGGTGATCTCTTACCATCAGGAGACCCACTTGCTCGTTTTCCATCGTTTCACTACCCATTGATTAGTGTTAACTGACGGTTAAATGTGATGCCGTCTCTACTTGTTTTGTTCGAATAGACGGAGACGGCATCACATTTAACCGTTATTTAACACTTATCAATGGATGGTTTGCCTTAATGCTTAGGTAATTTTCAGATCAAACACTGGCCGATGCATTTATGTAGGTAGTAAATCCAGGTAGCTAAAGTTCCGCTTTAATTTATGATACGACCAACAAGATTATGATGTTCATCATCATCATCATCATCCTAGCCGTAAGTCGTCCACTGTTGGACATAGGCCTCCCCCATAGACCTCCAGTTGCTTCAGTTGGCAGCGGCTTGCATCCACCGTGAATTATGATGTTGACGAGAGAGAGAGAGAGAGAGACATTTATTTACACATATGCGATACACAGAAAAAACACGTTAGGAAGAAATAATAATTAAAAAAATAAAATCGAATAGTCTAAATTGGAGCCCACTCAGCATAATGTTGCGGCAAGCCACAACGCTGTTTTTCAGTGGGACCCATTAAAACTAAACACAAATGCTGACGAAGTAAAATTAATGCATCAAAATTAGGTATAAAGTATAAGATTTTAATACCAATACCACAGAATAAACAATGTTTCAGTTCTTATCTAAGTATATTCTGTATTTTTATTATTTGTTCTTTCGTGTGTTCTGTGTATGTGTTTTAATCATAAAAGTAGTAAATTATTTAAAGTATTTTTATTGGCCTAGTGTTTGTATCTCTTCGTGGGTTCGTCGCACCTCTGTTTTTCGAAATTCATGTGCGGAATTTTGAAATTTTGCGAAGCGATTCAATTGCGTGCGAAGTAATTAACTAAAGAGCAGCAGTGTATATAGGCTGGGACGAATTCGCATTAAATATTTATACTAGATAGCAAGAAACTTATTTTTTCTCGGTTTTAACAATGATAACTATACGATAATATGGAACCCGTCGTGAACGAGTCCGACTCACACTTGGCTGATTTTTCATTAAAAAATATCGCCTTATTTGTCGCAGCATGTTTGTAGCTTATTGGACCGTGGCACTATCGACGCTTGATCTTTCATATCTTTTGTAAAACGCGATCGTCTAGTAAGATATATATACGGACACCTGCATTAACGTCTGCCACAGCGGAACGTACAAATTTTTTTAACTCGTCCAACCGGCGCTAGAAGTAGAGTCATACCAGATATTTATGCACGATTTGTTGTGACAGATATTGGTGCTAGTGACTATACCCTGCCGTATTACAACCACCGACGTAACCTTATAGAAGATTTATAAACATTTATTGTGACTATGATCGTAGGTACAAGTCCAGACTTGTACAGTTTCTGTGCTTTTCGTAATTTATTTGCAAAACCCTTAGATCATATATTTACTATTATACTCTAAGGCAAAACCACTTTTAAAATTTACCATGAACATTTTAGCGAAGAAAAAACACTAAATGGGCTGCATATATACGCATAATACTTATACACATGATAATAACAAATCCATCCATTTTTTTATGTTGATACTTCAATACGAGTGCATTTATAATACGATGTTTGTAGTTGTAATCCTAACTAGCGCAGCCGAAATACATTTTTGGCTTTAACTTATGTGCTTGTTTAATAATAAACCACTGAAGTGTTTCCAAACATACAAAACAATAGATTTCAATTTACTTAATGACCATATCGAGATATATTAATTCGCTTCGTTTACCGATTAATTATTATTTACTTCCTTCAATTGTTGTTCCGCATTATATACTTCAACCTTGCATATCGCCTTGTATATGGTGATGGTGACATAGTTTAAAAGTTAATTACTATAAAAGCAAATTATGCCAAAGTTCGTATTTGCCATGAAATACTGAGACATGCCGCAGTCTGATAAATAATGTTTAAATGTTTACGGATATATGAGATGGTACGGAATCCTTTGTTCTCGTAGCCGACTCGCACGTGCCCGGTTTTTACTTGAGCTTAAGTGTTTTTCGAAATTCATGTGTGAAATTAAATACATTTGAAATTAAACACATGTTTTATATCATATTTTATTTACGACAACGTAACACATCGTGAGTTAACCTGGACAAACCTGCGAATTCAATGGTGTGTGTATGGTTCCCAATCCGAATTGGCCTGCGTGAGAACTACAGCCCAAGCCCAGTGCCCAGCAGTGGGACGCGTATAGACTGGGATGACAATGACAATGATGATATCGTGTCATCATAATATTATTGTTTTCATTTTAGTTTCCGTGCCTGCATGAATTCATGCCTGCTTCAATAAATGCGATAATGATTGAATTGTTAAAACTTTGTGTTGATTAGATACTTGATTGTTTGAAAGGAAGTAAACATAATGATTTTGCTAGTTATCTAGACGAAGTGTTGATTAGTTACTAGAGTTAATATATGCAGGTCAAATCTTGTAAGTGATAGACCTACTTGTATGGTCCATTCGTACTTGAAATTTGGTATACAATTTTGATGACAATGTAAGTAAAATTAGCAAACAATTTAACAAACACGCTTTGAAATTTAATAAACAACCTTTTTAATTAAAATCTTTTTAATTAATTTTTAATTAAAAGTTATTATGTGTCATAACTTGGTAAAGACGTCGTTTGTTCATCGTTAGGCCGCTTATAGACGTCCGTTGTTTCACCGGACAACGGACCGTTTTTTTGCCGGATTTGCGGTGTTGTACGGCTAAGTCATCGGACAAGTGTCCGATGCATGTACACACATTTATTGTAAGCCATACAACACCCCAAGTCCGGCAAAAAAAACGGCCCGTTGTCCAGTGAAAACAACGGACGTCTACAAGCGGCCTTAGTTCGCGTTTATTCCGTAAGTGGCGTTACGGAAACTACTTTTTATTAGTTGAAATGAGGAGGCTATCTTCATGCTAGCAACCCCAATCATTTTTTTATGTCAATGTGTAAGCCTGCGTTAGTTTACGTCTATCTTAATTGTAATTGTACGATAGCAAAGAACTGTTCGTCTATTCCTCTCCTTCCTCTTTGGTCTATTCACTATCTATCAGTGGCGTAGAGTTCAATTTTGTCTGTCAAACTGCAACTGTCAAACTCGAAACGTCACAGAACTCATCATAGGTGAAAAATATTTTAAATACAAGTACCTAACCTATTTGGATTTGCGATTTGGATCGTCTCGTAAAAAAAAACAACCCGATGGGATTGAAATCTAATTACTAAAACCTGATGCCAGTGCAGTCCAGCCCAGTAAAGAATTCAAAACGTAGACCACTAAGAGGATTTCGTACGTTATGTTCGGAAATAAAATTGTTCACATTCAAAGTCGCCTTGACTTTTGCGAACGCTCACACTTTCATTCGTCTGCGTCTGCGCAAAAAAACGATTTGCATGGATATTACGTGCGACGCATGAGGACTAGTTTATAGTCTTTGTTGCTATAAAATGACTAGTAAAAATGTGAATTCCAATACATAATGTCCTTAAGCGATACTTTGTTTGGCGCCAATGTTATTTATTGTATTTACGTGATTTTTATCCAACATTATTTCAATATATCTTTTACTTTGATTAAAGTCTTCTTCAAAGTCTACCTGTTTCTAATGCTACTAGTGTATCTGCTCAAAAAAATGCGGAACGGAGTTACCTAATTGTCAAGGTCGTTGAAACGGGTTTAGATACTTTTGACCGCTATGTCCGCTAAATTGCATCTTAGTAAACCATACGTACTTGATCGTGTCTCGGGTATTTAATTAACATAGATATACATACTGGTATATGAATGTGCATTTACTTTGATAGTTAATGACAGCTGCTACCTTTCGATAGCTAAGTCTATGCAATAAATACATGTTCACGCAGCTATCCCACTCTCACACTATAAGAACACACACAAATCAAATCACACAAACCTAACTATCACCACCAAACTACGCTGACGCGTTTCGAACTCAACTAGAGTACATCCTCAGAGCAACACAGCGTTCACCATGCTACCAGATGTTAGATACTGTGTCTGGTACCATGGTGAACGGTCATGTGACAGATAGATAGACAGACAGAGAGTCTAGCAACATTAATAGGGGTTCCATTCGTTACCCTTCGGGTACGGAACCTTTATAATGATTCAAAAATATTATCTTCCCTTTTATCAGCCCTTAGGCAACGCCTGAGGTTTTTTTCCGTGGAAATCTAGAAAACTAGCGGGGTGGGAATTTTGAGAGATTCCTTCTTAATTCACTTACTTATCACTCAACATTTTACCTACTTATCCTCAAAGAATTTGTCAAGTCGAAAATACAAACTGAGATGCACAGAAAAACCTCTCAGCATTCCGTGCTGCGTGCCATACCCCTACACTACCACTGGACAGGAGTACAGACACGTATTATTTCTCCTATGCACACATATCTCAGGTTGCTTTTTTCTACTACGCTACTTAAGCAGCAGTACTAGCGACATCTATGTTTTGAATTTGTCAAGGTTTGACCTGTGCGCTGTCAGTTCAGTCAGTCACGTTTCTTTCTTATCGGTGTACTTAGTTGTCCAATGCTGGGTGAGTGCCAAGGTGTTTAGCATTGAGTGCAGTGCCCGGTCCTTTTTGTATTCATTGGGCGGGACCTTCGTTACTTCTTTGTAGATTTTCCACCTTGAAAGGAGTCCAGGTGTTTTATCTTTGTCTAGACAAAACAACTATAATGTATATTGTTTTAGGTTGTCGAGATTTTGGCTTACACTTATTTATACGCTAATTAAATTTGGCAAAAAGTTAGTTTGTAATTTGGATTAATATATAGGATATTTTTTATCACGATATTCCCGCGGGATAGGGACAAAATCTTGAATTTTGGTCCACTAGGTTTAGAGTCTTGAAATTTTGGCTCGAATTCCCAGGGGAATTTTGTAAAATCCTGGAATTTCAATTGTTACTACCAGATCGAATAGATAGTCACGGGTAAAGGTCCGTTTATACCTGCAGGGCTACTACGAAACTCGAAGTTCGTATCGTCCGTCCCTCTCGCTCTCGTATTAAATAGTATAAGTGTCAGAGGGACCGCATGACACGAACTCCGAGTTTCGAGTTTCGTAGTAGCCCTGCAGACATTGAGCGTGCCAGACACGTGCCGTGGCAGACAAAATAATATTCTTCTATACAGTGTCTACTAACGTATTTATATCTAAACTCCAATTCAATAGAATCTGACAATCCTGTAGACACTTCCAGCCTACTAATATAAACACCGGGCTGCCTAAGGCTTTGTGATGTGACTATTATTCTTTTTTGATTCCTTTTAGATGATAATTGCAACAACAGGGACATATATAATCAAGTGTGCTCACGATACGGTGTCTTAAATATGTAGAAAATTGACAGATTCTATTGAATTGTACTTTATGGTTACACGGCCGCGCAGACGCCGACAGACACTTAATATAATTAATATTATTTTGTCTGCCACGGCACGTGTCTGGCACGCTCAATGTCTGTAGGTATAAACGGACCTTAAACTCTAGTCTTTTATCATCTATGAAATATTAACCAATATTACCTCACAAATTCGATAAAAACATTGTATGTTTCACGGGCAGTATTGGAATTACGAAACTCTATTGAAAACGGTCTTCGACTTCAGGATTCCAACAAAGTCTCGTTCGTAATTCCTTATTTACAGCCCTTGAGACCCAATGTACCATTTATTTAACCGGAAAATTCGCTCGAACCGTTCGTGTCGCTTCTTACGGATACATTTAGCATAGATAACAATCAAATCGGGGACAGTAGCGTGCGCGCAGCCGATAGACTGTGTAATCTAATAACAGGGGATCTCCGCTTTTTGCTGTTGTAGGAACTACATGCGATCGCTCGCTTCCGAGGAAATTAAAATGTCAACTATAATTTATCGATAGGAAATTGTTGCTTGCTTTGAAACAATGTATGATGCGCACAGAGGTATAATATTAATGTAAAAAATAATATCAGAATTATTATCGTCGCTTTGCCTCTCCAGCGCACACGTTTATGCGTTTTCATAGATTTTAATAAGTCATGGGATGCCACAAAAATACCGGGTGGGCCCTATCCTATAACAAGAGCAAAAATTAAAGCACGCACAGGTTCGGCTACTCAAATCGAACTACTTTAACTTTAGTTCTGCAACTTTCAAAAATTAAGTAATTTTATCATTATGTTTATTCCAAACCAATTAAATGGTATTTTCAATGTACGGCATCCAATAGCCTCAATGACATCGTCTGTCACGTAACAAAATGACGGATTTCGCAATACAATGTTTTTCCAATTAAACTTTAAACTATAATAAAAAACACAATATAAGTTATTTTCAAAAGTTGTTCGATTTAGCATTGGTAGAAGCTGGTATAATATATTATTTCTGAAGGATTTGTAATTTTAAAAATGCACCAATATGCGCACTGCGTTTATTCGAAGAGAGAAAAAAATGGCCGTTCTGCCAACTTACAAAATTTATTGTTGGGATTGCCAACAAAAGTTGTAAAACTAAATTAGCTCAAGATGTGGTGTCAGTGGAAGCTGTGGTGTCATTTTTTGCTCCTGTTACAGGGCCCACCTTGTATAATATTTTTGAAGCAATTTTTAGGTACTTTATTTGAGCGGCGTTTTGTTAGTTAGACTGAGCATGAGCCTGAGCATAAATATTTTTACCCACATATAAGCCCTTCATGAAACAGAAACAGAGACGATTCCCAACAATTCCTTCTTGATACACATTTAAGGTCCTCAAGTTTACCAAATTTTATGTCTGTAGCTGCCTTTTGGTTTACGCTGTAAAAGAAAGAAGACATTTACTCACTATTACAGAAGACACACATATACATACAACAAAATATACACAATTACAGACAAATGAACAAAAAAGTTCCAAGAAAACTCACATGAAAATAATAAGTACATATACACAATTTTGCGTGCTGTGCGTTGTTTGTTATTCAATCGGTACAAATTGGAAAGGTTTTTTTTACAGACCGCGGTGAATTCAAAGATTCAAAACATTTATAACGCCATCTAGTGTATAAAACTAATCACGCTAGCGAAATTATTTAATACCAGTGCAGTTGTTTTGACACCGCTAGTTCTCAAGTTCCCATGTTCTACTTCACACTTATTTATTCTAATGCATTTCTAACTGTACATTTATTTGCCGATTGTCAATATTGGAAAGTTTCCTTCAAAACCTAAGATTCCTTTCCAATCGTCAATTTAACATCTGTGGTAGTTTTGAGGTTGTGCGTACATGAACAGTAGCGGTGTCCAATGCAAAGATAACTCTAGTGGGTGGGTTATAGGGTTTCAAATATTATTACAGTGCTGATTTTTTGTGAGAAGTATCTATTACAGGAGTTGGTTACGTGCTCTTTTATCAAAAAATATGATAGACTAGTGCATTGGTGGTGGAAAATGTTGAGCTGCGTGTATGTTTAGCGTTTTTTGTGTGATGTTTGTTTTGGTATGTGCAAGCATATATAGAAATGAAACCCATTTTGACATGTGTTTAGGCGTGTGCTATACGTATTCAAAGTGCCTCAAAATGTATCCGGAAAGTTGATTGGGTAACTGAATAGAATACCGCTCTGAATATATATATCTGAATAGATCTCGTAAGTATATCGGAAGAAAACGTAGCCTATGTGTTGTTTTTGAGATCCAGCTTATTATGTACAAAATTTTATTTCAATCTGTCCAGCTATTTTAGCATAAAGTAGTAAGAAACAATCAAGTAAGTACATGCGCACGCACATACACACTACTTTTCACATTTATTTTATAATGTTAAAAGGATATAGATTATTATAGATATAGATAGAACCTCACCTCCTTAAAAACTAAAAGCAACTCCTGTTATAAGTGCTGGGCGGCTTTTAGCATTAACCGATTGTGGTAAATAAAGTACCAGTCTGTTTTGATTACGGACATCGGAATCAAGTGGATGTTTTCTACAGTTACTTTGATTGTTGTGTGGTGAAGTGGCATAGTTTTAGCCACAACATTTACTAGATTTTCGTGCCGTATCAGAGAGTATTACTTTAGTATGTTTTTGTACATATAGTTTAAACATCATCATCATGTTAGCCGTAGGATGTCCACTGTTGGACATAGACCTCCTCCGTAGACCTCCAGTTGCTTCGGTTGGAAGCGGCCTGCATCTATCGTGTACCCACGTCTTTACAGGGCTTCATGGACTGACCAGTAATACTGAAACACCTTTATAACAATGTACACGACTTTCCGCAACGAGGCTATCCGACACAGAAGTAAGGTCATCGACATAGCAAGACATAGAAGAGAATTAGCAAGTTGAAGTGGCAGTGGGCTGGTCATATCTGTCGAGAACCGACCACCGCTGGAGTAAACGAGTTCTTGAGTGGAGACCTCTTTGCAAACGTAGTGTAGGACGTCGTCCGGCCAGGTGGAGTGACTATTTGCAGAAGGCTGCTGGTTAAAGCTGGATGCGTCTAGCCGAGGACAGGGTGCAATGGTGCTCTTTGGAGGAGGCATGTCCAGCTGTGGACTGCTATAGGCTGATGATGATGATACATGACTTTACAATGAATAATATGAATATGAATTGCATTTCCCGCGATATTGCGATACCAAAATTCAAAGCAATGGCAACATTTTATGTTTAAAACAATTAACGTACCACTGCGCCTCTTACTATTGTGAATAATAGATTCATCAACATCATTATATCATTCGTAGGATGTCCACTGTTAGACATGGGCCTAAAAACTGATAAGTAATCAAATTAATTAAGACAATTTTCACCTGTAAAAAACTTTGTTATAAGTTACAACATTTTACCTTCTGACTTTGTAGCCTGTTTTAATTGGTTTGTGTGTAATTTGTGATCAGCTCTATCTCCATATAAAAGAATCTTTATTTAAAACAGTTTTTAAAACCCCAACTCCAAATTCTAAACAATCTTACGATATCTAGTGGGATTTCGAAAGGATCGCCTTCGTAATTTAGTATTATTCCGTAATATGTTTAATATATTCTAGAATTAGTTAAAGAAAGCAAATACGGCCGGTGAAAGTGAATTCGCTTAATTCTTACGTAGTTTGGTGAATGTTTTAGGTGAGATGAAGTTACCTATGCGCCTGGAACGGCTTTACAAAATTTGCATAAAGGTCTATACGCCGTGTCATGTCCTATGACCGTAATAGGAACGTGTCAGACAAAAATATAATCTTTATATTAAAAAGTATGACTATGCTCACTAGCACGTTTCTTAACCAACCGTTGCTTTTACCCGCGGCTTCGCACGCGTAAATCATTAGATACAGCTGTTGAATTGAAATTCCGGGATTTTATTAAATTCTTGTGGGAATTCCCTATACATCGCGGTTTTCATTGACGTTAAATTCGGTAAACGCGGTGTTGGCCGTAGAAAAAAGGCTTGGTTGAGAAACTCGAGAGTGGACCGGAGTCACGACTGCTGCTGAGCTGTTCCACCTCGCGAAGGACAAGAAGAAATATTCTGGGTTGATGGCCAACCTTCAATACCTAATTGGAGAGGCACCACAAGAAGAAGAAGATCCCTATCCCGTGGGAATATCGGGATAAAAAGTATCCTGTGTTTTAATCCAGGTTATAAACTAACTTTTTGCCAAATTTCATCCAAATCCGTCCAGCTGTTTCAGCGTGAAGAAGTAACAAACATACTCACTCACTCGCAAACTCACTCACTCACAAACTTTCACGTTTATAATATTAGTAGCTAATCTAAAAAAAAGACTGCGTAGAGATTAGGGCATAAATAGGTATAATTATGTGAAGGCACCGAAATCAACTTTTAACTTCACTGGATGTCCAATGCCTAATTTCTACGGAACCCTCGTTAGTTGTAGTCTTCTGGCTTCTGTCATTTGGAATTTATTTTTTTCATTGTAAAATGTTTCAAAGAATGTAGAATTATTACTTGTTTTATGCAACGTGCAAAGTTATCTGGTAATCGTTGATATCTCTATAAGCGAGATAAATTCACTCACGCAACTGGCTATGGATAAGTGTTAATTAACTTAATAGCACATTGGCTGCGTTTGAGGCTAATTGATATCAGAAAAGTAAAATTACAAAATGGTTTGCTGATAATGCGTACTAGTGAGACGTTTTAGAATTAAGAAGAAATTATAAGGCATCTTTGAGGATGTATTGATGATAATTTTAAGATTTTGTTACTTTAGCTTATAAGTAAACTTTCGTTTTGATATCATCGTTTTGTGTTGTTTATATGATGTGGAAGAAGATGGGTCTATGGGTAAAGAACTAGTAAATAATAATAAAATCGTTTTATTCAGACACCATGCGTTACCATCTCTTCTTTCGACTTATGTGTTGCACAGTGTTAATATTAAGTTAAAAGTTAAAAGCTTGCAGTCAATTAATATAATGTTTTAGTAACAATTTGCTGCGTTCACGAGAAAGATAAAGTTTATCACAACGCAAATAAATAAAATGTATGTACAGTAATAGTTTGTATTACATTTGACGCCAATTTCTAGAAAAGGCAGCGTAACCGACGTAACACAAAGGAATGCGGAACATCTAGTAAGTAGTTACTCCATAGCGTCCTGGTTTTATTGTCAATTATTAAAGAACGCTTAGAGCTACGAAGTGCGGCGAAAATGTGCGACCAACGCATGGTTTTCACTTCAATTGCGTAGCCGAGACTCTCGCCGCGTATTAGTTACCTGGTAACACACGCAATGAACAGGGAACACAAACGCCGCGCCGTTGACTGTATGAAGTGGCTTACGTGTAGGGTGAGGAAAAAAGGTAACATCATTAAATTGAATTGACAGAAGGATTCCATTGGAACTCTATAAATACTTAGTTCAGTCACGCGAGGGTTACCTTATAATGTACCCACGTGTGTTGTGGTAACACATACTATTAAAGCGATATAAAAAAACGGCCAAGTGTGAGTCAGACCTGCGCACCGAAAGTTCCGCACAAATGAGTAGTACTAACTTTTATTTAACTTGCCAGTTTTAATACATATACAAAATTTAAAAAAATAAAACTACTATCTAATCTACTTACTATTTACAAAACTTATACTAAATAGAAAATGTCTTCAAGGCTGCTGCTTTGGGGGGCCGTTCCTAGGAGGCTGGCAGCATTACCTCTCTGGATAGCTAGGCTGATGCGTTGTGCAAGGTAAGCACCAGCCGCCGATCCCTTGAGGTATCTACCAGCCGAGAAGATATCTGGCGGAAGAGCTGTTTTGCCTCTGGCCCCCAAGGCCCAAAGTTTCTACACCAAAGGCGTAATATACAAGCCTCACCAAGGCTGCGTATTTACGCCGTTTGTTGCTCTCAGCGGAGGCCGCCGCTGCACCCGCCTGGCCAGATGTCGCATGGATATGAGAGGGTGCCAACGTGTCGACGCACGTGGCATCCCATACTTGCCAGTTTGTTGTTGTAGTTGGGTCAAATCTTGCAAGTAAATTTTGACCCACACCAAAGTCAACGAAAAGTACAGTCAGCTTTTTATTTACCTATTTATTTTTTTATATTTGGCGACCGGATAGCCAAGTGGTTAGAAAAGCTGACTATGAAGCTTGAGGTCCCGGGTTCGATTCCCGGCCGGGGCAAATATTTGTATGAATAATACGAATGTTTGCTCTCGGGTTTTGGATGTTTTTATATATATTATCTATATGTATTTATCTATATAATTATGTTTATCCGTTGCCTGTATCCATAGTACAAGCTTTACTTAGTTTGGGACTAGGTCAATTGGTGTCAAGTGTCCCATGATATTATTTATTTATCTATAGTTTAGTTTATTCTGCGAGGAAGCCATGTACCCAGCAGTGGGACGTATACAGGCCGTGATGATACATGTGTGTAATACGTAACATGTGTAATATTTAACGATACAAAAATTCCAAAAGCTCTCAATAGGAACTTCGATGATCTAATTCTCGACATTCCATCCAATTACATGAGAGTTATGAAACCATGCTTAAGTTACAAGCCCGGCCTGCCTTGGTCCCACCCACGAGGCACCCACATTTCAAGATCTATAAGCCTGTCGGCCATAGTTATTTTCTAGCAGTAGAGACAAAGATGTTAATTAAAACTATTATTAACAGTTTTATAAGGAAATGTTTAAAATTGGAAAAATTATGTATCTATAAATACGGCTTCGGGTGAAATGATAGATGATTAGTAAACTGCTTAGTTGAAGTTTTAATTTTTAGTTTAATTAAAAAAAAGTTTTGTCTGAAAGTTGAGTCACAAGAACACTATCTTTATACAAGACATTTGATTTTTATTTCTATGTTTCCCCTTGTTTCGTATTAAGAATCAGTAGCCTTCATGTGGGTTAAATTAAATACATAGTACAGGTTTTTTTACCACCATGTAGATAGTACCTGGGCGACCGAGCTTTGCTCGGGCTAAAACTCGATATCAGATAATCGTTGGAGCTTGTTTAAAGGTATTAGATAAATACACTCGTTACGCGCTTAGATACGCTTGACAAACACAACCTTCCTTCGGGTCGTCGGGTAAAAAAGGTGATTGACCCCTTTGTCTAATTAGTTCTAATCGTATTCCATTCCAATCTTGTTAACACGATTAAATTAATAATCGAGATCGCCGTTAACATGGCGTATCTAAAGCATTATAAACACAATGCAAGTATAACAGGTGTTCACAAATCGAGTTATTTAGCGCAATAGCGGTCGTCTCATCTGCACAACGATACTTTTAATTTGAAATTTTAGATATAGACTATACGAGGCGGATACGATGTCAGGATTCGATTCATTTTTACAAGCCTTTATGAACCCTAAATGTTTGTACTCGTAAGCTGTCCTGATATCTTGTAGGTCAAATTTAACCCTAATGGGTACCTAAGACCACTAGGATAAAATTTGTCCTACAATTTTATGGTCTGCTTCTGAAATCTGATGTTTTATTATTATTTATTAAAAAAAAACAGGCCATATATGTTCCAGATTGGTTAGTGACAAGGAAAATCTATGTAAGAGCACAAATCCCACTAATATTATAAATATGCGAAAGTTTGTAAGTCTGTTTGTTTGTTTGTTACTTCATCACGTCTAAACCGCCAAATCGATTTAGATGAAATTCAGTATACAGGTAGTTCGTGTCCCGGGGAAGGACATAGAATAGTTTTTATTCCGGAAAATTGCGTGGTTCCCGCGGGATAGTGGTAACCGAATTTTACGCGGATGGAGTCGCGGGCAACGGCTAGTATCTTATAAATAAAATTTGCGCCTGTAATGGATTATGGTAAAGTGGAAACATAGATTTTTCTGTCACTAACAATAAGCAATCTGGAGCATTTATTGTGTGTGTTTAAAATAATAAATAATTATTATACAGTCGTCAAGTTATAAAATTCTTCACAATTTGCATCCATGCCCTTACACTCGATTTGAATGAACTTTCACGAGGTCTCAAAAACCCGTTTCCATTTCCCACTTAGCATTGCTTTCTTGGTAAAAATTTGGTAAAGTTCCGTTGACACGTTGTGGTTCGCGGTAAAATGTTTATTGGCTAAGCTATGACAATTCAATAGGGGTGCGTCCCAAGTTATGTAAAAACGTTAAGTACATATAATTTCATATGTCTTTATTTGTTCTATGTTTGTTCCTATGTTTGTTTTTTATGGCGTTAAATATTGTATTTTCCTTTCTTTCTTTCTTTTACTTTATATTATAAACTTTCATTTGTATAATTACATTATGTATAACGTTTTGTTATTGTTATTGTTTTCATATACTTTCATAAGAAATAACATGTTTATGGGCTAAATTCATATTATATAACATACATAAGGTATACCGCTTATAATACGTAATAACTTCTTATATAACATTAATATGATATAATATCAAGTGATATACTTTGTTTCTAAAATACTTGGCAAATTTTAAAAATTTAAAACCAGTAAATTAGGTGTTTATCACCATTTCATTTTTGTATTGCAAAGTTTTACTTCAAAATTTGTGCGAGCGAGCGCAGCAACAGCAAGCGAGCAAGACGGTTCGGAGCAAAAGCGACTTGGATAGTTTAGGTTCTAAAAATGACTCATTACCTACTACCGAGTACGTAGCTACAAAATGACGTTTTAATTCGCTAAATACCTTTTCAATCTGTACAATCTTTTAAACAACTTATCTAAAAGACCTACATAAGTAATGCTTCAAAAGTACCGCCAGCAACTACAACTAATTATATTTTTCCAAACAACCTAACGCTGTATTACAGACAGCATAATAGTAGTTAATTGCTACATGTCTCACAATTAAGAGTATTTCAAGATTAAACCTGACAACTCCTTATCGTTAAATGAATTTATATGACGACATCTTAGATAATGCTTAATAATTAGATGCCTGTAATAATAAAAGAGACCTAACTGACTAAGATTTAGAGTTTGTGATTAGTTTATGTGATTAGTAAAAAAGACACAGATAGATCTTATAGATTGCATAGTAGTCTAGATGTTATCAATTTCTAAGAAACACTGGATATTAGGTACTTGATTTTATCCAGTACTGAAAAGATTCAATATTTGTTACAAAATTAATGATTAAAATTAGTAGCTATTTTTGCAGCTTTGCCGCCGTTGTATCATTTATTCCATGTCTAATGGAAATTTCGTAAACTCCATCATTTTCTTCATCAACAGCAAAGAAAATCTGTAGAATGTCAGTTTTATAGCTCCAAGGGTCCAAAGATTTTTATTCCTAAAAGGATTTATCCGTAGTAATAAGTGCCACAATGTCCTCAGCTCTTCCTACTGGCATATTTTTGTTTACGTCTGCGGTTTGACACTACATTTTTTCTCCACTGAAATGCAAGCCAAACCAAATTTAAAAATTATCTGGCTAACTCTCCTTTAGCCGTGAGCGCATTCTGTTTAGTCGTATCAGTTGATTCGGCGGATGATTAATTTGAAGTTGTTTTTTGTCGCTTCATGTTTGCTATGTTTTGGACCCGTTACTCGTACAGTATTATTGGATACCGTTTTGGCTATTCTATATTGCTTAGCAACGTCACTCTGTACACAGAAGTTGATCGAGTGGGTAAATATTTTAGAACAAGCTGTGATAATGCAATAAATGGTTGAGTTATTGCATTAGAGTCAAAACGTTGGAACTGTATAGCAACTTTCGATATTTCACGCATCGAATAGATTTAATCATCTTCGAATGGATATAAATATTGTATTGGTTGGTCTGTGCCTGCTTTCAGTCTTTTAGTGTCAACCGCATGCATTCTCATTACTCATCATCATCAATCAGCCGTAGGACGTCCACTGTTGGACATAGGCCTCCCACATTGACTTCCAGTTGCTTCTGTTGGAAGTAACCTGCATTTACCATGAACCCGCAGCTTTAACCAGGTCATCCATGCATATTGTTGGTGGACATCTTACGCTGCGTTTGCCGATCCGCAGTCTTCATTCGAGTTCTCATTAATCACTATAAGAAAATTTCACGCCTATCATTTGAAATAAATATAATATCTAATATAACTACACAGTAAAGCTAGAATATCTGATTCAAGACGGCCCCAGTATAGAGTAAATTTTGGTTGAAACTAAGTTTTATAGCATACGAATAAATGGCAATTCCATACTCGGTTTAGGACACGAACTTTTAGATTACAAATAATGTTCTCCACATTTCACCCACATGTTTTGTATTATCACATGTACCATATACCATGCTCAAGCTTTCACTACTTGCAAGACTTGCAAGTTGCAAATAAGAACACAATAACATAAACAGCTTTTCATATTCACTTCACGCGTAAAATATTCCGCATAAATTGGAAATATGCGGATTATCATGCAATCCTGCAATTTATGGCATGTGTGGCACGCATGCGAGCTAAGACTCGAAAGCGTGGGAAGATCGACTATTGTTTCGTGTACAATGATTGAAATACTCGTCAATTTTGTCGTGTTAAGTAGCCTTGAATTGTATTCTCATTTGAAGACTCATAAAATGGCATTTAATTTCTTTATGTCGCTTCTGCTTATATTGTTTGCCCGTTTGTTACTAATTACATCAATGCCAATCCTCTGCTATAAAAGGACACTTACACTAAATTACCTCTAGCTAGGTATTAGTGGGATATAAGAAACCTTTCTATTTGGGATTCTTCTTCATACGATGCCATCTCCTACTGGAGGCTTTATATCATTCTTCTTCTTTTTAAGTGCCCCTCTACTAATGGAGGTTGACCGTTAACTCTTAAAATTTTTCCCTGAATTAAGCCATCCGGAATAGTTGCTCTGGACTGCTGATCCCGGTCCACTGCTTTGTATTCCGCAGCTATGATTTTATCAGCCTTCCAAGGCGCCGTTTCGCCTGTATTTTGTCCAGCAATATTAGTAACTGATGGATTAAGACTATTCGATACTGCTAGCTGCTAGAGCTGTTGTAATTTGTATTTGGTAATCTGGGACTAATTCCTTCGATATTATCGTCATATAACAAGAGCAATTATTTATTTTATTGAAGTTATATTTTAACCCTTAATTTGGCAAGGAATAAAAATATCGAAATAAGGTTAGAATTATAGTTTTTTGGGGTAATTATGTTGTCATATACACGGTAAAAATAGTAAAAAAAATCAAATGTCAATAGTTTTCAGAAAAACGTATGTCAAGTATGCTGGACGTTGCCAACTGGGCAGAAGACAGGACAATTGTTTCAATGTCTAGTATACTGGCCATTGCCAAAGATATGTAGTTTCCCGATTATTTGTTTTTAATCAAACAAAAGTATACAAAATGTAAAAATATTTATTAGAAAATCACTTTAAACAATCTACAGACTTACAATTGTTACATTCAGCTTATTTTAAAATTTTCTGTCGAGAATAAAATACAAAAAATTTAAAATATTAACAATTTTCTGACAATCAAGACTGATAAACAAGTATCACTAACATGAGATCATTTTTATACTAAACCTATAAATCTTCTTCTATACTTTTTGAACCAAGTCAAAAGTCAGTCTTTTAAAATGAGCACAATGGACAAATCTTTTATTTACAATAGCGAAATGATAATAAATTTAGTATACTTCTACTTTGAAAATAATCATAGGTAGGTACTCTCAATGGAAATAATTAAAAAAAAGACGCCTTCATTGCCAAAAAAAAGTCTAAGTAACTTATCATACCGCTCTTGTAATTAATAACAAAGACTACATTACTTTCAAGAACAAACCGGCTTCCGAAAAGGCTATAGTACCGTAGACCACATACATGCGTTGCGGTAGGTTATACAGAAGACCGAAGAGTATAACCTCCCCCTTTGCCTTGCATTTGTGGACTACGAGAAAGCCTTCGATTCGATCGAGACTTGCCGTGCCAAGTTGACTACCGGTATATCGAAGTGTTGAAGTGTCTGTACGAAAACGCCACTATGTCCGTCCGACTACAGGACCAGAGCACGAAGCCTATTCCTCTGCAGCGGGGAGTCAGACAAGGAGATGTGATCTCTCCGAAACTGTTCACCGCTGCATTGGAGGATGCTTTTAAGGTTTTGGACTGGAAAGAACGAGGCATCAACATTAATGGCAAGTACTTCACTCACCTGCGATTCGCCGACGATATTGTAGTCATGGCTAGACCATGGCTAGTCATGTAGACCATGGAGGACCTCAGTGCTATGCTCGCTGACCTCAGCAAAGTTTCCGACCGAGTTGGCCTGAGAATGAACATGGGCAAGACAAAAGTCATGTCTAATGTCCATGTTGTGCCAACTCCCGTAATAGTCGGAGGCTCTGCGCTCGAAATTGTTGACGAGTTTGTATACCAAGGACAAACGGTCCAGTTAGGTAGGTCCAACTTCGAGAAAGAGATCACTCGTCGAATCCGACTCGGCTAAGCAGCGTTCGGGAGGCTTCGCAGTGTCTTTTCATCCAAATTACCGCAGTATTTGAAGTCAAAAGTCTTTGACCAGTGTGTGTTGCCAGTGATGACATACGGATCTGAGACGTGGGCGCTAACGATGGGCCTCATGAGGAAGCTCAAATTCACTCAAAGGGCTATGGAGAGGGCTATGCTCGGGGTTTCTCTGCGGGATAGAATCAGAAATGATGATATCCGCAGTAGAACTAAGGTTACCGACATAGCCCGAAGAATTACGAAACTGAAGTGGCAATGGGCGGGGCACATTGCTCGCAGGACTGATGGCCGATGGGGTCAAAAGGTTCTCGAATGGCAGGTGTTCAAAGTCAAAGTCAATGTCAAAATATCTTTATTCAATTTAGGCTAGAACAAGCACTTATGAATGTCAAAAAAAAACCTACCACCGGTTCGGAAAAACCTCTATTGAGAAGAATCCGGCAAGAAATTCAACGAGGTATTTTTTTATTAACACATGTGATGCGGAAGGTTTAGCAGGAGATGCCAATAATGGAATAGACGACAGACTGGGTATATTCTCGTAATTTATTTCCCCATTAAGTGGTATAACCTCTCGTATTATAGGTGATAGAAGATTTACTTCACAGTTATTACTTTGGTTTGTATCTATATCTTTGTCAGAATCTTCTCCAAGTAAATTGAGTCATTCCAATGAGGAATTAATAGTAGAAGCGTCTGGAGAAGTGCTATTTCTTCTCAACTGTGTTATTTCTACGATTTAATAATTAATTACCCATTTCTATAACCACAAAACTTACAGGTAGCTTTTTCGGTCATTTCAAAGCCAAAAATTTCAAAAATGGCAACCGATTTTGAAATCTTGCTAAGAATGACCGCTAGAAAACTTGTTTTCAAATTAAAAAAAAACACATTCAATCAGTACACATCGGTTCACTCGTTTAAGAGCTACGTTGCCATAGACAGACAGACAAGACCTACACACAGACACACACATACACACATATACCGGTTAAACTTATAAAAGTAGTTTTTAATTCACTTTACTCATATTTGGCAAAGTGTATTATACTGGACATGACAGAAGTTTATAAAAAAACTACATCATTGGCATTGGGAAGTATGCTGGACATAGCAAAAGCAAGTTAAAACGTTGTGCAGTTGGCAACGGGAAGAATACTGGACGTAGCAAAAGCAAGTTAAAACGTTGTGTAGTTGGCAACGGGAAGTATAATGGACGTTATACTTTGCAAACGTTAAACACACAAACAGAACGTGTTCTTAATGTCAACTATAGTGAAATATGTTTTTTAATTATTACTTAATATCACAATGGCAATAACTCATAACAATTTCATACAAAACCAAGAAAAAAAAACCATTTGTCGGGAGCCCGCTAGACGCGACCTTCCTCCTCTGCATCTTGGCGGCCACAGACGAACACTTGGCGTTCCCACCGGCTTGATACATTTTTTGGTGAAATAATATTAGCATTTAATTAATTTATGCTACTTAAAAAAAAACTCCATGTTTTAATATTACGTGTAGATTTATTTTTTTAGAATGTCCAGTATTCTTCTCGGTGCCAAATTAAGGGTTAAGATATTTTTTCTTCCTTATCTTCTTTGATTGGTTTTGACCTTTGTAACTGAGATGTCATTGCATATTAATCTTCGTATTTTTTATAAAATGAGAATATGTTAATAGGTTTATAGGTTGATACTTTGCGGAGGTCAATATGTAAACAAAATAGATAAACAAGGCGTTTATTTGGTACTACAAACACACATAATCAAGATTACAGAAATAAAAAAAATAGTCCAAACTTAAAAGTAAGTAATCGTTTTATATTGCTTGTGTGTGCTGCAGTGCTTAATGGTCAAAATTGCTCATAAGAGTAAAACACTGATATTCTGCAACAGCCCAAAAGATCGAGAGCAAAATATTAGGTACTGTACTGACTGCTTATAATAAGTATAAACCAAAAAAACAAACAGTGGTAAGCAAAATAAATACACTAGGTATCAGTCAAATAGATAAACTTGATTTTGATTGGTATGTTTATCCTTTAAAAGAGATAAATCGAAACGAATTTGCATAAAACAAGCTAACTACGTGCATTCTGAATAAATTTATTAACGGTTCTTTTTAAGAGTAAACACGGGTGATTTATTGAATAGTAATGTAGTTTTAACCTCCTCTTATACCTATTACATAACGGTTTGTAGAAAAGTTACCACTAATTAAAGTTTGATCTGTGATATTTGGAGGTTCGCTTAATTTAAATGATTGAACGCTATGTTAATTTTAAGAAGACGCTTGGTCGCTTACGTAATTTGATTAGCATTTTACATTTTCTAGTAAAAATTGGAAAGAATCATTAAGTCATTTATTTTATGATTTTGATTTTGCTATCTCGGACAAATAATAAACTATCAAAGGGATACAAGTTTAAAACGCTGACGCCATAATTATTGGTTACGATAACATTTCGCGGTTACTCAATGTGTTTTTCTTCATTTTCAATTCGAAAGGTTTTTTATTTTTATTTTTATGTAAAAACCCATAGAATCCATACATATTATTATTATTTGAATTCGAAAGGTTTCAGATATAAATTTATACTTAATTACATGATTTCATATCAACTCGAAATTTTGATTATTACGATTTATGTACGCAAATACATACCTATTTAAACCATAGCCCTATAAGTGTGTCATATTAATTTCAACTTGATCAACGCGTTTTTGAGAAAATGTGCTTTGACAAACAGACAAACGGAAAAGGAAATGATCTCAAAAAGTCCCTTTTTCTCCTTTTGAGATACGACGACCTATATACTTACCTAACTTTTGCCCGCTACTATCTGCAAAGAAATCAAATATACTTTCGCTATAGTAAGGGTTAGACAGATTTACTATCAGCAAATACTCTAAGCTCCTTTTATTGCCACTCTAATAAATCTGCGAATTGGCGGCCGTTGATCAATTTCCAACAGTTTTAAACGAAACAAGTTACCATCAAGTACTTAATCAATGGCATAGTTACCCCAGGAAGCGCGATACCCTGAACATGGATGTTATCTGTACCATTAAACCGGCCGTTCGACCTTGCTAGGCGAACGGGTGAGGTAGCGGTGCATACCGGTTCTGGAGACCCCGGGGCTTCGACATTCCTTGAGGTTTAAAAGGGTGACAAAGCGCGCTATGAATTGATGTTTATCTTTATTGAAATAAGCATCTAGGTATAAACTCAAAAACAGGGCTACTGCGAAATTCTAAAATCGAAGTTTCTATCGTTCCGTCCGTGTCAATCTCGTATATTCAATACCTAATATAAGAAAGAAGGAAATTTCACATATAACACACACCATTGAATAGGCTAATTCTACAAAAAAATCTAATTAATCCACCAGTTAAATTATCGGAAAAAAATCTACGCGTATTTTTCTTTTGTCAATTAAACAAAATACCTCATATTTTATGTTAAAATCCGTCCAGCCGTTTAGGCTGCAGTGAGGCCCAAAGAAATGGACATACATACCCATATACATAGATACGCTCGAAAAACATAACCCTCCTTCGGGCAGTCGGGTAAAATAAAATTATGGTCCGTTAAAGTACCACGTGACGTCACGCTGTGTGACATTTTCTAGCTCGGCGTGACGTCACAAGCTACTCTCGAACTATGGCGCTTCATCTTTGTCATTATGTGTTTGATTGTCAAAAAAATGATTTACTGTCATTTGGTGCAAATGGAAAATCGACCACTTGATTGACGATTGAAACATTGAATACTAACCAGAGTGAATTTTTGTCAAAATGTGCTTAGAAAAATGATTTTGGGTGGAACATATATTTTACAGTAAAATTCTTCATATTTCTGGGTGTACTTAAGTAAATACAAGTGATATTTTTTTGACATAGATAAAATTTTACAATTTTACCACAGGACAAAGTTCCATTTTCGACGATATTCAGGATGGTCAATTTTCCTTGTTGATGTATTTCAAATTGTATTTTTTCTGCACTTGACGTATAATTTCGAGTTGTCCATTTGAAACTTAACAGAATAATATTTATACCCAAGGAATCTATCTATCCAATGAGGGTTTTCCAACAGGCAAAATAGCGCTAGATGGCGTTAGTATCGTGAAGTCTGTTTGACATTTGCCACTCATCAGCCACTCACAAGCTAGACTGAAACGTCAAACGGACTAACGCCATCTAGCGATCTTTCGCGGAAAACCCTAATTTCTTCGCGGATGCATATGAGTTTTCCTTCAAGACCATTGTATATTTAAAGTGTAGATAATTTCATAAGTACATTCCGAAAAACTCAAAAGTTGGAATCCACGACCCTCAGCTTGAAAGACCACAGGGCAAACCACTCTACTGCCACAGCTTGCATGTCATTTGGTAGACGCAATTTAACCACAAACACTTTTAATCTGCAATCGTGAGTTCATCTCAAGAATCCATTGCAAAACAATTTCACATAAAACTTAAAACGTCGTTAACCTTGTAATTAAGGAATTGAATATTCATCCGCGCTATTAAAATCTCATCTGCATCTCTTTAATGTTTTTCAAAGTGCAACGAAAAAAGGCCGACGTTGAGGTTGACGTGGACCTTTTCAGTGTGGGTTTAAGGGTTAAATTTGCGCAAAATCTTTTGATTATTTGAAGCTTAATCAGATTCTTCGATTGCTAATTATTAAAGAGCATCTATTGATGTTATTTAGATATTGAGCATATGTCAAATAGTGTGAAAATGTCATTTCATTTCTTTGGAAAAAAAACACTAATATCAATGTGTAATAATTATGTGGTGTGATTTTTTACGAACAATTGAGGTTATAAATATATATACAGCCATAGTATCAAAATTAGTTATTGCACACATCTACCCTATGGTTAGTTAGTGGCATAGAGATTTATAGACATTTTTGACATCTTGGTACAGTACATATCTTATACGTTCTGTCTCAAGTCAGTCTTGTCGTTGGTCAAGTCGCGTTGACATTGATCAATATCAAGACCCATGATGTACTGAGTACAGAGATTATTTCGCGGATAAAGTTCATTTAGAGAGGTTGTCAAACTTTTTTTCTCGTAGAAACTAGTACTTTCGAAGTTTTACTGTTTTCGGTGACGCCCTGCTGCTTCGTACATTTCTAGTATGTGCATTCCAAAAACTCCTAAAGCCTACATTTTTTTTCACGCCAACGTGGACCCCCGCCTGGTCTCCCGTGGACCCCTGGGAGTCCACCTGGACCACATTGGGAGTCTCTGATGTAGAGCAGTCCCCAACCGGATTAGCTTGATATTTTCTTCCTCTACTACTTCGCTATACTCCTTGACAGCACACCACTGTTGGGGTTGTTGTTGAGGATCAGAAGTGAACCTTCATGGCGATTTTCTTGGGAAACTGGTGTGGTTCCCCTTGATTTCCACAACGCAGTGCTGGAGTCCAGAGTTCGTAGTTGACAATAGAGAGCATTGCTGTCCACTGTCACATCAGACCTCGTAGTCGCCTTTTACGTCACCCACGGAGATGAGTCCAACCTTTTCTAAAACCGTTCACGACACGGACAAACAGATGAAATCTTTTACAAGGATGTTCAATGAACCAATCCAACCATCCGCTTAAATATTTTGGATTTATTTTAAATCATGCTGAATCACAGAAATAATCTTATTTGTCATCATCATCATCATCAGCCTATAGCAGTCCACTGCTGGACATAGGCCTTCCCCAAAGAGCGCCATTGCGCCCTGTCCTCGGCTAGACGCATCCAGCTTCTACCAGCAGCCTTTCGCAAATCGTCACTCCACCTGGCCGGAGGGCGCCCTACACTACGTTTGCCAAGACGCAGTCTCCACTCAAGAACTCGTTTACTCCCGCGGTTGTCGGTTCTTCGACAGATATGACCAGGCCACTGCCACTTCAACTTGCTAATTCTCTGAGCTATGTCGATGACCTTAGTTCTGTGTCGGATAGCCTCGTTGCGGATTCTATCTTTCAGAGAAACCCCGAGCATAGCTCGTTCTATAGCTCGCTGAGCGACCTTGAAGATCTTATTTGGAACGTAATTTATCATCATCATCATCATCACTATCAGCCGAAGGAAATTCGCTCCCCCATAGACCTCCGGTTGCTTCATTTGGAAGCGGCCTGCAATCATCGTAAACCTGCGGCTTTAACCAGGTGATCCGCCCATCGGCTGCGTTATTGTTTCTCAGTTTCAAATCCGTACTAATATTATAAATGCGAAATTGTGTGTGTTTGTGTGTTTGTATTTTTGTATGTTTTCCGTCTTTCACGTCGAAACGGAGCGATGGATCGACGTGTTTTTGGCATAGAGATAGTTTATGAGCCCGGAGTGACATAGGCTACTTTTTATCCCAGAAAAATGCACAGTTCCCGAGGAAACAGGGCGCGATAACCGAATTCCACGCGGGGGGAGCCGCGGGCAAAAAGAATCGGAAGACGAAGCGTTAGCAGGCCTACCACATCGCGAGAGTTTCTGTCGACTTGTTGTTCATTGTGGCGTTCTAAGGTAGAGGCTTTTATTTAACAGTGCACGTCATCCAGTAGAAGATGATGATGATGATAAATAAAACAAAACAACAACGACAATGCAAATGGAACATGATTTTGCTTCAATAGTTTAAATGTCACCTAAATTTAAAATAATCTCTTTCCGTTACGCCACGTCCCGATTGACCAACCCCACTATCTCTAAAAGCACTTTTAACTCTATAACTCCACTTGTTAGTGCATTAGCTGACCGCCAGTGTGCGTTGGTGACGCAACGGTTAACGGTGAAGTCTTAATCGCCACTTGTCCAAGCGGTTTGCAGGTACGACCTAATTTGCTGTATCGAGTGCCTCTATTCTAAGGAAATCTAACACGCTTAGTATTTTCTCATTGCTGAGTTTGTCTCGTTTTCTTTGGCCTGGTTAGAAGGAGACATATAGTATTAAATGACAAATTAGGTCACAAAACGCTCGATATATGGGTGTACTTATAATGGATACATTTTGAGTCATATGTAATTTCCCGTACCTAGTTTAAGAATTACGTAAACTATTGCACTGCGAAATGTGTTCCTGCTTTAATTAAAGCAACTGCACTTAAGTACCTACTTCTCAACATTCTGTTTGCAAACTTATAATTAAGTCAAACAAAGACTCGGAAGCTGCAGCGTGTCATTAGCTAAATTGTGTGTATGGCTAAATGGGAAAGTAACGAAGTGAACCGTGACCTGGGAAGGTCGAATTGCGGCGCTGGCGCAGGGCACGTAGCAGTGTTGCCAGATGAAAGTGATTTTTTTTTATATATTAATTTCATGCAATTTTGTATATTAAGTTCTGTTTCCGAAATCAGCAAAATATACCTATAAGTAAATGAGTATACAAGAATTACTGTTTTGAAGATAATTAAATAGATAAAAAATTGCGTAACTAACTTATCTTCGTTTTAATGTCAATGTTAATATTGACATTAAAATCGAAACGATATCTAAATATAGATAGTCCACGATATGCTTATTTAATATTAGCAGTTTCTGTTTGGATGCAATCAAGTTATGAAAGGTCATAGAGTTAGCTAAAATCTATAGATTTTTACTAGCCTGGTAACACTAACGGGAGTGACGCAATAGGAGGCATCTTGCTTGTCTTATTACTTCACTTCATTCGTGCCTTATTACCTTCAATAATATTATGTATTGCCGTAGGCATAATACGTAGTCTACCCATCTGATGGACGTAAAGTGTATAACGTAACTTGAGTATTTAGTGTTTGCCTTTTAAAAACACAGACACAACACACACAAACATCACGCCTGTATTCTCAAATGGGGTAGGCAGAGCACACGAAACGTTACCGCTTCGGAGCCACTTTTAGCAATTTTAGGTTTTAAGTTTGACAAAAACGGTACAATTAGGTTGCTAGCCTGTCGCCTAGGGTAAATATAACCTACTTTAACCTATATCCTCAGTCGCCTCTTACGACATCCACGGAAGAAATGGAGAGGTGTAATTCTAACCCGACCCCACACGGGTAAAACGGTTTTAAAAACATTATTAGGAAACGAAACCTCTTCATTCGTCAATTCATCGCAGTTCCATGGAAATTAAAGGAAAACTATTGTGGTGATAGAAGAGGTGATGCAAAATTTAACAGCTTTTTGGTAAAGAAAATATTGCAGAAAATCGCATTCGAAATGGTGGGCAAGCAAAGAGTAGGACGTCCACCAACGAGATTAACGGATTATACCTTCCTGGTTTAAAGCTGCAGGCTCACGATGGCTGCCGCTTCTAACCGAAGCAACAGAGGCCTATGGGAGAGGCCTATTGTCCACCAGTGGACATCCTACGTCTGCTATGATAATGTAATGATATTTTTTTTTGAAGAAGCTGTGACATTTTTACTTTATTGGTAAATTTTATGGATGCATGAATCCTGTGATACTTAGTTCTCAAAATCAGAAGACATGCCCCAGGTTATGGGCCAAGTGATGCAATGTTTCATGAAACCTCGCTGACCTTTACTGTAACCACGCCTTTTGTTAAGTGTTTTTAGTGGGTTCTGTTTTATAAAAAATATTTCATAATAATTTCTAGGCTATGTTTACATGGGACCGGGCTATAAGATCAGAGGCGCATTTCAAAAATTTAAAAATATTATTGCTCTTCTGCTATTGGATTTGGATATAAAATACTTTTGAAATATTTGATATTGATTTCTTTACATTGATTGATGACACACTATGTTATTTTTTTAAATTACATGGATGACGGATGTAGAAATTTATCTACATCGCTATACCAAGTTTTTTAGTAGGTAATGGTATCAATAACTATGATAAGTAAGGATAAGTAGGTAGGTAGGGGATAAGTTCGCCTTTGTGCTCTTTTGTTTTTATTTTTTATTTTTGTGTTTTATGTACAATAAAGTATTTACATACATACATACACAAGGGAAATGATTTGATTCTGTGTTTGTTTTGCAATGAGCAAACTCAAAAACTACATTTCATCTAAGTAAATCGCTAAGCCGATTTAGATGAAATTCGGTAATGGACATAGCGTAATTTTTATCCCGGAAAATTGCATAGCTCCCCCAGGAAAGTGATAAATGGTAATTACTTTTTAAATAAGTAGGTAAAGCTTTAATCCAGCAATAGTAGGTAAGTAGTAGTCTGCGTCAACACCTCCTCAGCGCCATCTAACTGGAAGGCAACCCCATCTCTGGATAACTTCCATTATTAAACTTTCATTAAACCCGCGATAGTCAAATGTTTACAGAGGAACCCTAAATTCATTTAGCAATCAGCTGTCACATCACGAAAGTAGCCGCTAGCCAATCAATGCGGTACAGTCGAACACAAGTGATGACATAACGCGTCAACAGGTACAGCCTGGACGCAATTGTGCAATGGAGACGGGCATGTAGGGCTGGCAACAAAATAAAAATTTATGTCATAATTATATTTAGGTATCGATTTATTATTATAAATTTTAGGTCTTATTTGTCAGAATAACTAGTCTAAAATGAAGTTATTTTTGCATACTTTGTGTTTATCTATAAATATCTACATAGTAGGTACTTAGACTAACCCAGCAAAAGTATACTCCGTAATAAAGTATGTTTGGCAGCCCTAGCCGCAAGTACAGTCAGCTAAGTAATTGAGAAATGAATGACTGTGAAATGACCAATTAACTGTTTTTTAATGATGTTAAGATTTAAGATGTCTGTTGTCTAACTACTAATGAATGATGAGTTATGGTGGCGCTTCTTTTAATTACTATGGTCGTTATAAGGTATTTAAAACTATATCGTCGCTGAGAATGTGACCTTTTTTTTTTCATTATGTACTGTGGTTTTTTATAACGCTGGCTAAATGAACTTTGTCCTTACAATAGTCAAATAAAACAATTAAACGCTGAAATAAAACCTTTATTTTCCTAAACTAATACGTTTAGGTACTTACCTATTTTCTACATTAGGTCCCGATATTTCGACGCATTCACTTGCATCTACCGAGTAGACTTTTAAAAATTCGGATGGATGCTATTATTATTGACCCGGTCAAATCCGCGGATCCACGGTGGATGCAGGCCGTTTCCAATCGAAACCACTGGAGGTCTATGTGGGAGGCCTATGTCCAACAGAGGACCACCTACGACTCATATCATGATGATGACAATGATGATGATGAGTCTTCTGCCTATAAATCTGTACTGTACTAAATACTTCATTTTGATTACTTAATCATTAGCTATGTTGCTTAATAATATTTTCTCAACAATACCTAATAATTAGGGATGGGCCGAATATTCGTTTTATATTCGGTATTCGGCACATTCGGCAGGTTTACCAAATATTCGTATTTGGCCGATTATTCGGCTAAACCACCCAATGTTCGGCAAAGTGGTACTCAAATATTTTACTGTATTGAGCCATGTATAAGTTGAGTGTTAAATGTGTTATTTTTATAAGGTACAATGAGGCTTTATGTTTTTGTTGACACTAGCTTTATTCCCAATAACAATAGATAATAAAGCTGGTTTTAATTAAAAACAAAATATAAGTATGTAACTGTTTTGAGATACGGCTACAGTGATATTTATAATAAAATAATACCTTAATATAATCAATCAGATCTTTATTGTGTTTTTTTTTGTTTTAATCAAGAGTTGCATGATTAAATTACATTTCATTCGGCCGAATTTTCGTATTCGGTGAAACCCATGTTCGGCATCTCTACTAATAATTATACTTAGGTGTCAATAATAATGTTCACACTGTCTGCAACTCATAACTGTTTTTTTAGTTAACTTCCTAAAGTAAATTACTCAGTAAATTGCCTCCGACTGTACATTTACATTGACATGCCAAACATGACGAATATTTGTACATCCTGCATTTCGCTGTCAGACTGACATGTGTAATTTTGTTAACACCTGTCGGCAAATACCACCTACATACCTACTTTGCATTGATGTCGCATAATATGAAAGGCGACGGTTATGTAACTAAGGAAAAGCATTAACCTATACTCAATGGAGGTTTAACTTAAAATAAGTGGTAATAAACTTAGAAATTTATTTTTGCGGAGAAAACTTTATCTATAGAGAATTGGGAAATTTTCAGGGTAATTTTTTTTCACTTCTCATGCTCGTAAAGTTCGTGGGTATACCTTTACTTGCCCGAATTTCATGTGGTATAATATTCAACCGCCATAATATTGTTTCTTATAAATTCATTTTCACTACTCATTGTTTACCATATTAATCAAATGACAGAATCTTTGTTTCCGATAATATGAATTTTAATAATTTCATTTTTCATAATCATTGTAAGCCATAAGTATCACATGCCATAATATCATTTGCCATCCATGTAAATGGTGAGTACCGACACTATATACTGATAAATCCCATACGTCAAACAAGCCTTTGAATTAGGTAAATTTGAATCACATAGATTAGGTTAGGTTAGAATTGCGACATTTGATTTGTGCGAGCGAGCAAGACGGTTCGGAGCAGAAGCGACTCGGATAGGTTAGGTTCAGAAGGCCCGCCTTAACCTTCGATGTTAGGTATTTTTTTTATAGCAGCCCGGATCACAAAGATAATAGATAGATTAGTAATAGAAAAAAGCAATTTTAATCAATCATAATCAAAATAAACACCATTTAGTAAAGCATTTGAATATTCTATTAAATAATATTATTGCACTTAATAATATGGAAAACAATTATACGTATTGCATTCGTATCATTGTGGCATCTAATTTTCGGGAAAATAAGAATATATCAAATAAACTTTCTAGTAAACGAAACATTGGGGCAAATGAAGTTTCGGGCATATGAACTTCGGGCAAATGAAATTATGGCATATAACTTTCGGGCAAACAATAGATAACCAAAGTTCGTGTTTATCTGGATCTAGGCGATATAAAATGACTTTTTATGCTCTAGTGCATAAAGAAAAATCTTCGTCTAAGACCACGGTGTTAAGAGCCACAAACAAAAAAGTTTCTAAATATTTTTTTAATATTTTTTAATTTATATATAACTCAAAATCAATCGAATAAATCAATAAAACTAAATATTTAATATTATACTAGCAATGCATGAAAAATAAAACTAAGAAATTTTTAAGGTAAGTATGTGAACAATGTTTCCACTGTTGCTATTTCATTTCCATTCAATCGAAGTGAAAAGTAGAGTATACCTACAACTCGAGCATTAAGCCCATTTTTCCCTCGACATATCTATCAACCCTCGTCGTACCGGTTTGAGTGGCTATATGAACGTGTCGGGTAAAATGGCTCGTTTTATGCTCATAGTGAACAATCTACTAAGTATTCTATTTTAATCCGTCTGGTTAGATTATAAAAAAAATATTGGATACGTTTTTTTTTTGTCAATTAAAATAAATTAAGATATAGCCCGTTAAAGCTCCGCGTTGCACCACGGGCCCGGGTCACCGCGTAGACAAATTAAAAACATTGTCAATCCTACTTTAATATTATAAATGTGAAAGTTTGTGAAGATTTTTGGATGTTTGGAGGTTTGTATGTTTAGATGTTTGTTACTGTATCACGCAATAACGGCTGAACAATCACAAACGTGACATAAATATCAATAGTTGGTAAACGGGCGATACTAGCGCCATCTATCTTGTCTTAGACACCCTCATTACATTGCGGTGCACGGTTGACCACTTTGAACTCGTTCGCTTTATGTCCTCTCATTACCTAATACAACTTGTGCGATTATTCTTGCGTGTCTAAACCAGGTTTTAGTTGTAATCCTATTACTTGTGCCGATTAAAATAAATAGTTTCAAAAAATGATAATTAATCGTTTAAATCTGTGCCCAGCAGTGGGACGTATATAGGCTGGGGTGATGTGATCGTTTAAATACTGTAAGCAACTTATGTTTGTTTGTACGTAGCGAATAATGCGAATAGATAATTTTTATCGTCAACATTGTAAACTTTGTAGTCTCAGTGCCATCTATGAATAATATTCGGTACTACGTACTTTAAACTGAAGGGAGCATGATTTAAGATAAGAAGTTAGGTAAATGGTTAGTCTAGTTACCGATAGATGTCACTGTTGTTAAAATATAAGGGGGTCTCGTTGCCTTCCTATTAGCGTTTTGTTTCAATTTTGCTTTGATGATGTCATTAATTCTAACCCTTTTTGTTGAATAACTTCCAATCGTTTTATTAACTATACCTAGTGCCATCCACGAAGACGCGTGATTTTGTCAAAACTAGACATTAATGACATTGTAATAAGAACCACGGCACGCGTCATCGTGAATGACTACCTATACGTCTTTTCATTAATTAAGCTGATGATAAAAAAACAAATGTACATAGGTAAAACACACAAACGCGGAATAGACTTTGCAATCATAAAAATAATATTTTAAATACGTATAATGACTACTTCATTATTGAAAAAAAAAATTAAGAATAGGGTAGTTAATAATAAGTTGTACTTATTTAAAATACTGTAAGAACATTTTTTTATGTATTTTTTTTTTGTATTGCAATTGTAATACGAATTTATAATGCATTTGGTCATCAACCAAGTTTTGCAGATACATTAAAATAAAAATGAATTAATTAAATAAATGTATACTACCTACGTTCGCCCATCACCTCAAAACAGCTGCTTCTCTGGTCAATTCTTTTTTTGTTGTGTTTGTAATTTTCAGGCGAAGATTTGTTTGAACGAAAACGTTTAAAAAATTGTAAGCAAGTGTAAAATAATCGGATATAAAAATTTTCATACAATTGAGAGTGAGTGAATGAGACGTATCTGTGCTAATTCGGGGCGGGCGGCTAGTTATTAATAACGATGAGACAAGGTTACTTTTGTACAACCATAATTCAAAAGCTCCGAAAACTTTGAGTTACTACTCTATTAATCACAATGAATACATGATTTGTTATTAGTTGTATCTATTGTGGTAGTTTTCCATTTGAAAAACTTTAGTAATTAATATATATTTTCGTTGAGATAGGTAGTTCCAGAGCCTGGGATCACCTTTTTAATCACAGAAGATTAACGCATTGCAATGAAATGAGTAATAGTTTATACCTTATATTCTTAAAACAGGATCCATAAAAAATCCCTATGTTTCCATAATTATATCCCCTTTTTTCATAATTTCATTTCGCGTAACAACGTTAGCCATAAAATACATATTTATTTGAAACCGTGCTGATTTCAGGATTTATTTGCATTTCCTAAAAAAATACTGTTTCAGAAATTTGAGAAATGAAAATTATGAAAAAGGGTACATTATTACATTATTATGTACATACTTTTTTACACCGAATAAATTTATTCTACTCTTACATTATGAAATCCGGTCAAAGGAGAAGGAGAAATCTGGTCTTACGGTAATCTTTCTCTAATATTAAGTTATTAATGTCCTGTTTTTCTTTTCGCAGAGTTACAAAGAAAAAGATGCCGGTAAAGTAGTCCTGTACACCACGACCATGGGCATCGTCCGCAGTACGTACCAGCGGTGCAACCTGGTCAAGAAAATCCTGAGAAACCTACTGGTGAAATATGAGGAGCGGGATGTCTTCATGAGCACTGAGTATCAAGATGAAATAAGGGACAGAATGAAGAGTGACCAGATCAGGATCCCGCAGCTGTTCGTCGATGGACATTATGTTGGGGTGAGTTGCTAATGGATACTAGCTTTTCCTATTCCTTTGCAGATTTCCGCATTAATAATTGTTGTCAAATACGTCCGTATTTCTTGGTGACAACCTAGGGAATTTCACGAATCAGCTTTCTTGGTCTAAGGGTTAAGGCTGAGCGTTAAATAACGGTCATTCAGTAGGGACTTTTTTGTGTATTATTATAACGCAGTATATACACACACACTACGCAGTATGTACACTGTAGACTTATTTAGGTAGTTGTATAGCGCAATGGTGAATCCCAGGACAGTTTCTTTGTTTGATAGAGCGGTCGCTCTAGGTTCCAGATGGCAAGAGCTGCCATTTTTCAGTTTCTAGTACAAATTAAAATTTTATAGCGCTTTTTGAGACGCGTGGAAGCGGTGTAAACAATCTCGCTCTACTTTAATCAAGTGCTAGAGCCAGCGCTGTTGATGGTTTTAGTGATAGTACTAAACCTTTTTAGGGGTATGTACGTTGACGTTTCGTTGAGGTAATGCGTCTCTGGAAGTAGACAAATCACAGTAAAAATACTTTCTATAAGTTGCTAAATAATTTCTGTCATACTTTTATGTATAAACGACTCCATCCATCTACACCATCAATATAATCGCCAGCGCCATCTATTATCGAATAGAAGAACTAACGGGGTCACAGCTTTCGTGCCACCCGTCGCTATCAAATCATTTCTATTGGTTTTCATGTATCTGTCTGTCTAAATGTCTGATAAATATCAATTACATAAACATCAATTGGCCCACTGCTGGACACAGGCCTCGTCTAGGACTGAGAGGGCTTGGACTACTTATAATTATCAGCAGTTTAGGCCCAGTGCGAATTGAGTACTTCAACATTGAATTTCCACCCTATATGTATTTTCTTTCCCTCGTGCATTATATAAGAAAAATAAAAAACTACCTATATTAAACAAAACAAGTAAATCACACCAAAAATACCTGAGCCTTCGAAGTCCTATATTTCCTTTATATTTATTCGTTTAAGGTTTTAATTAAAGGAATATTAGAGGTTACACAAAGAGGTCGGAAGTAAGGTAGGTCTTCACCACATTATCGTAATGGCAGGACAGGGTTGGCACAAACAAAATAGAATTTTAAAGTAAATTGTTCATTACTACCTTAACATTTCTGAAATCTTTACACACTCGTTGTATAAAATAAAGTTTTTTTCTGCCGTCTGTCCCTCTGTAAGTATGTATGGTATGTATATACGTATAATCTTAGATGTTTCAGGCTACACAACGGGTTTTGGTGCGGTTGTCACCAATTGTACATTGATTTACGTGTGACTCACGATTACAAAAATACACTATTTTGGCTTAGCCCTACAATTATTTATAGGGCCCCCCAATTATTTACTAACATTATTAGTAAACGCGTAGTCACATTCGTAACTCAATTTTTTTATAAAATTTACTTCACACCTCATGTAATAAGGTTTGACAACCCTAGCGGATTACGATGTCACCGGGACTGTAATAGCAGGTAGCATTCTCCGGTGCATTGCTCGCCCCTATTGGCTTTAATGCACCGCAACAGTAGGGTTGCCACATTCATTCGAAATAATATATTTTTTTGTCGAAATCCAAAGAAAACCGAAGGATTCATTTATTTACTTCAGAATAATTTCTTCTCATTTCCTTCGAGTTATCATCACCCTGCGAGTAAGCTAGTCCTCATCATCATCATCATCATCTCAGCCTATATCCCACTGCTGGGTAACAGGGCTCCTCTCAGAATAAAAGGGCTTTGGCCATAGTTCTTCAGCCCAGTGCGGATTGGGAACTTTACACATACCTACCATTAAATTTCTTTACCGGTGTGTACAGGTTTTCTCACGGTGTTTTCCTTCACCGTAAAGCTCGTGGTAAATTTCACATTAGTTCCGAAAACTCATCGTCCTGCGGGTAAGATAGTGGGATATCAGTTACTGTTAAATAACTCCTTTTGAAGGTACTTTCCTATTTTATATATAGAAGAAAGTACTAACAAGCTATTCTCATTTTTATTTTCTTTACCCTAGTCTAGACTCTAGAATGCTCGTCTGTAAACTTACTAGATTAAGTTTGGAACTCTGATTCAAAGCGAACATCGGTTGGATTATTTCTAAGAAAATCTGTATCACAAATCGGTTTTCGTATTAAGCACATGTTAACTACAGTTGTTAATCTACTGAAAAGGGCTTGGAATTTTTAGAATATATGCACGGTAACTTCGTTCGTAGCTCCCCGATTTTGACTTTTTGACTTACAAGATTACATGTAACATCACAAGCACCAATATCTGACACAGTTTGCGTGCATACATAAATATCTGACGTATATATATATATATATATACATATAATATCTATTTCTAGGACCGAGTCAGATATTTTTGCACGCTCCGCTGTAGCTGATAACTATTAATGCAGGTGAATGTACGAGACCAAACTTCGTCCAGCAGTGTATTATCCTAACTTACATATTAGCGGAATCTATGGAGCGATAATTATTCAATGAAAAATCATTTAAGTAATTCGAATCGCACAAAACAAAAAGCACGTTAATAGAAAAACCTTCACTGCCTTTTCCCAAAAGAACATAAGTAATAACATATCGCTAGAACACGTCTATAATACATTCTCATCATCAGCCTATCTTAGTCCACTGCTGGACATAGACCTCTCCAATTGCATGCCACTGAGCACGATCCTCGGCCACTCTCATCCAGTTACTGCCAGCTACCCTGCGAAGATCATCGCTCCACCTAGTCTGAGGACATCCCACGCCACACTTGCCGATTCGCGGTCTCTACTCAAGAAATCGTTTACCCCAGCAGTTATCGGTTCCTCGGCTGATATGGCCGGCCCACTGCCACTTCAGTTTGCTTATCCGGTGAGCTATGTCGATGCCTTTAGTTCTCTGTCGGATCTCCTCGTTCCGAATTCGACCCTTCAGAGAAACGTACATCTTAGTAAGTTATATTGAACTTTCTTAGGTCATACAAGTAACCAGATACAAATAAGTTTAGCTCCTTAGGTCCTTGCCAGTTGGCCTCATAGAGACGCTCAGAGTCACACAACGAGCTATGGAGAGAGCTTTACTCGTTGCTTCTTTACGCGATAGAATCCGGAATACGGAAATTTGCCGAAGAAGTAAAGCTTAACCGACATAGCTCGAAGAATATACAAGTTGGAGTGACAATGGGCGGACCACATCGCTCAAAGAACGGATTACGAAATCTTTGGGGTAGACCGGTTCTTGAATGGCAACTACAAGCTGGCAGGCCTACCACTAGGTACACTGATGACATTGTGAGAGTTGCGGGTGCAAGTGGCGCGTTGTCGTTGATTGTGGCGTGAAGGGGGCGACTTTTGTTCACCAGTGGACCTTTTTACGGCTGATGATGATGATGAAATTGGTTAGCTAAGTAAATGCAGTGCTACTGTGGCTCGTTGTCCGGCGCGATAGCTTGGGTCGATACCGCCTGTTGAGCCCCCAGCGGAGGTGCACACGTGGTTAAGGCGAAAACCGTGGAGACTCCATTTTCTTTATTTATTTCTAAGCCTTAGCAGTAATGCTGTATGTCTAAAACAAACTCTCATTTTCATGTCAGTGTTACTTTTCAGAATGAAAGAAAAAAGTAAGTCCCTCCGCTCGTATTTCCGTCAGTTTGCCTGTCCCAAACCTTAGGTACATAAAATTATCAAATACTAGCTTTTGCCCGCGGCTTCGCCCGCGTGGAATTCTGTTATCGTGCGTTGTTCCCTCGGGAACTGTGCATTTGACCGGGATAAAAAGTAGCCTATATCTGCCTATATTTGGCCCATAAACTATCTTTATGCCAAAAATCACGCCGATCCGTCGCTCCGTTTCGACGTGAAAGACGGACTAACATACAGACACACACATTTATAATATTAGTATGAATTGTGTGTTAGTTACCGTAGTCACTATTATATATTTAAAGTAAACCAAGTTAAAAATTTAAGACGTATACTACAATATAATTAATCAATTACGTCATTTAATATTTCTTAAGTAACCTTTGACGATACACTTACAACTATTCTAATAACTGATTAAACTATTCATATGAAAATATTCCAAATTTCGGCTCTACTTCTTTCCATCGTCTAATTATCTTACAAAGACAATCTCAGCTCACGCACACAAACGTTTTAATGATGAATATTTACACACTCCTGGAATGGTGTTAAAGTTTTAAATTTATGGCCAAATGCAGGACGGACTTTACTCCTTATAAAAGTTTTTTTTTATATTGCCTCGCTTTATATTATATGTTATTAAGTGCAAATATTCTCTAACACACATTCTACCTCTGCCAGCATAGCGGTAAATTTGTAATATTTTCATTATTTTGACAACTAGTAACCCGAGAGTAACCCTTTCAAAGTAGCCAACTATATTTAGCATAATAGAGAGTATTGATTTCTAATTAATTATGTCAGTGGGGAGCAAAACACCAAATTTATAGTTACCTACTCAAAAGTTCGGTTAACAGCCGTGGTGGTCTAGTGGTTTAACCTATAAAAAAAATTATTTTATTATCAGACAACTAATTTGTTCCATAGAATGTTAGTAACAATAGAAACTTAAGAACTATGTTAGTATCTTCAATGTATTACGAGTGTATAATAATATATTTATTAGGTCCTATGCCCTTTAGGATCGTGGGTTAGAAATCCGGCGTCGCATTTTTGAGTTTTTCGTAATTCATATGCAAAATTACAATTCAATGGTGTGTGTGAAATTCCCAATCCGCACTGGACCCGAGTGAACCTAAGCTCTGAGAATGCTGAAAAAAGGCCTTTGTCCAGCAGTGGGACGTATACAGGTTGGCTCATTTAGATCGGTCAGTATGGGAAAGTCTGAAAATATAAGACATACGAAGATCTGTTCTTAGGAACCATGTCATCGATTTTAATAACAAGAAAAACTACATTCATACATTAAAAAAAAACTCGTACTTACTTAGGTACTCAACTCGGGAATCGAATCCAGACGTTTTGAAAAATAAAACCTTCATTATTAAAAATATGAAAACACTGCATTTTAGTCATTCTAGATATCATGTTTCATAGTAACATTTATTCCTTATGACGTTCACTATCGATATCCAAATAGAAATAATAAGTTTCTTTTTTTTCAAAACGAACTTGTTCAATGTCCATACCAAGACTGAGAACAAGTTTTTTTTTATGTTTGAATGCAGTTTTCCTTGTTACTGAAATAGTGACATGGTTCCTAAGAACAGATCTTCGTAAGTCTTATAGTTTCAGACTTTCCCATACTGACCAATCTAAATGAGCCACCCTGTATAGTTTGAGCTTGATGATTAAAAGTTGGACTTCGCATTTGATCTGCAGCAGGTCGATTCACAAGAGCTGGCACGAATGGATTGAATGAGTGAGTAAAAAATCTGTGCGTTACCTATTTGAATAACATCACACAAATGTCACGCATCTGTCATTTTTCTACAAAACTGTCAAAGTGACATTACTTTCGTTCAATCCATTCGTGCCAGCTCTTGTGAATCAACCTGTATAATAATCATCACCATCATCATGTCAGCCGTAAGCCGTCCACTGCTGGACATAGGCCTCCCTCAAGGCTCTCCACTCAGACCGGTCTTGTGTTTTCCGCATCCAACGCCATCCCGCGGTCTTAACCAGATCATCGCTCCATCTTGTTGGAGGCCTACCGACAGCTCGTCTCCCGGTCCGCGGACGCCATTCGGGAACCTTCTATAACCTTCTACAATAATATATCTTTCATATTAACGCAACCATCGATCTGAATTCCAGTATTCCGAAACTGCGAACAAAACCCATTAAATATCAGTGAAACAAAGCACGCCTGACAACAAACAAATCATTTTAATCTCCCAACCAGCTTGCTTGGACCTTTGCGATTTTCTGTCTGGTGCAAAACACGTGGAAACGAAGTGAGGCAAAGTATAAAGAGGGGTCAAGTTATAGTGGATATTGCTATCAGTACGCAATAGTGATGTGCGCGTGGAAAATTCAAAAAAGTAGGCAGCTTTGGCTTTGATAAAAAAAATCGCAATTGTATTGAATATTTCTGGTATTCAATAAACTGTTGATCAAAATAAATTGTCTCACATAATTAACCTCCTGCCTACCAAAGGTACCTACTTTAATGGAATATCTTTTTGAGACTTTAAAATTATATTGCTTAGAGCTTAAGATGTTCAGGGAGTGTTAGTGCGAGTACCTGGCCGACCGAGCTTTACACGGGCTAAAACTCGTTAATAAGCGTTTTCCCAGAGATAAGACCAAGCTAGATCGATTAATTATATATATAATATATATATATACATATATGTATATATAGAATCTCGACAATACAATACAATACAAAGACTCTTTATTGTACACCAGACATAGTAAGCGATACAGAAAACAAATTATTAAAATTACAAGGTGAGCAATAGCGACTTATGCTTAAGAGCGATCTCTTCCAGGCAACCTTATACCTTATCTAATTGTATAATTAGAATCTCGTTAGTTTATATTTACAAGAATTGCTCGTTTAAATGTATTAAATAGATATACAAATTGACGACGAAACCTACCCATCCCTCAACATAGTAGGGGTAGTCAGAAACACGGGCCTAGCACGAGTCGCCGGCCAAGGTCATCCGGCACGTGTACAGACGGTGCGTCGAGACTTCAATACGGAACCATTTAGATCCTAATTGGACTTTTTGCGGGTATAATAAGAAGCCATGGTGGCTGAGGGGGTTCACGTGGTGTGTCTGGAGTTGAATGTCAAGGGATCAAATCCAGGGTCTCTTCAGGGGGGGGGGGTACTACGAAATTCGAAAATCGAAGTCGTACCGTCCCTCTCACTCTCGTATTAAATAATATAAGTGCAAGTGGGACGGCAAGATACGAAGTTCGAATTTTGCACTTCGTAGTATAGGACCTAGTTTTGTACTTACTTTTTAGGATTCCATACGTCAATAAATAAATTAATATCATGGGACACTTGAGACCAATTAACCTAGTCCCAAACTAAGCAAAGCGTGTACACTATGGATACCAGGCAACGGATAAACATACTTACATAGATAAATACATATTAAACATCCAAGACCCTAGAACAAACATTCGTATTATTCATACAAATATCTACCGGCCGGAAATCGAACTCAGGCCTTCAAGCTTCGTAGTCAGGTTCTCTAAATACTTGGCCATCCGTTCGTCAATTGCTCCCTCATTCTGAGACGAGCTCTATGTACTGCTGTGGGACGTGTATAGACAGACAGAGATAATGATGATGAGTTATTAGCAGGATTCGAGGATATATATCAATGGATATATATCATGATATATAATATATATCCGATATATATCAAATGATTTTTTATTAAAAATTTGATATTATTAGGTAATTTTAGGCTAGTTTTTGGCCTTTTTTTACTGTATTTTTACTTCCCAAATATAGATGGCGTTGGAGTAGTTAAAAGATATTCCCCTGATACTTAGTAGGTTCTAATCCATTAATGGCAACACTTCTGTCGCGTTAATGGCGTCAGTCGTGTTAGAAAAATTTCGTTACGAAAGAGTAAGTTTTTGTTGTGTTTATTCTATATTTTTTTTACAAAGAATGTAATTGATAAAGTGCAGAAACAATTTTAGTTAATATATTTTACAAATAATAATTATGGCTTTCATACAAAATGGATATATATCAAACTTTTGAGATGTATCGGATATATATCCGATTATTTGATATTTATAATAAATATCGGATTTTTTCGAACCCTAATTAGTAGTTTGTCAAATTTACAAGGAAAACTATTAAAGCTAAGTTTGCTTGAGAATTGTACGAGTAGTTAAAAGTTCTATACCCATTACATCGTATATATTGACTGCTTATTAGATGAGCCATGAAGGAATCGCCAACTGTCACAACTCCTAACTTTTAGTGGATTTATACCCCATAAAATCATACTTATAATAAGTAACTCAGGAGACGTTACAATGGCAACAAGGTATACTAAAAAGTTGTTTTTTTTATGCAATATAGGCTTGCGTTATTGGCCACAATCACGCCTGATGGAAAGCGAGGATGAGGCCTACGATGGAGCACGCTTGCCTAGTAAATGATCATTCACCCTGGACTTGAAAGCGGCCAAATTGTAGTGATCAGGAAACAAAGTCGCAGGCAGGGAATTCCACTCCTTTGCTGTAACGTGCGGTTGATGAAGGAAGATCGAAAACACTTTGTGCGGTATTTGGGAATACTGACAACGTAAGGGTGGAGTCTACTTCTGGTCGACCTGTGGAAGTAGGGAGCAGGTGGAATAAGGTCGTGCAGTTCCGAAGCACATTCTCCGAAATGTAGCCTGTAGAATACCGACAGGGAAGCCACTCTTCTGCGATCACGAAGGCTCTGGGGACAAAAATCCGCATCGCAGGCGACGCCGATGAGCCTCTCACCCAAATTGCGCGATTGACCCAAATAGCAGCCTAAGATATAAAATTATACCTAAACTTGGAAGATTGTACAAAATCCCTAGAAAAGTATTTAGTTGTGTCCTTACGCTCTTGGCTGGTTTTTCATCAGATTTCTTTTTTGTCCCATCGTAGAAGCTTAGATATTGCAGCAACCAGGAATCGCCATCTAGTGAGTGAATATAGCAACTCCAAATCCTACAATGCGCTATCGAAGTTTCTCAACTCGGGCGTATATACAGGGAGTCTCTGACCATGGGGTTTTAAATCCAAGGTTCGATTCTACTCATGTAACTGAACTACTTTTGTTCTGCAACTTTTAAAAAATATGATCACTGCACTTATTTTTTTTCATATTCATACTAATTTATTCATAAAATAAAAAATCGGTTTAACGATTAAACTTTGCGGATCAATAAATTATCTAAATTCAAGTTAAATATTTAAAAATATTACAAAACAAAAGTAGCTTAGTTATGCGAGTAGAACGTCTACTACTCGATTCGTCGTAATCCTGTTTCGTCTGATTCCTATTTCGTCGGATTCCTGATTCGTCGGATTTTCAATATCAAATGAAACTATGCAGTTACCGTGACTATTTTTGTATTTAATATTTAAAACGAATCTTCTTTCTGATAAATACTGGTTTACTGCATGATAGATTTGATTATGTATGTATAGATAATTTCGACGAAACAAGAATACGACGAATCAGGAATCCGACGAAACAGGAATACGACGAATCAGGAACAATTCGAACCGAACCTTGAATTTAAAGTCCCATGGTCAAAGACAACTTTCGACGCTTTTCCTTCGGACTTCGATCCCCTGGCTTAACACCTGCCTGGAGAAAGATATTTTACTCGTGGCCTTTGCCCGACAATATTAAGGAAAAAAAAATATAGCACTGGAAATTAAAACTTTTTTTAATTGGTTTATGTTGCATAACACATGGGAAGCAATCGGATCTAAGTAAATACACCGGTACGTGTAGCGTTAATGGAACACCTTCACTTCGCATTTTCAGAAACATTCTATAAATCGGCAACTATCCTATATCTACATAACCTAACCTAATTAACAAAAAGTAGGAAAACCCTCGACTTTGTCACTTCAAAGTTCAATATCTCAAAAACGGCTAAACCGATTTTGATAAAACAATTCTAAGAAACCCTGCTTTCAAATAAAAAAACCGCATTCAAATCGGTTCACCCGTTTAAGAGCAACGGTACCAGAGACAGACACACAGACATACATATACACAGACTCTTCTGCGTCGGGGGTAAAAAATTACGATAAGTTTTAAGATTTTATGCATTAAAGTTCCGAAGCCACAAGCGAGCCGGGGTTTGAACCCACGATCCTCTGCTTGAGAGTTAATAGAACAAACACTAGGCCACCACGGCTCTTTAACACTGGTTTGTACTAACATACATATATACATACATACATATGCTTGAAAAACGTAACGCTCCTTCAGGTAGTTGGGCAATATTACAAGATATGCATATATTTAGTTATTAGATAAGAATATAACTATTATTTACGCAAAGTAAAAAAATACATTAAATAAACTAAGGGTAAGTTACTTGGCTATGCAGACTTTTGTAATATTCACAGAGGATAACAAACCTTAACGTACAACATCAAAGTTGAAAATAAAGTAAACATTGAAATTATAATTTCTAAATAGGATTTCCTTGAATGCTCTCATCTTTTACAGAGAGGAAAGTTATAGCGAAGTAAAATCTAATTTCTTCACCTTTCAGCCGTATAATATGAGGGGTAAAGTTGAAATTTGCTTAATACGAATTATATTTACCTGAGTTACTTGGAATACCTGAGTGCTTTGGAAAATGATCAATAGACAACTTTGTGTAATTAATCCTACTAATATTATAAATGCGAAAGTTTGTGGGTGAGTGAGTATCTTTGTTATTCCTTCACGCTGAATTGGATAACAACCTGCCGCAGGATATTAAGGCTCTCCGGGGAAATAGTTTTAAGAATAAGTTGACGAGTTGGCTTCTCGACAGATGTTTTTATACCGTTAAGAGTTATTTGTAGAAAAAAACTACATATTATTTGGAAATTACTATTGAACTTTGAACTTATTTATTTTGATTATTTTTGTAATTTTTGATCTATTTTAATTTGGTATTTGACATAGGAAATTTGCAATTTTAATAAAATAACTAATCGCCTCTCAACAAAATACTTGCACGCCTGTATGCAAGCTGAATATGAAATAAAAACATACAATGTAAGACCTTCATGTACTGTATTCTGGCAAATAAATACTTTTGACTTTTAACTTTGACTTTTGAAACAGCTGGACGGATTTGGATGAAATTTAGTATGTATATAGCTGGACATCTGGAATAAAACATAGGCTACTTTTTATTCCGATATTCCCACAGGATAGGGATAAAAACTCGAAACAACTACCACTGGACTAAGAGTCATGAAATGTTCATCATTGTTTTTAATGTAACGACAATGAAAACCACGTTTTAATTTTCGAGAATTTATAAATATCCCAAAATTTTAATTCATCGGCTGGATTTAGTGATTTACGTGTGCGAAGCTGTGGGTAACAAAATACTGTCTTTTGCCCGCGACTTCGTTTGCGGGAACTTCGCAAGTTAGTCTGGGATAGTGTAGCTTTCTACTGTACTGTATGAATGTTTGGGGAGCGCCACAGTTCGCATAGGTAATTTACGATGCCGCGTGTCGTGGTTCTTATTACAATGCCATTAATGTCTAGTTTTGACAAAATCACGCGACTTCGTGGATGGCACTAGGGTATAGTCATACCGATTTTTTTTGTCCGAATCATCGCTCGTATTTTTTTTTCTGAAAAATTTAAATGGTCATTCTACAGAAAGCTATAGGTTAGGTTAGGTATTAGAGTCAGTTAAAAAAGAGTTATGACAAACGATCATTCTGACAAGCATTATTGACTTTCAATAAGTTAGTATTTGAGCCGATATGGACCCGAATGTTTGAAATCAATCCGTAGTTCTTGATGAATCCCTCTGCATACAAAAATACAAAAACAACTAAGGAGTACGAGTGTTCGTCACTGTCCCAACAGTTGGCATCTTTAATCTTATGTCATTAGCAATAGAGGTGACAGCAGGGTGTTGTCTATTGGGCATTAGCGTGTCGGACACTAGGACTTTTACCTTATGTGGATAAACTTGATTTTCTCTTTAGCGAAGCAGCTATGTTACACGATATTTAAATTAAACAAACCTTACTTTAAAAATAAAACTTCTAAAAACAACACTTAATTAAATATGCAAATAATAAGCGATAAGATAAAAAAGGTTTAATATCTTTCTACGAACCACGAAATATTGTTTTCTAGCTATTTTGCCCGTTCTAAACAATAGTTCACTGATTGTATGTGGCCTGTAAAGCTAGAACACACACTTTATATCAAATTTATCTTCAATTTTATTACAACGTCATTTCTTATAATTTAAAACTGAGATGCCTTATAATGACAGGACCACCTTCTGAATATCTAGCTAACAGTCGAAGAACCAAGCGTAAAAAAAATGAATTCTTACATAATCTATATTATTCTACTTATTATAAATGCGAAATATTGCAAGTATGTGGGTGTGTTGTGTTTGATACTCCTTTATGTTAAAACGGTTAACCATATCCTGTGGGAAAAATACCTACAACATTCGAAAAAATATATATTACGCCTTTCTATGTCCAAAATTTCATCCAAATCCGTGCAGTCATTTAAGGGCATTTCTCCAGTAATTGGAAAAACGTGTTGATATAAATGTCAAAGAAAAATGTTTCTGTGTTTAAAACAACCATATTTTATTTTTAAACTTGTCTAATATTATACCAAAAATAAAGCTATCTATATAATTAAGATTTTTTAAACACCCCAAAAAACAGTCCCCTGACATGTCCCCAACACAGGATTTGATAAGTATCACATAATATTAGCCATGTGTTACAATTTAACAAGATATCTCTCATCATTCATCATCAGCCTATGTTCGTCCACTGCTGGACATAGGCCTCTCCATGGCACGCCACTGAGCACGATCCGGCTACTCTCATCCAGCTCTTGCCAGCCGCCCTGCGAAGATCATCGCTCCACCGAGTCTGAGGACGTCCTACGCTACGTTGCCGATCCGTGGTCTCCACTCAAGAACTCGTCTACCCAACGGTTATCGGTTCTTCGGGTTATATGGCCGGCCATTGCCACTTCAGCGTGCTAATGCGCTGAGCTATGTCGATAACTTTGGTTATCTGTCGATCACTTCGTTACGAATTCTATCTTTCAGAGAAACTCCGAGCATAGCCCTTTCCATAGCACGTTGAGCAACTTTAAATTTGTGGACCAGTCCTAACGTGAGCGTCCATGTTTCAGCACCGTATGTCATGACGGGTAGGACGCACTGATTGGAGACTTTCGTCTTTAGACTCTGTGGAATTGGTGATGTGAAGACTTGACGCAGTTCCCCATACGCTGCCCATCCCAACTGTATTCTCCTGTACACATATGCCCAAAGAAAATAAGTTTCAGTTTCAAAGGTGCATCATTGATATGCGATTATTTCGAAAACAGTCTCAAAATCTCCAGATCTCAGGAATAATTTTATTGTGAGATATGGCAACCCTAAGCGTCTCTTAATGATCGCACTTTCTCGAGCTTTTCTTTTATCTCTGACAATTTCCACAGGCACTTTATGCGATTTCCTATCCAATCTAGTTATGTAAAAACTGGTCAACTAGCGACAGGCTTTCAAGCCCCGAGAATCAGTTGAAAGTTATCTTAGTGGGTCATTTAGAAGACGTCATTTCTATCTCACTAATAAATGCGAAAGTTTTTAAGTTTGTTGAATTGTTTGTTTGTGGTTCAATCATGTTTATGGGTTTTTCTCGACTAATTGGAAAATTTGAACAGTCCTATGCAAATTTTCTCTTCAAATTACGATACATTGAACATTAAAAATGGTTTCGCACTATAACTACAGTGTTGTGTAGACCTGTATAAATGTTTTTGTACTCTTCAACAATGTTTGATTAAAAATGTTAATAAAACGACTTGCATATTAATTGAAATACTACTTTATTATCAACAATGGTGTAATCATCTTTTTAATTTCAATATGTGTACAGACTAATCGGAAAATCAATTTTGGTCAGTTAAGTAAGTTCAATACCCTAAAAATGGAAATAAAACTCTAATTACTTGGATCATTAATAAATAGTCATCAAATAAAAAATAGCGCCAATCTTATTTTAATTAATTCAAAACTTTTCCAAACACCCAAAACATTAAACAAGACTTGAAGATTAATACATTTTTTTTGCATATGTAAAATTACAAAATGGAAAAAGATTTTTTAGCGAACGAATTCTTATAGAGAAAACTTTCCGCTGTGTGTCTCAATCCTAAGGAAAATCGGAAATTTTCCGAATATATCACAACAATGGATCCCGTACTGTGCGAAAGCCGTGAGATTTTTTGCATGAATAGGCAGTATAATAACCATCATTTGTCTATCTGTCTGTCAAGAAGTTAACTTGTGAATAGTTTATAAGGAGGCTGTGATTGTTCACTTGGTTTGTCTTTTTATACCTACCTAGCAAGTAACATATTATACGGTATGTCATATGATCAAAAGCGAGTTATGCAAATTACTTAATAAATTACTTAATTTGCATAACTCGCTTTTGATTATATGACATACCATATAATATGTTACTTGCTAGGTAGGTATAAAAAGACAAACAAAAACAAAGCTAGCAAAATGTTTTTGTACCATCAACCAAATAAGTGGTCTAACAATTTTTAAACAAGTTCCTATCAAATGAATATGTCGCTAAAGTCTTTCAAGTTGATAGACACGTCTATTGGCATTATTATTTTATGACATGCAAACGATTATATCAGCTTTTTGGTAGACCACATATTTGGCTGATGGTACCTACTTAGGTACAAAAACATTTTGCTAGCTGTGTTTTTGTTGACTATACATGTATTATCGTCCATTTCAAACTAGCTTTAGTCCACGACTCCGTCTGCCAGAAATTCGTTTATCGTTATCCCGCGGGAACATTTCAATTTTCCGGGATAAAAGCTATCCTTTGTCCTTTCAAGGGTCTAAACCTATTATAATACCAGGTTTCATTTAAATCGGACCAGCTATTATGCGTGAAAAGTTGACAGACAGACAGATTAGTAAGATTATGCAGTTGAGAGGTTTGGTTATCAATGATGTAACCTATATATCTTAAATACATAAATGACCGTGATGTGTCTACCTATCGTTTATCGTAATAAATAAAAAAGTAAAGGTAAGAAATAGTGAAGCTCAAGCAGAGGATCGTGGGTTCTAACCCCGGCTCGCACCTCTGAGTTTTTCGAAATTCACGTGCGAAATTACATTTACATTTGAAATTTACCACGAGCTTCACGGTGAAGGAAAACATCGTGAGGAAACCTGTACAAACCTGCGAAGCAATTCAATGGTGTGTGTGATGTTCCCAATCCGTACTGGGCCCGCGTGGGAACTACGGCCCAAGCCCTCTCATTCTAAGAGGAGGCCTGTGCTCAGCAGTGGGACGTATACAGGCTGGGATGATGAAGCAATAGTAAGAATGCAATGGTTGTCTTTTGTATAGAACACGCTATAAATCAAGAACAAACTGCTTCATTTCACATAAAGTGACTCGTTGCATTTCCTCTTTCCGATCATCGCTAGTGAAAGTGACAATGGCAACTTTTTCACACTATTGTCTTAGTTTTCCATTCCGTCTATCACAGGGTTTTACTAGAGGAAACTATGTCCATAACTTCATAAGGAAACATAAGAAAATCATTGTTTACGCTAGCTTTCTTTGGTTGAGATATTTTACAAACTTCACTAGTATTCGATTGATTTATTTATTAGCTGCCTTTGGAAGAGGAAGCCCGTTTTAACTAGCTCTCTGTGTGTGTTTTTTTTAATACCAAATTTTATAATACGAGTGTGTTTCACGTCTTAACAATTTTGTAAGTTTTTTAACATGAAACATACCTAATTATGAGTTCTCTATAAGGTTCACCAACAATTGTTAACACAAGATACATCATAAATTGCTTGGGATTCAAGTGTTAACGCCCAAGATGAACATATTTTTGCTCTCGAGTGGCTCATACAACATTCCACACCGAGCATTTAGAAACTTGAGAAGAAAACAATTCTAAACTTAATTAAAATGCAACCAGCATAGAAAATGGCGTAGTTTTACAATTGTCAACTTCAAAATATTCTTTTTGCAAAAAAACACTTTGAAAAGCCTTGAACAGAAAAGTTGCACTTTGATCCCTCTCGCCAGGAAGGAAATAGTTATTTGTGTCACAAGGGAGCAAAATGGTGTATTTACGGCGAGGGCGTACATTGAATCCAGAATGTAGCGAAGGATTCTACAATAGAATCCTGAGCGTAGCGAGGGATTATAAAGTAGAATCCTGAGCGTAATGAGGGATTCAAATGTTAACGCCCAAATTGAAAATAATTTTGCTCCCGAGTCGCTCATACAACTTTTCACACCGAGCATTAAGAAACTTCGAAAAAATAAAATCTAAATATTTTTAAAGAACAACCAGCATAGAAAATGACGTGGCTTTCCAATTATCAACTTAAAAAAATTGTATTTCCAATAAAAACACTTAGAAAAGCCTTGAACAGAAAAGTTGCACTTTGCTCCCTATCGTCAGGGAAGAAAAGTTACTTTTCTGAAGGAGAGGTGTGAAAAGTTACTTTTCTGAATGAGAGGTGTGAAAAAAATGTTATCTATTTTAAATTAGTTTGTCAGTTAGATTACCACAAAATATTGGACTCTTATTTTTATTTTAGTCATTCAAACAAAAAGTTACAAACATAAAGCGTGTGTATTGGCTAAGGGGCATCCGCCATATCGTACAAAACTCAACGTTTAACAATTTGCCTAGTGACGTTTAGGCAAATCATGAAATTCCTAGGCATATCATAAAACGCCGCCATGTCGGTTCTGGCACTTCGCCGGCCACTGCCGCGGCACGCTCGCTTCGCTCGCTCGGCTCGAGCGATGTGGTCGCAATCAATACTAACCACTCCTCGCTTCGGTCGTCGTACCTAAATTTTTCTTTTTTTCGGCATATCAGAGCTAGGAATATCGACGAATGCGTTGCTCTAATCGATCTGCCTATTGTTTCTCAGGCAAATCGTGATTTGCCTGTCCAACTTTTAGGCATATTATGAAATGGCGCCATTTAATGATATGCCTAGGAATTTCATGATCTGGCGGATTATACGATCGGCCGCCGACATATATATTTTTGACCATCTAACTGACGGACTACCAACTTGTATCTTTTTAGGAATCACGACAATGTCAATGACCTTTTAATTAAAAATAAATATTTTTCCTTTCAGGACGCAGACACGGTGGAAAAACTCAACGAGAACGGAGAACTGAGAAAAATGCTCAAACCATACAAGGTAATGATTGATTGTTTGTGTAATAATTGATTGATTCAGACGTTATTTTGTGGAGATCCATAATTCCTCATAAATGAATGACAACTTTTATCTTACCGAGCATGAACTGAGATCAGTTTCAAAGAATCTGTAATCTTGGATGAAAACAAATTTCAAGTTGTAATACATTTGTGGATCAGCTTTTTAAATTTTCCGATACCATTAATTAGCCAATACAAAATCAAACGACACTAAATTATTTTCTGGATTGAGCTCTCTATGAGGTTTAAGAAAATTTTTTTTCATCATACTTGCTCGTCAATGATATTATTCCATGCCTGTATACTGAAGGACAATGGCCTCAATTGTTCCCGCGGGAACTATGGATTTACGTATTGTTTTTCTCCTCAAGGGAGTTATGACTGAAGTTTTAAAAAGTTAGTAGGTACGTCATTTCGACTAAAGAGGTTGCAAGTCAGCCAACGTTTTATTACATCTTTAAAACTTAGCTATTATATTTTACCCCTTAAAAATTTGCCACGCTTCATAAAACTTCGATATTTTTATATTTTACATTTATATCAAATTGTTTTGCAATAATTTTAGTAAATATTTTTTTAGCATATTAGAACAATCTGGCCGTAAGACCATATTTTGAATTCTAAACTAAACACATAATCTATGGTCTATGGTAGACGACTCGAAAAAAGTGACAATCAGGGGGCTACTACGAAATTTGAAAATCGAAGTTCATATAATTTTCCTGACACAAAATTATTTAATACGAGTTAGAGGGACGATACGATGTGAATCACGATTTTTTACAATTTTGTAGTAGCCCCTGTATTGGCGGGTAGCCATTATTTTATTCAGTTGTTTTATTAGCGCCTTTTTTGCCGAACTGTGAAGTGTTGTGACACAAAATAATTTATTTTTTTGCTTTTTTTTCCTCGAAATGTAATGAAAAACATTGTGTGTATCACGGGCCGTAAGGGAATTACAAACTCGAGTCATAGACTCTCGTTAGTAATCCCCTTCTTACGCCCCTTAATGCACAATGTACTATTTTTATATTAGGCTGCGTTTCCTTCAGAGATGTGCGAGGATGTGTTGCAATGCAAGTTATATGTTTTTCATGTCCAATACAACTTTTCATTTACCTATCTCAGAGGTTTCCACTAGAGATATGCTGTGCGAGTATAGATAAATGAAGCGTTTCTCTTAAATAAATATTAATAAATATCATGGGACACTTGACACTAATTGACCTAGTCCCAAACAAAGCAAAACTAGTACTATGGACACTAGGCAACGGATGAACATACATAATAGATAAATACATATTAAACATCCAAGAGTTGTGTTAGTTTTGTTAAATACCTACTTGTGATGTATAGATATAATTTAATAATATTGTAAATCTGTTTTAAAAAATATACCTCGTTGAGTTTCTTGCCGGATTCTTCTCAATAGAGGTTTTTCCGAACCGGTGGTAGATTTTTTTTTACATTCATACGTGCTTGTTAGCCTAAATTGAATAAAGATATTTTGACTTTGACTTTGACAAGACCCGAGAACAAACATTCGTATTATTCATACAATTATCATCCCCGGCCGGGACTCGAAACCGGGACCCCAAGCTTCTTAGTCAGGTTCTCGAACCACTAAATTGTATTGGTTCACGCTTTTTAGTGTAAAAAAATCTAAGATACAATAGTTTAATGTCAACTGCTCGTCACCTTTTACAAAAAATTGCTTTTTCCGATGCAGAGTCGTTCATTATTGAGGAGTCCTGGTGCTTCATCACCCGTTCCATTTCACCATATGCATTACGATGAGCTTAAATTGCTTAGTAACTGAGAAAAATAATTGAAATTCAACCCGTGAAGTACTTTTATTGAGTACTTAGTCGCTCCGTTGGTTAAATGTGGTCTTCATCATCAGTTCCACTTCATCAAAATGATGATTTACAAGAGCAAATGCACGACTTACTACTAAATATATCGAAATTACCATAGGTGTCCCTAATATCTGAAGATTTTCCTCGATTTCCTTATGATCCAATCATCAGATCCTGATTTGGTGCTTATGGGACCTAATTGAAAGTATTCCTAGACGAACGAAAAAAAAATTCACATCTGTTCATAAATGACGGAGTTCTGAGGTAACAAACTTAAAAAAATTACAACGGAATTGATAACCTCCTCCTTTTTTTTGAAGTCGGTTAAAAAGTGTTAGAAAGTAAGTAAAAATTTGGAATTGAAATAAAAAAAAAAAACAAAAAGATTCCAAAAAACCAATCTTAGAGAGAAAGTAGTTTTACTCAGTGTGTTTATATTAAAGTGTTGATGATTTTTTTGTCGGATTCCACGAGCAAAACGCCTGACTGAATTAGTCAAAACAGGATTACGTCGAAAACAAAAGCCTGTAGATCATTCACGAAAACAGAATATCGCAGAAATTATTTCCCCTGTTGCTAAGCGCTACTAAATTACCTATCACCAATCGTTTTAAACCTTTTCTCTACAATTGTAACATTGTTCGCAATTCTGCTACACTTTATTGTTTGATCTGTTCGAAATTTCGCAAAGCTTATTTTCACAACTTTTGTGCTTGGAAAATTCCATCGGAGTTTAATAAAGTGTGTAGATTCGTCACAGTCGATTAACGAAATCAATGTAGACAAGTTTTTTTTTTTTTTTATACAAATTAATACAAGATTTTTTGCTGACTGTACCTGCGTTGCCATCCAACTTATAGTCAGCCATTATAGTCAGTCATAAAAAGTATAGTCAGCTAAAAAAACTTATATTACAAATGAAATTGATAAAGAAAACTCATTTTACATTTCAAACTAGCTTTTTCCCGTGACTTCTTTTATAACTAACCAGCGGAAACTATGAAAATTATCTTCATACCAAATTTCATTCAAATCTGTTCATCGGCTTAAGAGATAAGTAACACACAGACAGACATACTTTCGCATTATGATATCAGTAAGGAAGTAAAGTTCAGTTCTAAATTTAATCCTTCCTTATCCAAACCTTTAAACGAGCAATTCTTGTATATGTATATCAGAATCTCGGAAACAGCTCCAACGATTTCGCTGAAATTTGGTATGTAGGGGTTTTCGGGGATGAAAAACAGATCTAGCTCGGTCTTATCTCTGGGAAAACGCTGGTTACCGATTTTTAGCCCGAGCAGAGCTCGGTCGCCCAGGTACTATTTATAATTTTATGCGGCGTGATTTATTTCCCGGCCTCTCCATCTTTCTTTCGTTGCCAATACCGCATCTAACATTTAAACGATCGTATTGTACGGTTGGCAACAGCGTTGGGGCTCAATCCATCACAATTAAGGCGCGACGTGTTTACTATGGGCGGCACATGGTACCTCGTTTACAGGATTGATCCTTTACATCTTAGGACATGAAACCGACCGGAGATGTCTTATGTTTACAGTACAATGGCTCTTTATTAAGATCAAAACATAGTAAGCAGAAGGTACAGAAAATAAGGTAAGGTAAGACGGCCTTATGGCTTTTGAGCGATATTTTCGCATCCTTTACAATAGACAGGAGTGAGGACGCAGGATTCATTGTTTCCTCTCACTCAAAAGCCGTAGAACACGGTAATTGCCGTGGCAACACTGACTTTGAGCTGGCAGAGAGAATGCTATCAAAAGGCATGTGTATCGGTGTGTTTGTTTAAAGAATGCTTAATAAGGAGCATACTAAAAACTAGCACGCTTATTGCTAGCAAATGTAAACAGTCTATGAGCGTGCTCAATGCTGGCATGCTCATAAGCATTGCTTATTAGCAAAAATAGCAGACATAGCTGGAAAAATATGCAAGTTGAAGTGGCAATGGGCGGGCCATATCGCTCGAAGAACAGATAACCGTTGGGGGAGAAAAGTTCTCGAGTGGCGACCACGAACCGGAAGACGAGGCGTTGGCGGGCCTCCTACCAGGTGGACTGACGACATCGTGAGAGTTGCGGGAAACCGGTGGATGCAAGTGGCGAATTGTCGTTCATTGTGGCGGTCTAAGGGGGATGCCTTTGTTCAGCAGTGGACGTCTGGACGTCTTCCGGCTGATGATGATGAACGAGCATGTGTAACAGTAGCTTTACTAACCTCTAGACGTTATTACTTAGATTTTCGTTACTTAAGTATAGATTTCTTCACGAGTTTTGAGATTCTTCGTGTCGGTAATGGCAGTTTAATCTCTTTAATAGTTTAGGTTCTTTGATGTAGAATGGGAACAAAATGTAATTTAATTTAATACACCTCAAAGTTTTGCCCAAACTACATGCCTTGTTCTACGAATTTCGAAAAACTTTGTATCGTGCCACACCGCTCACGTTACTGGTATACAGGCTGGAAAGTTGAGATGGGGCAGCAAGGGCAGCTACTAGAACTAGATCCTTTGCTGCTACGCGAAAATGCTCTTAGGAGACCTTTACTAACTTTTTGAGTGATGACAATCGACATTCACAGATTTTTGATAAAATTAACAGTCAGCGAGAAAATCGACAGATTTGTATTTTTTTTAATGCCAATCGGTCCCATTTATATCAAGGATTAAAACACTCTTTGAGACCAACTAAGGTTAGAGTACTATAACACCCAAATATCAAAGAAAACTTTTTCCATACAGTTCGTAGGGTACTAATTTGCATAGTGAAGCTTTCGCATGCTGTTTTTTTTCCAACTAAAAACTGAACATTTCAACTAAAGTTTGTGTCTTAACCCAGTATTGCTGCCCCATCTCAACTTTCCACCTTGTATAATAGGAGACTAAGAATCTTCGACATTTTAACGCACAAAAACACAAAATAACACTTTAAAATACCACCCGCAAACAACCTTAAACTTTGACAGCAATAGACAGATGACATTTGAATTTAGTGTTACCAGTGCAAGAAATTAGTTCTATTGGTTTTCCGCAATATGGCGAGGTTTTTTATAATTATGACCAGCCTTTGATATACCTAGTTAACTCTTTCCAACATCAATACTAAAATGCTCTAGATAAAATACCTGAATATGTCTTGAGACGTAATCCCGGGCCGGGACGTACCTAATACAAGTCCGCAGCGACGTAATGAAGCCGGTCCTCGGTCTTATTGCGGGACTAATGAAGTTATTTTTCGTCCAGAACTAACTGCCCGGCTGTCATAGGTTTCACGAAGGCTTTTGAAGGGTTAATACAGCTGGCTAGCTACTATAATAAACCTACAGTCTTGTATCTTAATGTAGTCGAACACGAAATCCCTTTATAACCTTTTACCTTGCTTATCTGGTAATACATGTGCAAAAGGCTACGTCTCTACGATGTATCTTTTCATGCAAGAACCCGCCCTCCTCTACTTCCGCATAAATCGACACATATGACAGACTGATTACAAACAAAATGTTAATTATTTTCAAACTCCTTACAAGTTCATTATACAAACTAAAACGAGCATACGATCGTCCTTAAACAAAACTTATGACGTACAACGTGGTTGTAGTTCATAGATATTGACCTCCATAATAACATAGTAAAAGAGGAGAAGTATGTAGGTACGTACACTCCGAACCTTTAGGAGACTTAACTGCCTACTCCGGCGCGGACGCTTAGGGTGGTCGATGTCTATTTTAGATTCCCTAATACAAAAAAAATGAGTACGCAAACGTAAAAGGTAATCAAGGTAAACATCAAACGCGACGAGCGAGCTAAAATCAAAACGCACGGCACCGACGGGAGCGCAGCCTTGACTGCAGAAAACTTAATCCTTACCGGCGCGCACACATTTAAACCGCGCGATGTACTTTTGTTGTAGTGAAACTTCTCTCTTTTACTATGATGATAAGGTTGCGTTCCTAAATTATCAGTGTGTGCGTGCGGCGGGTGCATGCGTACCGGCGCGCACACATTTAAACGGCGCGATGTACTTTTGTTTGTAGTGACTTACACTATGCTGATAAGGTTGCGTTCCTTAAATTATCAGTGTGTGCGTGCGGCGGGTGCATGCGTACCGGCGCCTACCGGCGCGCACACATTTAAACCGCGCGATGTACTTTTGTTTGTAGTGAACTTACTTCTCTTCTTTTACTATGATGATAAGGTTGCGTTTCTACCAGAGATGTGCGACTATATGTTTCGAGGAATGTGTTTTCATGAACCAATAGAAATGCTTCATATACTTATCCTCGCATAGCACCGCTCTGGTGGAAACAGCTGAGTGGAGCAAGGCGATGTAAATGAAGCGTTTCTATTGGTTCATGAAATCGCATTCTTCGCAACATATCCTCGCACATCTCTGGTTGAAACGCAACAAATGAATCAATTACTAACTAAAAAATATCAGTACCCAGCTCATATTTCGTTAATTCGTTAATAAAAATGTTTTGTGTCCGTAAAGCAATTATTAGTTCTTACTCACAAAGTTTTTTTATAAATATAAAAATTGTGCCGTGGGTAAAAATAGGTTAAGATTAAAATAAAATTCCAGGCTATTAATAAAAACCTTTTATCCCCGTCTCGTCTTGTCAAAGAGGCGTCAAGTTCAGTTTAAATCAACACAAGATTTTCCTTGTAAATTTTTCTCAGAAAACTTAGTCTATTTTCATTTGAATTGTAATTAGAAAATGAATTTTCTCTTTTTTTATCTGTTACTTTTTTAAATTTTTGGTACAATTTGCTGATATTTGTTAGGATAACTATGCATGCAATATAATGTATATTATTCTCTGTTTCGGTTTGTGTCTGTTTCTGTTCTTGTTGTCTGTTCACGATATTTAATTTGGGATCGAATATCTGTCATTCTGTATAACAATTCAAAGGATTTTTTTGACAAAATGGGTCCCACATTAACTATCGTGACCGTACCTCTTCACGCTTAAGTCGCTGAACCGATTTCAATTAAACTTTGTATGGAAATAGTTTAAGACTACGGGAAGGGTATGAGATAGTATTTATATAAAGGTGTTAAAAATATGGTCGCATATATAAAATATAAAAAAATATGGTCGCAGCAAGTACTGATGTAAACGATGTGGAAAGATGCATGGGCACTAGTTATTTATCTCAGATTCCTATTTTTTTTTCATTCACGACAAAAGACAAAATGTAAACTTGTCGTTCTCATTTCCAGAGTCCGGACGCCTGCAACACGTGTCAGATGTGCGGTGGATTCCGCCTCCTCCCCTGTCGAATCTGCAACGGATCCAAGAAGAGCTTACACCGTAATCACTTCACTGCTGAATTCGTCGCCCTAAAGTGTATGAACTGCGACGAGGTCGGGTTGGTACGGTGTGAGGTGTGCTCTTGAAGCTGAAAAAAAAAACAAATCTTAAGTGTCAAAAGTTACTGGCCACAGATAATGTGAAGCTCATGCAACAATGATTTAAAAAAAATGAAAAAATATCGGCCAGTTTGATTTAAAATCTAGTTACCTGTACCCTAGTGTAAGTTTTCGGTTACAAAATACGTCTCGATCGCGTTCGCGTAAAATCTCAATTTGTATGGAAACACGAACATTGCAAACGTTCCGGTAGAGGCGCTGTTCGTGTTTCCATACAAAATGAGATTTTAACGCGAACGCGATCGAGACGTATTTTGTAACCGAAAACTTACACTAAGGGCACTGGCCCGTACGCGTGATTCAACTCGACTAAAGTTCAGCAGAAGTGGCGTCTTTTACTTACGAGTACTATATTGATTAGAATGAGACGCAGTTAGCGAGAGACGACGACGGCTACTAGGTATAAATGTTGCGAAAATCATAATTTTAAATTCGGAATATTATTACTAGAGAGCTCTTTTTCAAGTTGGTATCACTTGAATCTATAAACAATGGTTGTGCGAGATAGTTGAATGATAAGAATTCAAAGAAAGAAATTGAACTTCTTTTATTGCTGAATTTAATAATGGTAAACAAAAGCTGAAAAGTTACGAATGAGAAACTTTTACAATTATTAAAGCAAATGAACTTTAGTAAATATTACTTAAAACTGGTTTTATTTATATAAAGTAGAAAGTTTTACATCAATAAGACTCATCTTAATACAATGCGGGCATAAGACTTAAACGTTAATTTAAGCTTTAAAACAGTAATGTGCAAGTATGAACTTTACACGCTCTGTGTCAAATTCAAAATGATTCAAAATAATTTAGTTTATATGTAATAGTAAATTGTGCAATAGGAGCATAAAAGGAGCCATTTTACCCAAGACGTTCATATAGCCACCAGAGCCGGTACGGCGAGGGTGGATAGACACGTCGAGGGGAAAATGGGTTTAATGCTCGAGTCTCTGACTCTGCTTTTCACTTAGCTTGCGAGGAGATGAAATATCATCAGTGGAAACAATTGTTCACTTTCTATGTAGGTAAGTTTGATTTTTCGTGCATAGCTACATAATTACAAATTTTTAATTTTATTGATTTATTTTAATTATCAAATCGATTGATTTTTAGATTTACACAAAATAAAAATTATTTAAAAAATATATAGAAACTCTTTTGTTTGTGGCTGTTGACACCTGATTACCTTGGTATTATACGAAGATTTATTTACTTTATGCACTAGATCATAAAAAGTCATCTTATGTCACCGAAATTCAGCATAAACACGAACTTTACGAGCATGAGAAATGAGAAAGATATTTCGCGTAAAGCCACAGAAGGTGTGGGTTCAAATTCTGCCTGGAGCACCCGACATTTTTTTTCATTTAAAAAACAAATAATATTAAACAAATTGGACACTATGAGCGTGTTCTATACTTACCTGCATATCTTTGAATAATTTAATGTAATAATTATGTTCCAAAATTGTAAAATTTGGTTTTTGAAGTCAGTGGAAAATTACATTTTTATTCCCTTTATTTTAACATTACTTTCTATAATGTGGGTACTCAAATATCTTTCGTAGTATCTCCATTGAATGAAGGATAGATTTAAGATCAACATTGAGCAGTTACTGTATACTTAACAGTTTCGATATAGTTTATAAAATACCTACACTTCAATAAATGATGAAATTAATAATCTGTCTAAAAATGCATGGTAATAATTTTGTAATAAATATTATTGGATTATTGATTTTTTACTTTTTATATATTATAATTTACCTGCAAATGTGTATGTTATTATGTCTTCTTAATATTACGTTAAGCAATATTTTTTATAGAATATTATGCCATAAATTAGCTATTACATACCTAATTTTGTCAATAACTTATAAGATCATATATGTAAGTATAGTTTAAAGTGAGTTTATAAAGTAAAATACTTGTACCTTGAATTTTATGCTGATTCGAATGAATAAAATAATTTTACGTCTCTAGCGCTGTAAGTAGCATTTCCCGCTCGCTACACTGGAAGTTTATTATCTTCTTAGTCAATAAAAGACGTAATATATATACATTCGAGTTCTTAAACTTCTGAGCAAAAATTCAATCAAAAATATCTGTACACGCTTCTGCGTCGTTTAACAATGTTCTCATATTTTTGTTTGATCAAATTTTTGCTGAAAAATATACTCGCCTGTATACACTACAAGTTTTAAAGGGTTAGGGTCACAAGTTCACTTCTCTGTCCTTGGGGTTGTGCAAAGTCAATGTCAATTTCAATAAATTCACTGATTTTATTTCGAAACTAACAATTATACGATTTAAAGGGATCAGTGCCTAAATCCGGTAATTTTAGTTTAATTAATTTCCTGTAAATAAATTAAAAATACTGGCAACCCATATTTAAAAAAAGCGAATTATACTCTTAGAATAGAATCTTGTGAAGCTGGCTATAGAAACAGCGCTTTTGTTTACGGCCAGCACGTTTGCCTTTTTTTGTTTGTTGTTCAATGCGTCTCTTTTCTACTTTAACACTCAGAAAGGGATACACTATTTAGTAACAGATTTGATTTAAAGAAGCTGGTCGATGCATCGGTATACACAGTACAACCAGAATGTTAATGTCGCTCGGGACTCGTCGATTTTCTTCGTTTTCCTGAATATTCAAAAGAGAAAGATAAAGAAAACTAATCTTTTGTTTCGAGTTCCGAACAACATTAGCAAACTATAGGTAGTTTTGGTGTATATAAAATACTATTGTTTATACCTATGTGTTTTCGTCCCTCACAAATCAGGGAAGAGTGAAAGGGACAAACGCTGGGTTGTTCAGGGTTGTCATTACAGTTGTGATAGTTTAGACTTTGTATTAGGTATTGATATCTAACCAGAGCTCAAGATTCTATGTATAACGCATAGACAGGGGACCCTTGGTGTATCTTTATAACTTTTATTATTATGTCAAATGCATGTTTTGTATGCTGTATTTGCTGTCCGTCGTGATGGGCATTTTGTAAATAATTTTGTTTTAATAAATGATGGCAGATATAAATAGTTTGATTTTATTTCTCACTAAACTATATTTATTTAGCATATGGAATTACTCAGTAGAAAAAAAATCACCGAAAATGACTGGATCGTCGAATTTCATGAGTATTTCTAGTGAGTGACAGAACATCGATATTTGTTAGACGTTCATGAATGTGGATACAACAATATCGATTTTTATACGAACCTATGATAAATTTAGGTTAGGTTAGGTTAGTAATACGATCCCACACTGGAATAAACTGTTACCAATAATCAGGGGTCGGACAAAAAGTGCGTATGACGTAAAAATTACGTAATCTTGCACACAAGATGATGTTTTTATTTAAACTTCCGTGTGACATGTAGTAACAAAGTAGCATAAATGAAGTAACAAAATAATCGTAAATAAATCAATGGAATTCAGTGAATAAAATAAATTTCATATCGTTTAATAAAGAGGTTGATAAGTGATAATTGTTTATATGAAAATCAAAAATACTATTTGAAATCATCCTATAAGTGGTTTGACGTCATCGGCACTTTTTGTCCGACCCCTGCCAATAATGTATGTTAAAAGCCGTGGTGGCCTAGTGGTTTCAACTATCGCCTCTCAAGCAGAGGTTCGTGGGTTCAAACCCCAGCCCGCATCTCTTACTTTTTCGAAATTCATGTGCGAAATTACATTTGAAATTTACCACGAGCTTTACGGTGAAGGAAAACGTGAGGAAACCTGCACTTCCACCGTGAGGAAACCTGAACTCCCCTGAAGATCCCAATCCGCTCTGGGCCCGCGTGAGAACTACGGCCCAAGCCCTCTCATTCTGAGAGGAGGCCTGTGCCCAGCTGTGGGATGTAAATAGGATGGGATGATGATGATGAATAATGTATGTTAGGTTAGAACTGCGACCCCATGCAGAAACGAATTACTAATAGTTGATTAAAGATTTATGAGAACTGCGGCCTTACAAAGAAAAGGACATAGGCAAAGAGCGGCACAATGTCAAATTTTAAAGCTCAGTTAAGACCCGCTACAAAAAGCGTGCAAGGTGCATGTATATTGCGGCTCTCGATTGACCACTTCATACTCGTAACTCGTAAGCTTTAGATTTTTCTTGCAGATGTAAACCGAGCTCAACGCGCGGTTGCGAGTCTTGAATGTAAAATTAAGTACCTGGGCGACCGAGCTTTGCTCTGGCTAAAACTCGGTAACAAGCGATTTCCCCGAGACAAGACCAAGCTAGATCGATGTTTCATCCCCGAAAACCACATACCAAATTTCATCGAAATCTCCGAATATATTATATACCTACAAGAATTGCTCGTTTAAAGGTATTAGATAGATAGATAAATGTGTTTCACAATCCCGTAGTAAAAAAATCAAACGTTATTTAATGATTGGTTTTTTGGAGTATTTTTGTATTTTTTATTTCAACTCCAAATTTGTTACTTTTATACTTAAGTGGCTAGTAAAGGAAAAAGGCAGGCTGAAATGTGTGGTGCATTTGTGTAGACTCCTGTCCAGTGGTGGTGTAGGGTTTATAGCACGCAGCACGGAATGCTGAGGACCTGGGTTCGATTCCTAGCGCTGGTCTCTTTATCTGGGTTTTTTCTGTGCATCCATTTTTCAGTTTGTATTTTCGTTAAACGTTATTTGCGATCAATCGTGCAATCTCAAACGTAAAATGTCACACTGAACAAGCTGGAACATTCGATCCCTCAAGAAAGTTACCATAACTAAATTAGTTAGCAATTCTAGCCCTAAAACGTCAATAGAACCAAACAAAACAACGCAGTCGTCCACATCCAAGAACAATATTAACATTTCATACTGTTACAAAAGCTAAATACACCGCGGACAAAGTAATTCGCCTGTTGCTCCTGTACGAGAAATCAATGTCACTAACACACGCAATCTGTTGCACATGATACGATTGTACACACACAAAACTCCAACACACAGTTACAGATAATATGCACACAGTTAAACCAGGGGAAACGATAGCACGCACACTGAGGTAGTTTCAGGGTCTGGTTCACACACACAGGCGAGCCACAAGGGAAGCTGCAGCTAGGTCGCAAATGACGTCATTGCGCGCAAGGTCAATATCACTTGTTTGTGCTCTTCTTACTCGGGGAAAGGGGTATGCGTTGTCTCTTTTGTTGGGCGCCCAGCCGGCCTGTCTCGGCCGGGGAGTGCAAGTGGGGTTGCCAGTTAATTTTAGGGAAAACTCGTTACAATGGAGAAATCGTATTTTCTTGTCAGGAACATAATATATAAAAAAATACTAATAATAAGACTGTGGTATACCTCAATAAACACAGTGTACCTATTTATAAAAATTATGGCAATTTATTGTTTTTTTTACTGCACATTAAATTGGTTGAATTTAAGTACCTAATCATCATACGTATTACCTTATTACAAATGAACGTTAAATTTCGGTAATTTTATTAATTTCACAAGTAAGATTATAATAAATATCACAAAATAAGATTACCTACCCACAAATCTGATTTCGCCAATCTAATACTAGTAACTTATCATATCATTTTAGTTATGACTTATTTATTATTTACAACTGTAACATTTAGTATCATGCTACTTACATTTGATATAATTCGATTGATTTGAGAAAGAAGCTTTTTACAATTGTTTTATAATTTATTTAAACTTAATGCAGTCAAATAGAATTAATAATTCTGTCAATTATACTTCTTGAGTAAATCGAATTGTATCGACTGTAGCATTATACGAAATGTGTATCATCATCATCAGCCGGAAGACGTCCACTGCTGAACAAAGGCCTCCCCCTTAGACCGCCACAACGAATGACGCACCCACCGGTTTCCCGGAACTCTTACGATGTCGTCAGTCAACCTGGTAGGAGGCCTGACAACGCCTCGTCGTCCGGTTCGTGGTCGCCACTCGAGAACTTTTCTCTCCCAACGGTTATGTTTTTCGAGCAATATGGCCCGCCCATTGCCACTTCAACTTGCATATTTTTCCAGCTATGTTAGTGACTTTAGTTCTTCGACGAATTTCCGTATTCCGGATTCTATCGCGCAAAGATACTCCAAGCATAGCTCTCTCCATAGCTCGTTGCGTGACTCTGAACCTCTCTAAGAGGCCAACAGTCAAGGACCACGTTTCAGAGCCATAAGTCATCACGGGCAAACACACTGGTCGAAGACTCTAGTCTTCAGGCACTGCGGAATATTGGACGAGAAGATATATATCACGAAGTTTCCCGAATGCTGCCCATCCGTCGTCGGACGACCTCTTTGTCGAAGTTGGACAATTGGGCAACTTATCCAAGGTAATCATAGTGGTCAACAACTTCCGAGTGTATATCGTTCCCAACGATAACCGACACGGGCATACGAAATGTTACATTTATATTAAATACTTACTTTACAAAAGATTTTTTTTTTTTATTTTGAGATTTTTTTTTTTTTTTCCTTTCTTTAGAAAGATTTTTTTTTACAAAAGATTTAACGATATTTATGTGGAAATGTGTATGCGTTCTGCAATTTTCAGGGCAATCCTAGCATTAAAAAAAAACAATATGCGGTACCCACCTAGTAATTGTTACTACAGTAATAGTGTAAGTGTTTTTTTTTGGCATCTTGTCGGTGTATAACTAAACTTCGTTAAAATCCAAATCCGTTCCTTGTCTTTCGAGAAGTTGTCCAAGTCTTCTAGCCGCAATTTACGCGGAGCTCTGCAGTATGACCACAGAATAAGTAATATGGTATGACGTACGTTGTTTGTAGAGGTTCTTATCAATGATTACTATAACTTTCTGCGTTGCTTGTCCAAAGCATGAAAGAAAAGGACAAAAAATTACCAAACATCGAACTTTACAATAAACAGGCAACACCATGCAGACAAGGTACTGCGCCTGTGTGCGTGAGCTAGGGGTGTGTTCACACTCATAGCGATACCCCGTTACGCTCAAATTGCTCTTCAAAACAACGGGAAGTTCGCCTTTACCTAGTTTTAACATCCCTATTTTTTATTGCTGGCACTAACAGGGTTAAGCCTTTAACAAGTTTTGGCTTTTGATTGTTGAATTTAAGCGTTTTGTTAAGTACCCAATTTGGAGGTAACTTTGGGGATAAAAAACTACTTACTTAATAGAAGTTTGGAAAGGACCTATTAAATGCCTCATTGGAATTTCGCTTTTAACCTAAAATGAGACAAAAGTACGTTGTTTTGTTTAACGAAATTGAGTAAAGATAAAGTTCCAGTCTAGCCGTAGTTTGTGGAGTTACAACTCAAACTCACAACATTTACTGACATAAAAAAACGCACTTCATCACAAGAAAAACACAGTAAAAACATACATAGAAACTGAAAAAATATTAACTCTAAGCTAAAAAACGTAGAACTCAATTTCGTCGTCGTTTCCTTTGGTCAGAGTTTAATTAAACAAACTATCATAATTCACAAAAGGTTCTTTGAATACTTAATGTACTGAATGGTAAAATGATCTACCTACACATATTCAAAACAATAAAGGTGTAATTATAACGACTTACGTAGCTATGGCATTAAGATTGTTACTATCTTCGAATTAAGTTGCTATTCTGCTGATGATTTTAGTTGCAATATATTACATAATTCATATCACCTTCATAAACTTGTTATATTAACTGTTGTTCTGCCCTTCGCCGAGTCCTTCGAAAGGGATATGTATTATTAGTTATCTAGGTCAGTAATATATATGACATATATTGACATTTATAGGACATATATCATACTATATCCTGGCCATTAGGTACAATAACGGAACATTATTACCTTGTAGGACCCATTGTACGGGATATTTTGAAAATTAGACCATACAAAGGGTTTCGTGTTCCTAGCTCAGCTAGTGCTAAATAATGTAATCAATCCATCCATCCCAGCCTATATACGTCGCACTGCTGGGCAGAGGCCTCCTCTCAGAACAAGAGGGCTTGGGCCATAGTTCCCACGCGGGCCCAGTGCGGATTGGGAACTTCACACGCACCATTGAATTGCAGGTTCCTCACGATGTTTTCCTTCACCGCAAAGCTCGTGGTAAATTTCAAATGTAACTCCGCACATGAATTTCGAAAAACTCAGAGGTGCGAGCCGGGGTTTGAACCACGACCCTCTGCTTGCTGATGTAGCAAATACTGGTCATCATTTAGTAGAATCTGTCGGCTGTCTTATTTTGTATGAGGAGCAGCGTGTCATATTTTATATATTGCTTCAATAAATTTTATATTTACATTATATTATTCGTAGGTTCCTAACTTTTTAATACTTCGCCATGTGTAGGGCTTCGATCTCACCATCATTGTAATGCTTAAAATTTGTATACAAAATTTTACGTGTATCTCAGATTCAATAAAATAATTGCTACCAGACACATAACATTATATTATTACGAGTAGTGGTGATAATGATATAGTAAGTAAGTGCAGATGAGACCGAAGAAGTAGCTCACTAGGTTCAGTAGCAGCTTGAGCACTGGTAGAACAAGTTGGTGGTACTATGAGGAATAAGATAAGGGGCCTATTTTCTCTGATCTTTTGCCTTACATAATTTATTAATATAACAATTGACAACTATAACCAGGGGTCGGACAAAAAGTGCGGATGACGTAAAAATTACGTATTCTTGCACACAAGATGATGTTTTTATTTAAACTTCCGTGTGACATGTAGTAGCAAAGTAGCATTAATGAAGTAACAAAATAATCGTAAATAAATCATTGGACATCAGTAAATAAAATAAATTTCATATCTTTTAAAAAAGAGGTTGATAAATGATAAGTGATAATTGTTTATGAAAATCAAAAATACTATTTGAAATCATTCTATAAGTTTTGACGTCATCGGCACTTTTTGTCCGACCCCTGACTATAACATTTGAGAAGGTACTTTTTAAGTAGCAATCCCAGATAATTAACAAAGGCAGGCAGCTGTTTCCGTCAACGTTTGAGCTTGGCTATTCACGTTGCCTGTCTCCTGGGAAGGGGAACTATGCCGATCAATGGACATTTTTAAAGATATTTTTTGTTTTTAATTGTTATTTACTTGCTCTGTAAATGTTTTATGATGATTGTATATAAGTGTTTGACGAATTACAGTAAACGGAACGAGGCACGACAAATACTTAGAAGAACGAGGGTCACCGACATAGCCAAGCGAATTAGCTCGTTTAAGTGGAAATGGGCAGGTCATATACCATATAGGTCAAGGTGCTTCAAGGTGGATCCAGGCCGCTTCCAATCGGAGCAACTGGAGGTCTGTGGGGGAGACCTATGTCCAACCAATGGACTTCCTATGGCTGATATGATGATGACGAAGGGCCTGGAATTTTGCGTGCAGCTATTGACAGATTGTAGGGGGAGAGCATCGCTTTTTATCGATGTTATCGACAAATCGATAGTTTTTTTTATTTCTGTTGTAAGTTGTAACTTTAATACATAATAGCAAATATATTTTTGCTTGGTATATTATTATAAAATACTTTATATTGGCTATGGTATGAACTGAAAGAATACAAAATAATATATTATCTTTTATTTAATCTGGGTAGGGAAACAAGCTACCTAACTTTAAGTGGTCGCAGAGGGATGTTTTCTCAAGTTATAAAATATAAAGGTATTCGTAGTTATATTGATTTCAATGAAACAATTTAAACGGATTAAACTTTCCGATATTTCGAACTTTTTTCATCATTGACTGCTGAAAAAAGTACATACCATCGGAAAGTTTGAGGTTATATTTAATAAAAACATAATTAAAAAAAAACTATCGATTTGTCGATAACAGCGATAAAAAGCGGTGCTCGCTCCCTACTATCTGTCAATAGCCGCACGCGAAATTCCGGGCCCTGGGATGAATGAGAAACAAATGAAAGTACAGTCTATTTTCATTTACCGCCAAATAATATTCGTCTAGAATTAACATGACGCGCTTCTGATTGGGTTTTAGTGAAATGAGGGCAAAACGAAAATTACTCCGTATATTTAATACATATTAAATCTACTAGTCAGTGTAATTAACAAGTAATCCTAGCATATGAGAGAATTATGGAACAATATGAACTAAATACCTTGTGAAATTAGTTTACTCGTAATTTGACAACTGGATAGCTAAGTTGTTAACTTGTTAGTGATCCTGACTACGAAAGTTATCGGTTGCGGGTTCGACAACACTGACGAGCAAATATTTGTGATGAAAACAAATGTTTGCACTTGAGAATTGGATGTTTATATTATGAATTTAAGTATATATTTATCTATATATGTCATATGTATGCCTGACCGTTGTCTAACAACCTTAGTACAAGCTTACTTAGTTTGGGGCTAGGTCAATTGGTGTTAATTTGTCCCATGATTATTTTTATTATTAATAATTATTTTTCAAAACTAAACAACACGCTATAATGATAAACTGTATGGTAAACCTGCGAGACTATTCCATCATAATAAAACACTGGATATACCATTCTTGGAAAAGTAAACTTTAGCAAGAATATGCAAGTATTTTTTTATTTGTTCAAACGTGGTTCAAACATATCTTTGTTTGACAAACAGACTTGTGGAAGAATTTCTTTAAACAACAACGAAGGTACGGTCGTTTTAAAATTTAAATGGCAATTAGACAGAGGGCTTCGTCATACTATGACTTAATATGCTAGGATGACGATAGAAAGTCCATCCGAAAATATATTTTTTGTAGAAAAAAATGGAATGCAAACTTCTTTCGCTCTTATCTTGCTTATTTTTCAACAGATACTGATGATTTTTACGTCATTCGATTTTTTTTCCAATATTTCATACATATTCCCTATTCTAACAAGCATAAACATGGCTACGTTATGATGTTCTGTCTTGGAGTGCCAATGGCTAGCTTCCGGTTCCATCATCAGATCAGTTCAGTGGTACCATGTTATTGTATCATCAGGGCTACGTATAATTCTCAAATTTCGTGTCAATAAGAATTTGGGTGAAAATCACATTCAAAAATTTTGTTACGGACATAGACAAATACCTACATAGTAACAGGTGATGCTAAAAAAATAGGTAAAAAAATAAATATCATAGGACAATTGACACCAATCGACCTAGTCCAAACTAAGCAACGCCTTTTATGGATACTTGGTAACCGATAAACATGTTTTCTCCAACTTGCTCGGAAATGTCCTCATTAATGTTGGAAAAATCGACCGGGAAGTCCATCGTTATATTTTATGCGTTGATGCGATAATCAATTTAAAAAAAGAGTGGCATTACTTTGTTTTCTGCGTTTAGCTAATGCCATAATGATATTATATGTCCAAATCATAATAAAGTGTTTTTTTTTTATTATTAAAATTATTGTATGTGGAACCAAATATACGACTCGGACCCAAATCTTTAATATCGAAATTGAGGCGAAATTATCGAAATCGAAATTAAACATATTGTGGCAAATAAATATAATGTTTTAGTTTTATTTCCTCGCAGATTTGGAGAAAAGCAGTATACAGGCCTCGGCAGGAATGTCATTTCGTGGATGAGTATGGTTTTGAAGGACGAGGCGTATCCGAGTCCTTCAAAGATACGAATTTAATAGGTACGACTTTTCCGCCCTCTGCAGTAATACTGTTAAAAGAAGCCACTGAAGTTATAAAATTATAACTTTCTTGTTGTTAAAAAAACTTATGTTTTATATAAGTGCAGCGGTAATACCGTCCGTAACAAAATTAAATCAACACCAGCTATCCGCAAAACAAAATTACTAAAATTTTATAATTAAATTCCAAGTGAAAATTTTGAGCGATCGAATTCAAAAATTACCCGGTAGATTTCCCTAAAGGAATCCATCCATTGTACATTAACGTTTCGCGGAAATACTGGAGTTCAAATTAATTCTGATGAATTAAGGAAATATACTTGGTATTTATTACCATATTTCCTGTAATGAGCTTCAAAAAAAGCAATGAAGAAATCATTTGTACAAGCTTTTATTTCACCGATTGTAAAATCCGCCAGATCTCGAAATTCCTAGGCATATCGTGAAATTACGAATTACGATCGGCCGCCGACATATACAAGGTGATAGTTAAATAACTGAAAACCGGAAAGTAGTTAGTTTGCTCAGAATCGTTGCATCCACCGGTTGCCCATAACTCTCACGATGTCGTGAGTCCACTAAATGGAGGCTTGCACTCTGTGTTCCGGTTCGTGCTCACTACTCGAGGATTTTTCCCCCCAACGTTTATCTGTTCTTCAAGTGATATGGACCACCCAGCCACTTGCGTATTCTTCGAGCTGTGTCGGTTACTTTAACGTCAGAGAGCAGTAGTCAGAGAATCGGGCTACGAAACTTGTGGTCGCGTCAAATCCTGTGTCACACAAGAAATTGTATGAACAATACTACTCTTATGAATCAGTCTTGGTAGCTGGTAATGAATACATACGTGTGCAGTATTAATTTAGAATAATATATATATTTTTATAGGCAGAATCTTAAAGTGATTTCTTATGCAGACAAGTAAGTATAAAACATAATTTACCCTTCCCATTGTCTGTTCAAGTGACGAAGGGGTAAAATCCCGTTTACCCCACTAGAACTGAAGTAAATGGTAATCACTTTCGTTTCCCTACAAGATGAACGCGCAATTTTCCACACGCACTGAATACTGACATGACAAATATAATAATAAATATGGTGGCAGTACCTCTTATAACAAAGAGTTAAGGTTGGTTTTACTACAGCTAAGGAGAGCTTGAGTCTTTTTTACGGAGAACTGTCATCAGGTAAGTGTGAAGGGAGTTTGGGAAAAATAGCTCTTTCGCGGTTTAGATAAATAGGTCGCCAGTAAATATGTTTTGTTGAACTGCCTTGGCACATATTCGGTTGGATACAATTTTTGCTAGCATAAACAAAAGCCAATTTGATTATACAAATGCTTAGCACAATTACAAGTTAGGACCATGGGATAGCACCGTGGTTAGAAAACGTACGAAGCTTGAGGTCCCAGGTTTGATCACCGGTCGGGGAAGATATTTGTAGAAAAAATACCTGTTTTTTCTTGAGTTTTGAGCAGTAAATGTGTATGTAGTTGAGTATATGTTACCTAGTACCTATAACAAAAGCTTTGCTTAATTTAGGACAAGGTCAATTGGTGTCAAGTGTCTCGTGATATTTATTATCAAACAAAAATGAGTCACGTTTCTTTCCACTCTAATAAAGTCAGCACAATCCACATAAAATATACCTCAAATATTTCCTATCAGTACTTATGTTTGCTATCATTCCAAGTTCTTATTATAGGTTTGTAGAATTGTCGCTACGTTGAACAGACATGTGCGTAAAGAAAAAACGAAATCTAGGTTTGGCAAAAGAAACACGTACAACGATTTTGTACTAAAGAAGTACTTCCAAATGATACCAGAGGAAAAAACATACCTACCTTTTTAAATTAAGCGATTTTTCTATTCTACTTGTGACCCGTTTGTTGTAGGTAATATCTTTTTGTATATTTCTTCAATACTTTATTGAATCAGGGATTACATTACGGAGGAGGCATATCAATGAACTAAAAACAATTACTTTGCTCACCCACGACCTTGACAGCTATATATATATATATATATACAACAAATACATGTGTTAATACAGCTCCTCCACCTCCACACTGAAAGAACATACACAAATCCAACTAGCATCAGCACCACACTACGGTGACGTTTCGAACTCAACCAGAGTTCATCCTCAGAGAATCACAACCGTTCACCATGCTACTAGATGTTAGTCTGGTATATATATTTTTTTATACGATAGGGGGAAAACGAGCAGGAGGGTCTCCTGATGTAGAGCAATCACTGCCGCCTGTGGACGTCCATAACATAAGCTGAGTTACGGCATAGCGGAGTGGCAATTCTAGTGTCTATATGGTGGCTTGGTTTGGTAGCTTAAAGACACTATGTTACGTGACTGGTTGCGCCGCCATGGTGTCTTGGTGAGATATAGCCGCGTGTATAGACTAGGTTCACATAACAATTCAACGTCTACGGATGCAAGACTAAGTTCAAACTAAAAGCCGTCGACACGTCACAGCTGCTACCATACTCAAAACCAAACGTAGCTTCAAAAGGACGTATTTGTGACCTTCCTTCATTTCCAATATAAACCTTACAGACCGAGGGTAGAGCTTAACTTGCAAAATGATTAAAAATGGAGTTAATATCTTTCGAAACCGTAATGGTCGAACATGACCCACGAAAATTGCTTTCTCGTTATATGTTACTCTTTGTGTCGGATAACATAATATGTTTTATGATTATGGTGCTTAAAAAACTGGACAAGTGTGATTCTGACTCGCACCCCGCGGGTTCCTTACTTTAATAAGTAAGGAACCCGTAAGGAGAGCTCTATGGCTAACACTGTTTTTTTTATAGATATGGCCGTAAATGCCTCGCACCCCGTGGGTTCCTTACTTAAGTGAGGCCGTAAATGCCTCGCACTCGCTTCCTTACTTAAGTAAGGAACCCGCGGGGTGCGAGGCATTTACGGCCATATCTATAAAAAAACAGTGTTAGCCATAGAGCTCTTTTTCTGAGCAAAATATATGCAGTGTGGGTTCTAGTTATTTTGTTGGTTAGTACTGTAGTGCCATTAATAGGTTTCCGCTGGTTGCTTTTCGGGTACGAACTACGGAACCTTAAAAATAAGTATTTTGTTCAAAAATTTCATACATACCTTTTTTTAAGTGTACTTGCATTGTCAATAAACAAATTATACCTACAATACAAGTCAATTTGATGACTAGAAGTGTGTCTCTCTGTCTGTTACCTCTTCACCCTCAAACAGATGAACCGATTTAGATGGAATTTGGGATGGAGACAATTTGAGTCGCGGGGAAGGATATAGGATAGTTTTTATCCCGGAAAATAGCATGATTCCCGCGGGATCCATGAAAAATCATAAAATCTTAACGACCTAGTCCAAAGATATACAATTTTGGATAAGTGTTCTCTATACAACTTAAATAAACAGATTTGTTATGTTATATTGTAATGGCAGACTCGCACTTAACCGATTCTCTCTAATATGTAAATGAATATCGATGTTACATTTTCCCACTATCTTTTCTAGCCATTATGTCTGTCTAGTCGTCTGGCGGATACATCAGGTGCAAAAGTACAGTCCGATACAAAAGTGCTTCTTTTGGAGAAAAACAAGTATGTAGATTTATACACGTCTACTAGCTATTGCCCGCAAGTTCATCTGCGGATAATTAAATTTGTTTATCATGCAGCTACGGGAACTATGCAATTTTCTGGGATAAACCTATAATATCCAAACTTTCTCATGGTTTCCAACTGTATCTAAATCGGTAAGGTATTGTATTAGGCGATAAATCTTAACAAAAAAACAAACTGACATTCACGTTTTTATAATATTCGTTGGCCAGGGTGGTAGGGTTATAGTAGGCTCTCAATTAGGAAAGACACAGGATGGCAGGATAGTTTTGTGCAAATATTTTGGATGGCGAACAATTTTTGAATTTTCATCCTCTGCTGTCGGTGGCTGATTGGCGCAAGTCCTTTGCCACGCGCCTTCGACCGTAATAACGGCGGCAGTCAGCGATTCTTAATAAAAAACTCTCGGCGGACATATATTGGTGCGGTTGTGCTCGGTTTTGTAAAATAATAACAAACTTTATACGCCTTAGAACTAGCGAAGTGGTGGTGGGGACTATTGCGGCTTTACTTTAGCAAGCGTCATATCATAATACAACGATGTCGGCTTCATTGAGATATGTTGTTCATGAATTGTTCTCTAGACTTATGTCTATTATTATTATTATTGCTGCACAGAAGAACAAATAAGCCACGGCCTTAGTAGCAGTCACTGTTCGAAGGTTTAATTAACAGTTTTTATCAAACAAAAAATTATGAAAATAGATGTAGCTAATTAAAGTTCCACGTGATGTGGAATGTGAGGGCCCTACTCTCGAACTTTAACGCGCTTCATTTATGTTTTTTTTTGTTTGATTGACAAAAGAAAAAATACTTGTACAACATTTTCTAATAATCAACTGAAGAAACCGAGGTGGCCTAGTGGCTTGACGTAGGATCTCAAACAGAGGATCGTGGGTTCAAACCCCAGCTCGCAACTCCGAGTTTTTCCAAATTCATGTGCGAAATTACTTTTGAAATTTACTACGAGCTGTACTTTGGAAACCTGCACAATCTGCGAAGCAATTCAATGGTCTATGCGGAGTTCCCAATCCACACTGGGCTAGCGTGGGAACTACAGCCCAAGCCCTCTCATTTTGAGAGAAGGCCTGTGTCCAGCAGTTGAACGTATATAGGCATGATGATGATGAATGAACTGACCGACTTCTTAAAATTTAATTACCTTAAAATTGTATGGACAACTTTTTCTTATCTTTTGTCCAACTTTTTTGAACCTATCTAAATTCAATCACAAACAGTTTTGCTTTCGATAGTACCTACCCAGTCCAGACGTCTACCACTTCCGAGGGTAGATTATCACAATTTATATAACCTCTGCCTGTCTGTACCCAATTGGAAAGTCATTGCGATATTTATTGGTATTTTAAGTGGCCTTTCAGGAAAGAAAGCGTAAATATCAGTTTATTAGCAAAAAACTATACGGAACTGTTAAGTTTACACCACAGGAGTATAGCCGCGGGCTTCCACTTCTCCTTCTTCTTATTTTTCAGGCTTTTTCTATCCACTGCTGAATATAACCCTCTCCTATAATCTCCTCCACTCCGTCCTATTCTCCGTCTCCGTAACTCTTCAGTCATCAGACCATCTCATCTGGGGTCTGCCTACACTTCTTCTTGTGGTCCGCGGTCTCCACACCAGCACTCTATGAGCCCAGCGGTGATCCACTCGGCGTGCCACATGCCCTGCCCAGTTCCATTTCAGTCGTGCAATGCGTATCAAGATGTCTGTTACTTTGGTGCGTTTCCGGATGCATTCATTCCGCACTCTGTCCGCGGGCTCATCATTATCACCATCATCATATCAGCCATAGGACGTCCACTGTCGGACATAGGCCTCCCCCACAGACCTCCAGTTGCTTCGGTTGGAAGCGGCTTGCATCCACCGTGAACCCGCGACTTTAACCAGGTCATCCGTCCATGTCGTTGGTGGACGTCCTACGCTGCGCTTGCCGATCCACGTGAGTAATAATTATCTCGACATTCGAGTCCGAGAATGATCGTTTGTCATGACTCTTTTTTCTCTGAATCTTATAACTGTTCAGAATTGTTATAAAACATACCTAACCTAACCTATAGTTCTTTATAGGATGACTATTCAAAAAAATCAGAAAAAAATATTTTCAGTGGGAAAAAAATTATGACAAACAATGATTCGGACAAACATTACAGTATGACTAGCGAAAAGTATGCGAACTTTGGCGCTCCCCTACTCGTCAAGACGGCCTCTGTAATGTAGTCGAAACGTCGAGGTAATCATAACTCGTTTTTTAGCGTGATATCGTGAATGAGTCACGTTTGTGGTATTAATTATGGGTGAAAATCACGAAAGTTTAAAACAATACAATAAGTAGTGAAATACCTTTAAAATCATATTATTATTAAATCTAAGTTGAATTCCATAAAAATAAATAGTCATCTGTATTTTATTGCACGACCGAAGACATCATCTGTTTGATTTATGGCGTAATATAATATACTCGTACTTAAGTGAACCATTAAGCTCACCCTTGGGCACGACTAGCATCTTCTTATATTATGGATATTAAGAATTTTATATTTTGTGGGGAATTTTTCAAGTTACTACTAATAATTCTCAAGCAAACTAGGCCATTATAGTTTTCCTTGTAAGTTTGATATATTTACTATCCATCGTGAATTATTTCGATATTTTCGAAATAGTTTAGCCGTTTTGTCACTAAATTAGTTTTAAATATTGATTATAAATATGTATGTTAGTCTGTAAGGTATTTATTGTATGGGCCAAGTTGCCCGAAATAAATGAATGTATTATTATTATTATTTTAGAAGGGGGGGGGAGAATAGGAAAGTTTAATTAATGAAAGGGCCTGGGATACAATAGCCTCCCTCACCACCTTACAGACATTAATAGAACCTTCAACAGGCAGGGACCGGGCCAGACTGTTCGCTGTGTCAAAGCCAGAATCTGGTTACTGGCTCCATGCTTACCCCTCGCCCAACACTGGAACTTTTATCGACCCAGACACTACGCATAGCTGTTGGTCTCCGGCTGGGAGTTGGGATCTGTGCAAATCACAATTGTGTTTCTTGTGGGGCTCCAGTGGACCATCTCGGCCACCATGGCCTCTCCTGCTCCTCGGGCGCCGGCCGCCTGTCCCGCCACGCCGCTCTCAACGACATTCTCAGAAGGGCGCTCGTTAGTGCCAACGTTCCCGCTGCTCTGGAGCCCCAGATTGTACAGAGCGATGGCAAGCGCCCTGACGGAATGTCGTTGTACCCTGGAAGGTTTGGAGCCGATTGGAGCCGTGCGCTGGTGTGGGACGCTACCTGTACAGATACCCTGGCGGCGTCTTACCTACCAGCAACTACCAAATGTGCGGGGGCGGCCGCAGACACCCGGGAACGCCTCAAGGTCACAAAATATAACTGTCTCGGCGCCCAATATCATTTCTTTGCTTTCGGCGTCGAGACTCTAGGTCCTTGGGGTAAGGGTGCGCTGAAGCTACACAGGGAGCTCAGCAATAGGTTAAGGGAGGCAAAAGGCAACCCTCGCGCCGGCAGCTTTCTCGCGCAAAGAATCTCAATCGCAGTTCAACGCGGGAATGCTGCCTGCGTGATGGGCACCATGCCAAGAGGCCCACCTCTCTTTTTTAATTAAAGTTTTAGTTTTAGTTATTTTAATTTAATAGTAGTTTTAGTTCTATGGATATTTTGTATTTTATTATATGTAATTAAACTCTGCATATAAGGAATGTAACATGACATTACAATTAATAAATATTTAAATAATCAATAAAAAAACTTTGTCAGTGGTATAATGCTAGGCCAAGGCTTTGGGAAACTTTGGGAACTTCAGGAAGTGAAATTCGAAATCAATCTTCCTCACTTCGTAAGTAATTAAAAGACTGCGCTCCGCTTGCCAACTTCTTAGGTGCTGTTTCAACAGTACCATATTACTATACTTGAAACGTTTAGGTAATTAACTAAATATAAACAAAATTCAGCTGCTAGATTTGGTACATTAAAGGATTTTAAACATTTTACTTATCTATCATTGTAATACAAACTAGACTACTTAGTGTATTTCAATACAGAAATGTAAATGTTTAGATAGTTTAATGAGGGAATTTCAATATTTAAAACACCAATTGACATTGTTTTGTTTACATTTAGTTAAAAACTTATCCAAACCAAGTATAGAAACTGCCAAGGTTATTGTTGCCAAGGTTATATTGTTATACAGGATGTTACCAAACAGCATGGCACGTTCAGTTGAAGTCAAAGATAACTTAGGTGAAGTACTTAAGACTAAATACGTCAGATTGGCGGCAAAATATGTACACAGTGGCGTAGCGTAGTTAGCGCGGGGGGGCGGTTCGCCCCGGGCGGCAGTTTTAGGGGGCGGCAAAATTCGCACAATGGTCGCACCTACGATTCGGACGGATTAGAATGAGGACGAAATTTTCCGTTACTTATACTGTGATGAATGAAATGTACATCAATGAAAATTTGTTTATAACTTTTTCATCATACTTGCTCGTCAATGATGTTATACCATGCCTGTATACTAAAGGACAATGGCCTCTATTGTTCCCGCGTGAATTATGGATTAACGTACAGTTTTTCTTCTCAAGGGAGTTATGACTTTAGTTTTAAAAAGTTAGTAGGTACGTAATTTCAGACTAAAGAGGTTTCCAGTCACGTTAATTTAGATCCTTAAAACATAGCTATAAACCAATTTTACACCATATTTTTTTTCCACGAATCATGAAAATTCGTTATTTTTATATTTGTCAAATTGTTTTGCAATAACTTAAGTAAATATTTTTTTAACATGTTGGAATAGTTAGCTTAGCATTATCTATGGTAGACGACTCGAAAAAGTGACATTCAGGAGAAAGGAAAATAGATGTTCGTATCGTTTTGCCGACGCAAATATTATTTAATACAATAGTGAGATGGACGGTACGATACGAATTTCGATTTTTTAATTTTGTTGTAGCCCCCTGTATTGGCGGGTAGCCATTATTTTATTCAGTTGTATTTTTAGCGTCTTTCTTTTGTCGAGTTGTGAAGTGTTTAGACACAAAATAATTTCATTTTTTGTTTTTTTTTCTCGCAATGTGATGAAAATCATTGTGTGTATCGTGATACACACGATACATGACACGGCCCGTGGGCCGTAATGGGCTTACGCCCCTTAATGCACAATGTACTATATCTTGGCACTAGAAATGATGATCTGCCGACTTTACCAAAATTTAGGCGTTCTACGCAGTTTAGGGGTTCAGACTAGGTGGAGCGATAATCTTCGCTGGCAAGAACTGGATGAGACTGGCCGAGGATGGTGCTCAGTGGCGTGCAACTGGAGAGGCCTATGTCCAGCAGTGGACTAAGATAGGCCGATGATGATGATGAGGCGTTCTACGTATTCCTTCCCAGGGGCTATGGGGAGGGGGCAACGTTTAAAAAATGCAAATTTTACAAACTAGGCGAGTGAGTTGTCATTTTCTATTTAATTTTTTGCGCTGAATTGAATGAGACCATACCCATACTTATAGGATCAATATTTTTCGAGGTACGAAGGATTTTTATTATATAGACTTGTTTATAAATGCTCGTTCAACTTGATTTACACGAATCAAATCTCTTTTACGCTGAAATAGAATCTCGCACCAAATTGCTCCATTAGTAACTAAAGGTGGCATTTTGTGTACAGTTGAATGCGCTGCCAACCACGGGGTATCGATAACATTCGGAGAAATTTATATGTATTTGTTTCGAACACCGGTCCGTAATAAACGCGCGGGACTGTCAATCGGACGCTTAGTTATCCTACTTCCTACTTTTGTATTTAGTTGTACATTAACGAGTATATAACTAAACCAAAAACAATAGAAAGACCTCGAGGTTCATAAATATTCATAGCTAATGTGAGTACTTAAATAAATTAAAAATCAACAAAACTAGGTTTGGTGAAAAATAAATGTTGATAAAATTACTATACAAAATGTTGCCTGACTAATTTCTTGAAAGTAACAGGCGAACTCGCAAATCGGTCAATATCATACAATTGTTCATTAATTAACCGAGGAACTCGTCTGAAAGAGTGTGTTTAGTGTAGTTAGTACGAGAAAAATGGCATGGAACAATCTATACGAGGACGCAAGACGGACAGGGACATGGAATACTAAAACTTATACTTTGTAAGAGATCTGGGCACCTAATTTCATATTACAAATGCGAAAGTTTGTGTGTGTGTGTGGACATTAGGATGAGATTTGGTACGTAGATAGCTAGACGTCTGGAATAACATATATGCTACTTTTAATCCGATATTCCCACGGGATAGGGATAAAATCTTCAAATTTCAACCGCTGGGTTTTGAGTCATGAAATTTTGTACAGTTGTTTTAAACACAACCTCAATGAAGATCACGTTATACATTTTGGGATTTCTCAGGGGGATTTTGTAAAATCCCGGAATTTCATTGCATGCTGCATGTGAGTTGCGTGTTGCATGCTTTTTGGTTATTTTCATTCGTTTTCACTGGCCGGTTTTGTGCTGGCTGTTTACGTCTTAATACTATGTAGTTGATTTTTGGTTTGAATTTTGAAATTTAAACTTGGGTCTTGGCTGTTCCTTTGGCGTTTTTGTTTTAGAGAGTCATTCTTAGAACATTGGTTGTTGAGTGCGGAACTCTGTTTTCTGTCCTGAAGAGCTATTTTTTGGAAATTATAGCCAGCTTATCAGTGCTTATTCATCTGTGCCGTGTTGGCGACGTTATAGAAGTGCCGCTAGTTGGTGCCACAACCGTTTTTCTATTTATTTTCGACATGTTTCCTGCTTTCCCGTGCTAAAGAGCACCTTTTTCTGTATCGCCGATTTTCCATCGGCCCGACCGTTACCCCGGCCAGCCAGAATCGGGTGTCATCTACCTGACCTTTTTTCCGTACGCTTGGTTGCGGAAGTTACCAGCCACAGCCCTGCAGTATTACCTACCACGCAGGCTGTTGAGTCGCGTGCAAGAGAAAGGAAACCTATAACCATACACTTTGGTTCGAATAAGCATTCTGTTCAGTGCCTATTTTTATACGTTAGGTTTCTCAAACTTACTTTAGAGCGTATCATATTACCCTTTTTTTTCCTTAAGGGCAGGTAACTAGTTTCTACTTTCATGCATGAAATTAGGTTTAACTAGGATTTTACAGCCAGTTTTATCGTAAAGGGTACATTTGCTCCTAATGTTTTGAGGGTCTTACGTATTTTTTACTCATCTTACCTTTTCCAAAATTCAAATTCAAGGCTTACCATAAGCGCTTCCGTTTTTTCGGACTTATTAGGACTCTATATTTGTTCGGCACTAATTTGTTAAATTGCTTGTACCTGATACACATACCATATTAGCCATTCAATGTTCCGCCTCGCAACGCGTGTTCTATCAATGTGTTGATATTTTTTACAGAACTTTCGTTTTTTTTTTATATAAACTGTGTTTTGTGTTTATTTTTTATATAACTTTGGGTTATTTTTTATAACCATTTTATTGTGTTTGTGATGTTTATGCGGCTTAAACTTCAAATAAACAATATTCGTGAAACTAAATTCTACGTTGTTTAATTTATGCCGGCCTGAGTAAGGTCTACGGGCACCTTCTGTGTACATGGGCTCTTAGTTTTGCTGCAGTAGGTACCAGATCGAATAGTTTACGCGTGCGAAGCTGCGGGTAAACTCTAATACTTATACATTAGCTTTCATCTAAGTCGGTTGTTTCATTCGCTCCACCGCTGCATATCTATCTATAGCAGCCCTTGTTGCGTCCGTCTTCGACGTAGGCCTCATCTTCACGTTTCCACGTCTGTCTGTCCCCTGCCACCTTCATCCATTTAATGCCGGCTTGCTGCCGGATGTCATCCGTCCATCTCTTAGTTGGTCTTCCTATACCGCGGGTGTTGGCACGTGGTCTCCACTCCAGTATTCTTCGCACCCAGCGGCAGTGATCCATTCTGGCTATGTGTCCTGCCCATCTTCACTTCCGGCGCTCCTCCTCCACCACATCTACGACCGCTGCATACTTCTCAGAAATTCAACCGACGAAAAGTATCAGGACAAAACAAAGAAAACATAAAATATTCAATCGTACATAAACTATTATCATCATCAGCATATTAGCCGTAGGACGTCTGCTGTTGGACATAGGCCTCCATACCAGTATCTTCGGTTGGAAGCGACCTGTATCCACTGTGAGTGTGAGGTCGTCCGTTTATTTCGGTGGTGGACGTCCTACGCCGCGCTTGCTGATCCGCGGTCTACATTTGAGAACTTTTCGGCCCCAACGACCATATATAGAAACTTTACGGTGAAGGAAAATATCTTAAGGAGTTCTGCGAAGAAATTCAATAGTTCAATATAGCCTTCTCATTCTGAAAGGAGGCCTGTAATGGGACGTATATGCCGAGATATATATTTAAAAATATATTTAAAAAAAACTTTTTTTTTTATTTGGAACTGTAACAATTTGGTACATTACATGCCATACTAACGTCTATATATTATATTATGTTATTTCACGTGAAAGATATGGGTAGAACTAGACTTGTTTTTATTTTGTGTTGTATGTAATTTCCGAAGTGCGAATAAAAAATATTCCTATTTCTATTTCTTTTGTTATTTTATGACTACGTAAAAAGCCTTGAATTTAGTTGCATTGTAGAAAAATAATACTTTTTTCATCTCCACCCCGTTATACTGCCTGTGATTGGTCAAATAGTCAATGGACCAATCAATAGGCAATACGAGCCGTGTGAAGTGACTTTGAAACTCCATAGCGAATTTATTTCGACAGCTGTTTATGTGGGATGTTTTTTAGGCCTCCAGTCTGTTCCTCCCCCAAGATCAAAATTTTATAAAACAGTCTCCTCATGTGTGTCATTCATTACACATTTATCTGGGTCAATCAACTTTTATGTGTTGTTAGTTATTCTTAGACGTAACGCAGGAGACATCTGTGATACACTTTGTTAGAAAAATGTTCGCAATGTTTAGTATTAGCAAGCTTAGGAGATAAGACAAGACATGGAGGTTTTTTTTTTTTATTCTACTGGATGGAAAACGAGCAAGTGGGTCTCCTGATGGTAAGAGATCACCACCGCCCATAAACATCTGCAACGCCAGGGGTATTGCAGATGCGTTGCCAACCTAGAGGCCTAAGATGGAATACCTCAGGTGCCAGTAATTTCACCGGTTGTCTTACTCTCCACGCCGAAACACAACAGTGCAAGTACTGCTGCGTCACGGTAGGATTAGCGAGCAAGATTGTGGTAGCAATCCGGGCGGACCTTGCACAAGGTCCTACCACCTGCAATTGCCTTAAAACTGTCATAACTCCCAACTTTTAGCGGATTTGTTTGTACCCCACAAAATCAAACTTTTAATAGATAACGCAGGAGACGTTACTATGGCAACAAAAGTTGATTAAGCCCTCTACGTCGACATTGGTTTGCCAAAATACGCCTCACTAACACGGCAAGCCATTAAAAAAAAGTGGGATGTTAAATGTAGATTCCTTTCATTTAAGTTACGTAAATGTTTGAGAAAAATTACATTTTAAATTTACCACGAGCTTTACGGTGAAGGAAAACATCGTGAGGAAACCTGCACAAACTTGCGAAGCAATTCAATGGTGCGTGTGAAGTTCCCAATCCGCACTGGGCCCGCGTGGGAACTATGGCCCTCTTGTTCTGAGAGGAGGCCTGTGCCCAGCAGTGGGACGTATGGATGGGATAGATGGATGGAAATGTTTCAGAATGCTTACAATAATACAACGGCGGATGATTAATAAAAATGGAAATAAATATGTTTAGATTCGAATATATTTACATTTTAAAAATGCCGTGGTAGCCTACTGCCCCTATTGTATTGACCCATGGTCCCTCAAGAGGGTCGTGGGCTCGCGCCTGTGACTTTTTTGGAATTTAGAAAACAAAATTAAAAATTTTAAAAAAAAACAAGATTATTTATTACAAAAGCAAAAAGTAAAATGTTTTACAATGGTTGGCACCTCTTTTAAGTATAAAAATACATGTGCTAAGAGGCACCTTCTGTGTTGTTAATAAATAACACTTGAAATTTACCATGCGAAATGCGCGTATAATAGCTAAGAAATTCAATGGTGTATATGTGAAGTTCGCAATCCCCGCTGGGCCCGCGTGGGAACTACGCTTTAAGCCTTCTCATTCTGAGAGGACGTCTGCGTCCTGTAGTAAAACTTATATTGACCGAAATGAGATTTCATTTAGTTAATATATGTAAGTAACCAATTTTTAATTCTACAAAATTAACATATAAGTTTAATTAAAATATGAATACATACATTCTGCGATTATTATAAGTTTTTATTTGTAATTTTACATTCTAATTTGTCCTATCAAAATTGTATATTTTTACTTTAGTACCTAAGCAGTTTAATTTAAGATTATTACGAACATAAATTACATAATGAAACCTTGTCTCGAACCACAAATTATAGTTCCAGGCTATTGTTAGATAAACTAAACAACCTAGTCTTAGAACTTTCAAGAAGCGAATATGTAGACAAGATTTAGATCACTATGTAAGTAATGAAGTTATCGCTGTTATTAACTTTAACGTTATAGGTAGATAACATTAAGTAATTTATTACGTCAATAGCTTGAAATTCAAAATTAATGAGTTTATTTTCGATTGCCTGATTTGTAAATGTATGACGTTGAAAATAATAATCATGTATTTTTTTTATCTACAAACTAAACCTAAGTGATGTTTCGTATATTATTATGGTTAAATGTATGTGTAGCAGCTAAATCATAATTTCAATATCAGTATGCATGGTAGCGTGGCCGAGCGGTCTAAGGCGCTGGTTTAAGGCACCAGTCTCTTCGGAGGCGTGGGTTCGAATCCCACCGCTGCCAATATCTTTTTATTTTTTTTATTGTATTGTCAAGTTTGTTTTCAACCGACTAAAAAAAAGGAGATTATCATTTCGACCCGCGTTCACGTAATGTACGTCAGAATTGCGCTGATTTGTATGATTGAAAGTTATAAAGATAAACGAAAAGAGTATTCGCCAATAAACGTCATAGTTTGGCGAAATTAGTGACGTAACTAAAATTATGTACCTTCTTTTCACAGAATAGATAATAGTCTTTTTTGAGAATAAATAAATAAAAAACAATTCACTATGACTGTGTTTTGTATGGAGACCCTCTTTTTTGCTTTCGTTCTATTTCTGTAACGGTTAAACATACAAACTTCAAACTTGAAATATTAATTAAATTAAATATACTCGTACTACATAAAAAAATCGGTCGTGTGAGTCGATCTTAGGGAAAATATTTATGTGCCTTGTAAATGAAATCAGAAATAATCAGAAAATAATACGTTTTCTTCGTTCCACGGTTCGGTCTTAAGTTTTAAAATATATTTTTTTTTAGTTGTTGTTTGTTGTAGTGGCTATAGAAATACGTAAATTTTAAGGTAATAATACGTTGGCATATTTAATTTAAAAACTTTTATTTCTTTATTTTATAGTTACTAACTAAATCAACTAAGTACAGATTCGAAGTCAAATAATTTTATTAAATTACCTTTATATTTTGTTTAAGTGTCTTACAAATGAGCTTAGGTATTTTTGCGTACATGATTTTGAATGGATTTACAAGTGAATAAGAACCTGAAACAACTTTAAATATCCATTAATAGGGAGCGCCAAGGTTCGCATACTTTTCGCTAGTCATACTGTAATGTTAGTCCGAATCAACATTTCATATTTTTTTTCCCACTGAATTTTTTTCTGAAAATTGTAAATTGTCATTCTATAGAACACCGTAGGTTTGTTTTATAACAATTCTGAAAAATTATTGGATTCAGAGAAAAAAACAGCCAAGAGTATGTCGGACACACCCTAAGTAGGGTTCCGTAGCCATTACGAAAAAATTAAGTAATATTTTTCTAAGGATTTCGTATTTTATACGGAATCTTCCAAGTTTAGGTACATTTTAGGTACACCTAATAATTCTCAAGCAAACTGAGCCGTTATAGTTTTCCTTGAAAGTTTGATATACTTACTACCATCCTGTTTTTTTTTTAATTTTCCACCCACCGGTTTAGAGAGAGGGGAACGCTCGATTTTCATGAAAATTTGCATTTAAAGTTGAATATTTCGCAAAATTATCAATGAATCGAAAAATCGTCTTAGCAAACCCCTAATTTAAAAGACCTATCCAACGATACCCCACACTATAGGGTTGGATGAGAAAAAAAAACACCCCCACTTTACGCCTATGGGAGGTACCCTAAAACATTTTTTTTTTACTTTTTTATTATACCATTCTGTCGATATAGTTTACATATATATCCGTGCAAAATAACAGCTTTCTAGCATTGATAGTCCCTGAGCAAAACCGCGGACGGACGGACAGACAGACAGACAGAGACAGACATGGCGAAACTATAAGGGTTCCGTTTTTTCTATTTTGGCTCCGGAACCCTAAAAAGTTATATATATGATTCTTAAAATTACATTCGGACTTTCAACAAGTAGGTATGCAAGCCGATATGGACCCCCATTAATATCCACATTAATAAAATAATATCCATAACTAGATTTAAAAACAATTGGACTTAATTATCCCAAAAAACTGATCTAAAACGTCCGTCCACCCACCCAAATCAGTAAAGCATCGCTATATACTGCTTTATAAATATACTAGAATAAAGAAATCGTGTCATACCCCCCTTATTCATAAAACTTAACAAGCCTATGTTAACTAACAAATGCTTTGTCCCTTTCTAACAAATACAAATGTCGAAGTGACAGATAAGGACAAACGAATTTTAGCGGCATTTTAACTAAAATAGGTTTGATTGTCGTTTATGAATAAGGGGGGTTAGTCTCTAATACACTAAAACAAAATAGAAAATTCAACAGACGAATTTAAAAATAGATTCTAGACAGCACGTGCGTAACAAACGATACATTTAGATACAACTCATATTTTCAGTCGCCTACAGTTCAATTTACTCATCGCATGGATCAAATTAAAATGGACGATTGATAAAGCAGCTTCGTTCATTTCAGCTTTTGAGTCTTAGCTGAGTATCGTAAGGTTCCAAGTTGGATGTAAAGGTGAAACGTGGCTGTCGTCGGAATGACGTTTTCAATGTCAATTTCAGGGAAGTTACTGTCTAGTTGGTATTGTGCTTGACAGGGGTCACGTTTTGAGCGTGCGTATTGAGCAGAATGAATGGGCCTATAATGTACAATGTGTCACTAACAAATATAAACTGGTAGACCTATATCTCGCTTGCTTATTCTTGCAGAATGCGTTCATAAATAGACAAGGATGGCATTTATTAACGGCCGCGACAACACTACGGAAGAAATTTCGTTCTTATCGTTTACTCAAGTTTCACTGTGTGGCCGCTGCCGTGCGCTGGTATTTTTGGAAACCTCGTATTATACTATTATTTGATATTTAAAGACTATAAAAGGGCTTTGTTTCGTAAATTAATTAATATTTTACGAAATAAATCAGTGTTTCCTACAGGTAATTGTTTTATTTTGTAATTATAGTTATTTAATACATAACTGAGAAAAATTTGGTTATCAGATATTTGATAATGAATAATAAAGTTCACAGAAATTGAAGGTCATTCATTGTTATTTAATTAGATATGCCATTTTATGCTAAACATCACTGTAAGGCTTATCTATAAAATTAAAGTAGTTTTTTTGGTGATATTTTTTATAAAATTCGCGAATTCGCGAAATTAATTCGTAGGTGTCACTGCAGTCAAGGAAGATTTTTTCAAAATGGCCGCGCCGCTTGACAGTAAATTTTTAAATATGGCGCTGCCACTCCACAGGATAAGTAAAATTGCATATTAGTAAGCCAAAAAAAACTGAACATGGTGTTATACGAATACTTTTTATTGGGTTCAATTGGATTTAATTATAAAGATCCATAAAAAAAAATACGAAAAATAACAGTTATTACGGGAACTAATAACTCAGGTAAATATATCATCGGCCTAAAGATATCCCTACTGTGGCCTTTCCTTAAATGTACTTATTCTAAGTACTTAATGTGTACACTTATTTGAATACAATACCTAAACAGTACGACTTTATTAGAAACTTTAGGATCCCTTGACAATAACCTGATTCACTAGAATATAAACTGAAGTCATTGTAACTAGTTACGCTAGAATTTTAAACTTCGAGAAACTACGAACAGATTTGCTGCGTCTTCGAGGTTATAAATTCAATTGGATAATAATTATATTTATATACTCTGTTTCAGATAACTTAAAAAAGAAACTGAAAGAAGCAGGGGTTCTTAATACTTAATAAAAGATTTTACATATTACGAAGGTAGGTTAGGTGGGTAGGTTGAAGTGTGCATATTTGCGCATAAATTTACTAATGTGGAATAAAAAATGACTACCTTCTCGTACTTAGGATGAATATCATCATCTCAGCCTATATCTGTCCCACTGCTGGGCATAATTGCCTGCGACGATAATTGTTATATATGGGTGAAATAAATAAATGTCCATAATCATTATACATCACTTTGTACATTTTCCGTTAAGTGGTAACAGTTCCTTTTTTGTTTTGATCTAGCTAATTTATTTGTCTAGATAGTTAGATAAAAAACTTTATTCACAAACATGCCATGACAATTGTACGAAAGCAAACAATTCAAGTTGCAATTTATTGAATCAGGCTACTTTGCGGAGGTCCATATCAATGAACTATAAAACACGCAACGCACATACGTACGTTGCTCGCACGCACGTGCTCACACACGCATATCTTAAACGTAGCTATCATAAGGTCGCGGGTGAGCAAAGTTATTGTTTTAGTTCATTTAATTCAAGTTGTAACATATAAATTAAGTTGTCACGGCACAGCCGCGAAAAGGCGCCGGCTCAGCATGTGCTGCGACATTGCTGTCACAGCGCTGATATTTTGTCGGAACCAATAGGAGTTGACGCACTCAGTCACATACAATTTTTGGTCTAAGTACTATAATATATAATCTTTTAATCCCTATTTCCCCTGGTCACGGCATCACTACTAAAAAAAACTACACCGGGAGCGAAGCCGCGGGCACCAGCTAGTTTAATATATAATCTACTATAATACCATTAATATATATCTCTTCTAGTTTATAATTTTAATACGTTCCTTAAAATTAATCGGACAGCCAATGTCAAAAATATTGAGGAATAAACAAAAACAGAAGCTATTAGTAGGGGCTGGATCTGCTTAAGCATCTATGAATATTGATGAGCTTCCTTAATGACTGCCATATTTCTGGTGCTTCGATCTTTGACTAAATTCAAAATTAGTAATCCTGATTTGCATTTAATATATTTTTAAGAGCGTATTTTTAATAACACGCTTCAACAGCGAATTAGTTTTGTCCTTCTCTCGGAGCATTGACTTTTGCTAAAATGAAAACGAAATAAGAAGTAGTATTATTTATTAGTCCTTGTATTTTTCTAACAAATTCAATATTTTTTGAACAAATAAACGCCATTTGCTCTAAAAAAAATCGAAAAACAAGCTTCAAAATATACACAGGTAATCTCGACTTCGGAGAGTGTTCTGCCTCATTAAATTTAGCACCAATATTGGAAGCGTGATATCGTGAAAGTTACAGGCTAACATGCAAGTGGCAAGTTGTTGTTCACTGTGGCATTCTAAGGGGGTGGCCTTTGTTCAGCTGTGGACATCTTCCGGCTGATGATGTTGTGATGATGATTGAAACCGACTCCTCTTATCGACTCTGACTCCTTCAGTGAATCCAGTTCTGTCCAGGCGTAAAGTTTATGGTAGCTCTTGCTCTAGTTGATACATTGTGTAATTTTTTTAACAAAATTTACAGACACAAAAGAACACTAACACATATAAAAAAACTTAAACATTAAAAAACTTTTTTAAGTTTATTTTCAGACTACCAATACCAAAAAAAAATTGCCACGGATTCTTCATCATAACGTAAATGAAGGCAATGACGTATTTTTTGGAATTCTTAATTCAATTTTGCATGTTCCCACAGGAAATTCAGTAAAAATCCTTCAATTGCCAGAACTTACTCACATACCTACAAAGCTGCGGGAACTGAATAGATACGTTGGTATATCACAGGTTTATCGAAAACTCCCGAAGATAGCCGCACACGCACTTTTCTAACGCCTGTTAATAATTCAGGGTCTGGATTTGCATCTATGGTCTTGATGGGTCCGAAGGGTGGCACAGCGCAAATTGACAGAGGAACCACTCAGGAGACTCTGGGACTCACGTATTAATAAATAAATAAATCTTGGGACGATCGACAGCAAATTGACCTAGTCCCAAACTAAGCAAAAGCTTGTACTAATGGGCAGACAACGACGGATGAACATACTTTTTTAAGTACTCATATGAATAAAATGAGTAGTACATACACTGCTGTATCTCCACACATATTATAAATAAACTAAAGACAAACTAAAGAAATACTATAAACAAACTGAAGAACAAAAATCGCGGTAAATAAAAACTTTTCCGACGCATATCACGATACCGTAGTTTATTTATTTATTTAGAGACAAGCTATAATACGGCCTCGTCTCTCATACAAGTGTATTGTTCAATATCAAATAACATAATAAGATTGGTGAAAATTATTTGCAATTGAAATTTCATTTCGAATAAAATGTCATCTCGACAGAGACTAGAATTGAGATCCAATCAGATTGCTTTGTTTTTGAGAGGTGTTCGAAATTTTAATGTACTTAAAAATAAAATTGACCCCGATGTTATTCATATATGAACGCATTTTACATAGGTTTATGATATGTGTGTAGATAAAAAAGCAAATAGATAAACAATTGACTTTACAAACGAATGACGTCATATTGCATTTTGACAGCTCTTAAAAAGTACGCCATTGGTGGTACCATCATCCCTATTTTATTGTTATTTTAAAAATAACCTGTTATTTTCTTTCATATTCTGTAAAAGTATTTTAGCATACTTCAGTTCTGGAGAGTATGTAAATGCTCACTCAGTGGACTATCTGGTCGGGTCGCCGGGTCACGTGCTTGTTCAAGGTTTTTGAAGCGACGACCCTTGGCCTTGGTGCGCTCCCGGTTGGCAACATCGATTCGCCACTGTTTGATTTCCCAACGTAAAAGGCCTAAAGAAAGGAAAATTGAAATTGAAGAAATCACACATTTAAGACTAAAGTAATTTGACATTCGTTTGGAAACTTTTTCTTTACTTCTTGTAAAAATCATCAAATTGTCTGCCGTTACGTAATTGACTTTTCAATACAAAAAAAAAACATAAAAAGCATTGGATTTTTTAGACCAATCCTATTAAAAAAACCTGAAAAACACAAACAGGGAGTCAGTCAAACTGACCCAATCATCTGCTGATATATTCTGGAATAATTTCATTGTTTTATCCATTGAAATATTGTTGTTCTTATTTTAATATTGATATCAATAAGATAAGATAAGATAAGATAAGATAATGATTTATTTACCAAAATAGATTACACAGTCATAGAGATATACAATACAATATTAATCGCCATGCTACTTATGAACTAAAGTTTAACTGTGGTTCACACACACAAAACACAGATAATTTTTATTTTGATCATGTTTTTGTTACAATTTTATTCTTCTTGACAATCTTTTTGTAAATCCCTTATATTTTTGACACATATCTGAATGTAATGTGTAATTTTTTTTTTTTTTTTTTTTTTTTTTTTTTATACGACTGGATGGCAAACGAGCAAGTGGGTCTCCTGATGGTAAGAGATCACCACCGCCCATAAACATCTGCAAACCAGGAGAATTGCAGATGCGTTGCCAACCTAGAGGCCTAAGATGGGATACCTCAAGTGCCAGTAATTTCACCGGCTGTCTTACTCTCCACGCCGAAACACAACAGTGCAAGCACTGCTGCTTCACGGCAGGATTATTTTTATTAAGAAATACATAAATTTATGTATCTATCCATGTATTCATGAGTTATGAGATGAATAGTTAGAAAAAATAGAATAGTAGACATTAAAACGAACTCCATATTATTAATTACCTATTACTATACATTATTAATATAATGAAACACTAAATCTTGACGAAACGCACATCTACCATACGACGAACCATATCACACTTCTCACCCAAAGATCTTCACACGTAGAGGTAGGTACTGATACTGAAAAGGGTTGTAGAATTTTGGGAAAAATCCGTCATTGTACATTAACCTCTATCTTGAAGGGCCAGGTGTGGAGTACACCAGGTAGATGGGTTTCTGCTACGTAATAAAGGATTAATAGATGAATTTAGTATCATGTACTCGTATATTTGTTTAACATTTTGAGGGTGAAAAAAACTGACTCCGTTTGTTTCTTAATAATCGGATTCTATTTAAAAAAATGTGTTTGTTTTGTAAACAGGTAGGTGTATGTGGTTTTATTCTTATGTTACATTTAAATTATGTTCTCGCTGCTGAGGTGAAAAATTTTATGTGTCACACGAGACCAAAGTTTTTTTGCATCTCGTGTATTTAAATCCCTTGCTGTTCTCAGGATTCTAACCTAGAATCACTCGCTGACGCTCGTGATTCAATTATAGAATCCTTCGCTTACTCGGGATTCAAAATAAATACTCGCAACAAAAAACAACTTTGCTCTCTTGTTGCACAAATAACTATTGTTAGACACTTACTTAAATAACAATAGTAAAGATGATATAGCCAGTTAAAATCCCGCGTGATGTAACACCGTGCGACACTTTTTAAGATTTTGCAGCAAAAATGGCAAAAACGGAACTATCTGTCTGGCTGTCTGTCCGTTCGCGTTTTTGCTCAGAATATTAGTGCTAGAAAGCTGTAATTTTGCGCGGATATGTAGCAACTATGCCTACAAACTAGTAGGATCTCGCTACACTTTGACTAAATAGAATGATTATGTTTTTTACCAAGGAAACTATCCAGTTCTTATCATGCCCATAGAAGCAAAGACACGGGCGCAAGCCACCAGCAGATGTTCCTGCGCTCCGACTTCTGGCCGGAGGGTGTGGTGTTCCGTCGTTTTTGGGTAGCGACGAAGACGACTTTCAAAAATCCCTAATTGGTATTCTTTTGTATATATTTTTGTGTATTTTATATTTCTTTTTGTGTACCTATTATTTTTTGCATAATTTAAACTTTACAGCGCAGTGTTTTAACTGTAATGCTGTTTTTTTTGTTAACAAATAAATAAATAATAAAACAATACAAAACTAAATATCCTAACCAACAAAAAGTTGGAAAATCCCGACTTTGTCACTTCAAAATTCAATATCTTTAAAACGGCTGAACCGATTTTGATAAAACATGTCTAAGAACCATCGCTAGAAAACCTGCTTTTTATTTAAAAAAAACACATTGAAATCTGTCCACCCGTTTAAGAGCTACGGTGCCACAGACATACAGATACACATAGCGGTCAAACTTATAACACCTCTCTTTTTCCGTCGGGGGTTAACAAAAAATGCAGCCGTACTTAACTTGTTTCATTAAAATGGAAACCAAGACTCCGCAGGGCAATTAGTGTCTGGTCACAAACAGAAGACTTATGACGTAGTTGTGTGTAGAATACTTATGTTTTTGTATGGAATCAGTCGTTTGAATGTAGGTCAGATCTTCAATGGAACTCACTGTAAATTTCGGAACATGACCAGTCGAAATCCCCTACGCAAAAAGAGGGGTGTTATAAGTTTAAAGTCAGTGTCTGTCTGTGGCATGGTAGCTACCAAACGAATGGATCTATTTCAACGCGGTTTTTTTAAGCGAAAGGGAGTAAGTTGCCTTGCGATGGTTCTTAATTATGTTTGAGACTAGCTTTTATTCGCGGCTTCGCACGCGTACACTATTCGATCTGGTAGTTACAATTGAAATTCCGGGATTTTACAATATTTCTCTGAAAATTCCCAAAATGTATATCGTGGTCTTCATTGAGGTTGTGTTTAGAACAACTGTACAAAATTTCATAACTCTAAACCCAGCGGTTGAAATTTTAAGATTTTATCCCTATCCCGTGAAAATATTGGGATAAAAAGTAGCCTATGTGTTATTAAAGACGTCTAGCTACCAACATACCAATTTCATGACTCCAGTCCAGCGGTTATTATTTCGAGATTTTATCTCTATCCCGTGGGAATATCGAGATAAAAAGTATTCTATGTTTTAATTCAGGTTATAAACTAATTGTTTGACAAATTTCATCCAAATCTGTCTAGCCGTTTTAGCCGTTACCCGCGACTCCGTCCGCTTAAAATTCGTTTATCGATATCCCGCGAGAAGTATGCAATTTTCCGGGAGAAAAACTACCCTATGTACCTTCTTCTCCGGGATTAAAACTATCTGTATACCGAAAAGTCATCTAAATCGGTGCAGCGGCTTAGACGTGATGAAGTAACAAACAAACAAACAGACTGACAAACTTTCGCATTTATAATATTAGTGGGATTAGTACCTAGGAATCCTAGGATAAACGGTTCAGACGTTTTAGAGATATTCAACTGTGAAATGACAATGTCGGGGGTTTTTTTACTTTTCTATGTTGGTTCGGTCATTTCTATTCCTTTGTTAGAACCAATGAGGGTTTGTCGACAGGCAAAATATGGCTAGATGGCGTTAGTACCTATCGTGAGGTCCGTTTGACGTTTCAGTCTTGATTGATTTTTGGAGTCTTTTTGTATTTTTTATTTCAACTCCAAATTTTTGTTACTTTTTCGGTCATTCCGTAAAATCCATATCGAAAATACAAACTGAAACATAGATGCACAGAAAAACCAGGAAAAGAGACCAGCGCTGGGAATCGAAAGCGGATGCTCAGCATTCCGTGCTGCGTGCTATACCGCTACACCACCACTGGACAGTAGTACAGACACGAATTTCTCCCTATGCACCACATATCTTAGCTTGTTTGTTTCTTATTTAGTCACTTAAGCAGCGACACTAGCGACATCTATGCTTTTAGCCCTCATCGAGAAACTTTCAGCACTCCATTGGAACTAACCGCTCACCCGGACAAGAGGTGTCGCTATTAAGTAATCAAATTAAGATCTTAATATAATATATGTGGTGCATAGGAGAAATTCGTGTCTGTACTACTGTCCAGTGGTGGTGGAGCGGTATAGCACGCAGCACGGAATGCTGAGGACCTGGGTTCGATTCCCAGCGCTGGTCTCTTTTTCTGGTTTTTCTATGCATTTAGGTATGTTTCAGTTTGTATTTTCGTTATGGTTTCAGTCTTGCTTGCGATTGGCTCATTTAGTTATTTAACCAATCACGAGCGCGACGCAAATGTCAAACGGACCTCACGACACTAACGCCATCTAACGACATTTCACCTGTCAATAAACCCTCATTAATTCGGCTGGCGATTCATAACTTAGTTTTGTGGTTTTAATCGCGAAACTCCACAATCGCTTGTCTCACCCACGGACGCACATGGGCGTGCCCCGGCCAAAATCCTCCCGTATTTACCGCTGAATGGAATTTATAAGCAAAAGGTACATTTACTTGGCAATTTCTGCTTGTGACATGTCTGTATCGTATTGTTAATCCCTTTAGGGTATTTGGTCTATTATTTTGACGAAATTGGTTTTTAATTTGTATCCAAGTACAGTCGAGGAAACTGAATGCCTACAGTTTTTTTTTTAAATAGTGGCGATTATGCGTAGTTTTTATTCGAAAAAGTATTAATTTCTGAACCAGTAGTATCCCCAAGGAAATCTGAACTGGAACCCCCAAACAAAACACTAATGTGGTCGTCCAAAACAAACCTAGCGGCAATTTATCATTGATGAAGCGAAGACCATTGTAAAGATCCTGGAGGAAAATCAAGCGAGATGCTCAAGACAAAGATGTCAACGCACTATATAGACGCCCTTTGTACATTCTAGAATATTCTTTCTCGTTTCTGTGCCATCTACAAAAATACTCCCTCAAGCATTTAAATATTGAAATCCATCATTTTTATAATTGTTTCATGTGACGTATACCCCTTATTTTCGTACGGTTTCATAATAAAGCAATATAGCCACGATTTCACTTCTACGACGTGCTGAAGGGTGGTGTGGGTAGCAAACAGCAATATACAAGTATTACGAGTCACATAAATGGTGTTATTAACGTGTGTGGGCGATACACAGAGGAAATCAAGAGGCGTGTGCGAAATCAATCGCTGAGGCCCGTGGAGCTAGGAGTTGATAGATATGGCTTTGCTCCAAAAATCCTTGTCCAAGGTTATACTTCGTTTTTTAGCATTAGAAAGAAGGTAAGCGATCTTGACGTGCAGTGTTGACGTGTCTTTTTATTGAAAAACATTTGAAAATAGGTCACAGCAAATAGTAATAATATATATTTAAACAAACGCATTAAATGGTGCAATTAAAGTAAAAACTATCCTAACCTAAACTAACACAGTATACACAGTATATATAGTAACAATTAGCAAGGACATAATGATCATTTAGGTACATGCTTTTGGTGTCATAAGTAATAGTTACTGTTTTTTTAAAGATTGTTTACCCTTTTTCTATTGCTAAAAAAAAAGAATGTAGTATAGTCAAAAAATTATAAACCCTCAAATTACAAATGATACCTGTGTGTGGTGATAATTACCGATATTCCAACTATCTCTCAAAGAAATCATTGTAAAATTAAATTTGAAAAGGTTCTATACTGATTAGCGGTTCAGTTTCCCTGACGACTGTTATACGGTTCATTTAGGCATTAAGTACACATTGATTTTTAGGGATCGTATAAAAATTAGCAAAATGACCATTGAAAATACAAACTTCATGCATTTATTTTCAAAGTCAAACGTACCTACTGCATGAGCTTTCGTACGCTTAAATACCTACCGACTAAGTAAAGTAAAGTAAAGTATTTAAAATTCTTTATTGTTTTTTTTAGTACCTACTCTAAAGGCTCTGGGGTAAGTTCTTAAAATACACAAAAAACTATACAATGTTGTTCCTACTCACCTAAATAACATCTGATCAAAATTTTTGATCTTAGATATTATCACAAACGACTGTTTTTTTTTAAATTGAACACTTTCAATTAGCGAACTTGCTAACTTTTAAGTTTATATATGTAAATACTTTATTGTACATAAAACACAAAAATAATACAAAAAGAAAACAACAAAACAAAAGTACAATATATTCCCAAGTTTTACAATAATAGGCATTAATAGGCAAGAATATCATTGTCTTAAAAAACGTCTCGCCTGCTCTACCACATTCCTAAGCTATCCGGTCGTCATACCGCGCTAAGTGACTTCGTTTAGCCTTCAGTTCAATCGAACGACTGAAAGCTCCGAAAGCAAGCTCCCCGGGATCCTGTTGCTTTTCTATTAACTGAAAACTAGTCTAGTACAGTCGAAAAAGAAAAAGACCAGTAAAATATTATATTCTACTTACTTGTTTATCTGCGGCATCGCCACGCCTGCGACAGCCGGTGAAATTACTGGCACTTGAGGTATCCCATCTTAGGCCTCTAGGTTGGCAACGCATCTGAAATACCCCTTGTGTTGCAGATGTTTATGGGCGGTGGTGATCTCTTACCATCAGGAGACCCACTTGCTCGTCTGCCATCCAGTCGAATAAAAAAAAACTGTTATAAAACCAGCAGTTGAATCGCACTTACTTTCTACAAAATTTTTCTTACGTTAGGAAATTAAGAATTCCGCGCCATAAACCCAACCCTGTGGCTATATATATTTTTTTTTACATAGGAACTGTGTTGAAATATTCTAAAATGTGAACTTATTTAAGTACCTATATTGTTTCGAAATTTGATTATAAATAGGTTATACAAATAAGAATGTGAATTGTTAGTGTTTGTTACTATTCCCGCCTAAAACGGTTGGACAAATTTGAAGGAA
>NC_133486.1:10882293-10894609 GCF_025370935.1 Choristoneura fumiferana
TAGAAGTGCACTAAGTAAGGATTTTTTGTCTTTTTAAACTTTATCTATTTCTTTGTTTATTGAGGGTAATCCTGAAACAACTGAGCTGATTTAAAAAAAAAATCTATTAGTGAAAGCTTTTTAAAAATATATACCTACCCTAAATAATAGAAACCTGTTTCAGTTCAATCGCGGACAAAGTGGTTTTCTATTGAATTCACTTATTCCTATCCTACGGGAATCCTATGTCGCGAAGGTACGAAGTCGCGGGCAAAAAAAAATTACACCCCTGACCTGAATATGTGAAACAGGGCATCAAAGTTGATTTTTAAATTCGAAAATTTGCAAATATAATCCGCCAAAAAATCATTTGAAACACGAAAATAAGGATCGTGAAAAGTAAATCTGTGATACCCCAAACGCGAGCGAAGCCGCGGGCAAAAGCTAGTATATTAAAATACTTATTACTTAGATATAAAATTATGAGAGCCGGGATTAGTTCCTATCCTTGTTAGTAAATAATTTGAGGCAGACGGGGAAGTTTGTTAAATTCATTCAAAGGATTATTGTGAAAGTGATGGCACGTTCAAAATAAATATTCATCGAACTTCATAATTAATACCAGTCAGTGAATTTGTTGTACGTTTTATGACATAAAACGATTACAGGCGGCGGCGGTGGACACGCTCGAATGTTTACCCGATTTCTAAATTAATGCTAATGCTTAAACCTTGAAGAGTTATGTCAATATTATAATTAAGAACTTAGTAAATTTAAGCAGAATTATCAATTTAATTTAATATAAATCGCTTGCTCAGTCTCACGTTTGGTACTCGCATGCAGTGTAGCATATTGGCGTAGGTATGCGATGGATTCGTAGAGGGTAACGCGGCGTAGTTGGTAGCATACTTAGTGCCTATAGTCAAGACATTGATTAATTTATTTATAAATAAACATTTACAGGCTTACAGTATATAAACCAAAGCACCTGTAATGTTAATTGGTACATTAACAGTAGATTCATTAGCAGTGAGTAAAGTATTCGCAATCCATACTTCCATACTAATATTATAAATGCGTAAGTGTGCGAGTTTGTGTGGTTGTAGGTATGTTTGTCTGTCTTTCACGGCGAAACGCAAATGCATTCATTATCATAAATTACAATCATTATAAGTAGTAATCAAACTAACAGGTAATATGAAGTGAAAAAAAATCATTGATATAAATAGGTACTTTTGTAGACCTCCACAAAGTAAAGCCTGAATGATTCGAGTTTTACAGTTTCGCCGCGTACTGCATTTTAGTGAAAAGTATAAGGTAGTAACAAGTTTAGTGGCCTTCACTCATTTCCTCGAATGTACATTGAATACTGATTCTGCTATTCGAGGAGCTGGCAATGAATGCAATCGATGAGTGCCGATGGTGATTTAAAAAAATAGAATACATTTTTTACTTTAGGAAATAAAATTGGTGTTGTATTGTACCGCTCTTATTGAGCTACATAAAACTTTTTCGTTGAAGTGAAATAAATTGGAATTGGCATACAAAACGAGCAGATTGTAAATGAAATAAATGCTAGAGTTTTCTTTAGTTCAGATTCCACATGCACAGAGTAATTTTAGTTGACAACCCTGAAATTGATGCTCCAATAGAACGTAATAAAGTTAGCTCTCTTCTTCTTTTTAATTTTATTTCATGCTCATTTCTTTTTTGTTCTTTAAAAAAAATTTTGCTAGCATATTTGATAGTGACAAAAATATGCTAGCAACAATGCAGCCTTACCCGGCTCTAGAGTAAAATTGTTACGCTGTGGGACGGGCGCAAGCTGAATATCAGCGCTGCAAGTTTCCTTTGCTCGCAGCTTATGCTGCCTGAGCCCATTGCCACCTGCTTATGTTTTTTTTTTATTTTGAAACCTGTCGTATTTTCGGTGGCAATAAATGTTTTTATTATTATTATTATTAGCTAAAAGTGGTTAGATTGAACGCACCCTTTCGATTTCGATGAATTGTGAGCACATTCGACTGAATCCCACAAGATCAAGAGAAATTGAAAGCTACTTATTTTGAAACTTTTAATGTGAACAGCCAGATTTAGGGGCACATCTTCAGAATAATTGATTTTTCGTTGAAGCAGAAAACGATCACTTGAGTGCCTGTCCACTAAAAGTCTAGATATCTGGCCAAATTGAAATAAATTTAACTCCTGAGGCCCGACGTAAAATGTCCGTTTTCATAATTTGAACCGAATGTCAATCAAGTAAAGTTCAATTCTTTTCACGCCAGGCCCCACGAGGCTATTTCAGCTTTTCTATTTATCTTATTTTTTATTTCGTTACGCAACCATTAATGGACTTTTCTATTTATTTTTATTTGATTACCTATGGACTTGTGTTTGGAATTTCTTGTGTTTTAGGGATCCAGATCGTTGTCCCCTGATGGGTTGCATTTTAAATGAAAAATAATTTTCGTACATATAGTAGGTAAAGTTGCTATGTACGATAAAGATATTACACACTGAATGCTGAACACAGAATCACAAATACAACATTATTTCTCCACCAATCTATTTTGAGCCAAGTTTTAAACTATGAAAACTTACCTAAAGATACCACAAATAAATTTCGAGGAAATAAACAAAGCAAAGCGAATGCGACCTTTTACGACATTGGCAAGGCAGAACCCGTATAACTTGTACAACATAAATTATCTAAAAGCTATTAAACACGATTCTTCGATATAACTATTTATAATGGATATCTGAACAAAACTTAGCCTATTATCATAACCATGATCTAGTTCTTCCTATTGCGAGGACGACAGTGGCCAGAAACTGTGGTGCAATATACCTACCTCTCAAAAATCTGACAAATTGGAACTACGAGTATTGACCTGAGGCCGTATTGCCTAACGTTTCTGGCGCTCGCGATCGCAATCAAATGCCAGTTTTTGTATGCGAAAGCTGTCATTGAATGCGATCGCGAGTGCTAGAAACGTTAGGCAATACGGCTCTGGGGCCGTATTGTTTAACGTTTCTGCCCGCGATCCAACTGAGTGACAGTTTGTATGCGAAAGCTGTCATTTGAATGCGATCGCGAGTTCAGAAACGTTAGGCAATACGGCCTCGGGGCCGTATTGTTTAACGTTTCTGGCGCCCGCGATCACAATTGAGTGACAGTTTTTGTATGCGAAATCTGTCATTTGAATGCGATCGCGAGTGCCAGAAACGTTAGGCAATACGGCCTCTGGGCCGTTTGTTAATGTTTCTGGCGCCCGCGATCACAACTGAGTGACAGTTTTGTATGCGAAATCTGTCATTTGGTTGCGATCGCGAGTGCCAGAAACGTTAGGCAATACGGCCTCTGGGGCCGTATTGTTTAATGTTTCTGGCGCCCGCGATCACAACTGAGTGACAGTTTTTGTATGCGAAAGCTGTCATTGAATGCGATCGCGAGTGCCAGAAACGTTAGGCAATTCGGCCTCTGGGCCGTATTGTTTAATGTTCTGGCGCCCCGCGATCACAACTGAGTACAGTTTTGTATGCGAAATCTGTCATTTGTTGCGTCGCGAGTGCCGAAACTTAGGCAATACGGTGGCCGTATTGTTTAATGTTTCTGGCGCCCGCGATCACAACTGAGTGACAGTTTTTGTATGCGAAAGCTGTCATTTGATGCGATCGCGAGTGCAGAAACGTTAGGCAATTCGGCCTCTGGGCCGTATTGTTTAATGTTTCTGGCGCCGCGATCACAACTGAGTGACAGTTTTGTATGCGAAATCTGTCATTTGATGCGATCGCGAGCCTCACAACGTTAGGCAATACGGCCTCTGTTCTGTTATAAGTTACACGTATTTTTTTTAGTAGCTATATGACGTCATGTATATAACCGTTCCTTTAAAAGGCTTACTTACCAAAAAAAAACGATAGTGATTACTATTCATAATCTTCGCCTTCTCTAGTGCCAAAAGCAAAAAAAAACTCCATTTACTTTTGAGAGGTAGCTTTGTGTGTTCATTAAGAGAGTACAATAACCGACGTCGATGTGTTACGATGCCTATTCATTCATTGTTGTCAATTCAGTCCATAAGCAAAAGCCAGCACCCCTAAAGCTTGCTCTCTTTTCTACTGTATTGACGGACGTAATTCATTTAGCTAACTGGTTAATTGAGAATAAGCAGGGATTGTGGATGTCGTGCCGCAATAACGCACCAATTTTTTTATACAGATCATTTTAGCGATGGAACAATGAACAACGATTACGAAACTACGCTAAATGAAATGGATAAAGGTAAAAAAAAATACCTCTGTCCGTCAAGGAGAATGCATAGTTGTTCTTTTCATTTTAGTCGCTATAGTTAAGCATGGATAAATATAGAAATCAACACTTATACTACTCACATACTTTTGAAAACAGAAGAAACACAATATGCGATGTAGGTTACAAAAACAACCGTTATTTAAAAACGGAGTCACCTGAGGCACCTTAAATATACTCAGCGGTACAAAATTTGGCTCACACTTTAAACAAAATTACCGATTCTGCATACATTTGAGGGCCAGATTTTTTGCCGCTCAGTATAGCTGGTAATTCCATGTTTATTATGAAAATGTTATTGATAGGTCTAATCTCTTTGTTTCGTAAGTCGACTACATAAAAACTCGTCCATGACGACAAATTTATCATGAAAACAGCCTCACTTCCGTAATTTTATATCTCAGAATTTAATAATGAAAAGGTAGTCGCAGGTAACAGCTAGTTTTAAATTGATTTCGTGATATTTCAGCAAATCATTGGGTTACTACAATAAGCACTAACCCAATTCGAATGTGAACGATATAATATAAGGAACTTACTGCATCTATCTTGATATTTTTTATGGAATCAAATTACTTAGGATCTTTCAAACTTTTTAGTTGCGGCTGTCAAACTACTACAGCTGTCAAAGTTGTCGTGAACTTATTTTAAATAAATACACCTAAGCACGTGGATGACACAAACCTTTTTCATCTCTTCTTCTTCTTCTTTGTACGAGTAGCTTGTATGAGAATACGAATATTTTTATTCGACCTTGGATGTTTAATAGATATTTTTATTTGTGTATTGAATACATATTTATATTTAGAAGTATTTTTATCCTAGCATCCATAGTAGGTAGGTATAAGCTTTGGTAATTTGGGACTAGTTGCTATCAATCGTTTATTTATTATTATATATTTATTTTACTGGGTGTTGCTCGGGGCTTCGCCCCGTTGCAGTCTTTTTTAAATTTCGTAACGACAAACCTTGTCCTGATAATAACAAACACAACAAAAAAATGATTATGCAATTCGGTGCCGTCGTTCGAAGTTATGCGCGTACATACATTTCGGCGATTCATTTTTATTTATACAGAAGATTATATGCTTCGCTGCATGGAAAACATTTTGGATGTAGAAATTCATCTCAAGAGAGTGAGCGCACGTTCAGAGATCGGGTTCGTGTTATTTTATTTAAAAAATAATTGTGCAATTAGGTCCCAAAATAAAACTAGAGTTATATAACAAACTATAATACACAACTTATCTAACACAGGTATAAACACACATATGATGGTATTGCGATGATTAAAAAGCATGTTCAGTCAATCAAGTGTCGTTGTTCCGAGATGAATCTTAACAGCGCGATTCAGGAATAGCGCTCGACGGAACAGCGCCATCTGTCGGAATTTTGTATAACTAAAACTTGCTATGAATAATGCTGCGAAGTACAAATAGTAAAAGCATTACAAATATTGTGGGTTTTGACTTCAGGTTAACAATCTGTTATATCACCGTGAAATTCAAATTATAACAATAACAAATATAAAACAAGAAAAAAAAACAAAAAAAAATGCAAAGGTAAAAGAAACAAAAAGATGTTGCGTTGAGGATTCGAATGAAGAACGCTCGCGAAAAATACAAAGATGAAACATGCAAAAAGATCTGTGTCGTGGGATTTGAATGTCAGACAAACTCAATTACAATTTGAACATTCCGCCCACCAAGGACAAATGTAAAACCTTTGACCTTAACTCCGCCCACCATGAATAATGTAATTTCAACAAGCAAACATCCAATCCTACTAGAATTACAACAATCAGTATACTTATCTAAATAACATTGTGACAAATATGAATTTGCGCGTTGTTTATACATGTCTAACAGTATGAATAAATGTAATGTTTAAAAAAATATATTTGGAAATACAGTGTTTAGGCACACAAATATTTACCTTAAACATCAGTTGGTAAGAAACACAATTTACCAACAGAACGTTTTATAATGTTACCCTTGCAGCGCAAGCTTACAACTCTAGTGATTCCATCCAACCCTGGGTGTTTATCTACTATAATGCCGTACAGCCACTTAGCTGGAGGTAAATCATCTTCCTTAATTAGTACGATATTTCCAACAGCCGGCTCCGGCGTCTGATGGGTCCACTTATAGCGATGGTGAAATTGGGTAAGGTATTCGTGTGACCAACGGCGCCAAAATGTCTGAACCATCCTTTGTGTCAGCTGCCACCTTCTCAAACTATTAATGTTGGCAGCTTCGTAGTTTTCATCTGGTGGCAGCACTAGAGGTTCGCCCACCAGGAAGTGACCTGGTGTCAGTGGCATAGGTTCCTCACTGCTGTCGTTTATCCGGGACATAGGTCTTGAATTGAGGCAAGCCTCTATTTGAGACAACACTGTAGTCATCTCCTCGAAGGTTAAGGTCGAGTTGCCTATAACTCTTTTTAGGTGGTGTTTTGTGCCCTTAATTCCAGCTTCCCAAAGGCCTCCGAAATTTGGTGAGTGTGGCGGGATGAAATGCCAGGTTGTGCCATTCGCAGCTAATTGATCCGCAATTTCGATAGCAATGCTGGATCGTTCTTCAGCGTACAATTGTCGTAATTCGCGAGCGGCACCAACAAAGGTGGTCCCGTTGTCACTCCATAGGTCTTTGCAATGCCCGCGACGCGCTGTGAAGCGTTTGAACGCTGCTAAGAATCCTGAAGCTGTCATATCGCTTACAACTTCGAGGTGGATAGCTCTTGTAGCCATGCAGATGAAAAGGCAGATGTACCCTTTGTATGAGTGATGGCCTCTGCCTTTCGAAGTACGGATGTTGATTGGGCCTGCGTAATCTACTCCACTTTGGCAGAAGGGTCTATTAGGAGTTCCTCTAACAGTAGGCAGCTGACCCATAAATGGGTGCCTTGACGAAGCGGCATAACGGGTGCAGATCACACACTTACGAACGAACAATTTTACTACATTCGTTGCTCGGAATATATAGTACTTTGATTTGATGTAGTTTAACATAAGTTGGGGGTTACCGTGCAATGTTTTGTCATGAGCATGATCAATGACTAGTTTCGTAAAGTGTGACTTAGAAGGCAGAATGATCGGGCGCTTCATCTGTTCTGCTATGCTTGAGTAGTCCAGTCTCCCATGAACTCTTAAAATTCCGTCTTCATCCAATTTAGGGTTTAAAGAAATTAGCTTACTTTTCCTGCTGATGCTTCTGTTTTCCTTTAGGGCAGTCAATTCTTCTTTAAAATGAATTTCTTGCACCATTTTAATACACGTTCTTAAACTGTCTTGAATCTCTTTGCTCGTTAACCACTGACAGATAGGTTCATGACGAGCGCGTTTGCCTAATCGTTTGCAGACGGCTACGACGCGAACCAGTTTCCTCAATCTGGAAAACCGTCTTATTAGATCTTCCGAGTCTTCCGCACGGTTGTGATTGATGCCAGAGGTGTTTAATAAACAAATTTTATTATTTTTCTTTTCTAAATTTGTTGACTCGGATGTTGTTTTGGTATAAGAAATATTTTTCTGTTGCAGCCACGAAGGACCGCTTTTCCACAGCAGTTCCTGCTCCAGTTGATGTGTTCCTCTAGAAGCACAGTCCGCTGGATTGTCCTTGGAAGACACATGTGACCATTGAGACGGCTCAATTAAAGTGATGATCTCAGATACGCGGTTGGCTACAAATGTCTTCCATTTATTCGGGCGGCTGTTGATCCAAGAAAGTACTACAGAGGAGTCAGTCCACGCGTGGATGTTTATTTTGTCGATCTTCATGACTTCTCCGACTTCCTTTAATAGCCTTGTGAGTAGCACCGCTCCGCATAATTCCAATCGCGGAATTGATACCTGTTTGATAGGAGCAACCTTGGTTTTGGCTGCAACTAGTGCGACGTGCACATTTCCGTCTTTACTTACGGCTCTGACATAAACAACTGCAGCAAATGCCTCACTAGAAGCATCAGAAAAACCTTGTAATTCCAGGATTTGATCATCTGAAGATGTGTGCACCCATCTAGGAAGTTTGAATTTGATTAGTTGATTTAACCTTTCCCTATAGCTCAGCCAGTCGTTCAGTAGCTGAGGTGGAATTTCTTGGTCCCATTCAATCCCTGAAAGCCATAATTTTTGAATGAAGATTTTGGCTGTAATAATAACCGGTGCCAACCAGCCAAGTGGGTCAAACAGTCGTGCAATGTTGGATATTACACTTCTTTTTGTTATAGGACGTTCTAGCGGCGGTAGCTGCACAGAATACTCGAATTCATCGGTGCTCCGGTTCCAGGTGAGTCCTAAAATCTTCATGACAGTATCTATTTTAAGTTGTACACTACCTTCCGTTTGCTTATTATCCTCGTTAAATTCCTGCATTAGCTGTTCGCTATTGCTACTCCATTTTTGCAACTCGAAACCTCCCTTTCGCAAAAGTTGAATTAAATCTTTGTAAATTTGTTTGCCTTCTTCCACCGATTCGCAGCCTGTTAACAAATCATCAACGTAGAAGTGGTTTAAGACTCTCTCTGCCGCCAAGGAAAGTTTTTCGCCTTCATCATGGGCTACTTGATGAAGAGCACGCACAGCCAAGTATGGTGCGGAGGCGGTTCCGAATGTTACTCTGAGTAGTCTCATGTGTTTTAGTTCCTCTTGAGAATTATCTCGCCACAAGATACGCTGATAATCAGCATCTCCTTGGGTTACCTTTACCTGCCTGTACATTTTCACGATGTCCGCTACAAGGCAAATTGGATGAGTTCGCCAACGAAGAATTATGTGACGCAGGTCAGGTTGCAGTGAAGGACCCACCAAAAGATCTTGGTTTAGTGAGACTCCATTGGTTCCTGGACAAGAAGCGTCAAACACGACACGTAATTTGGATGTAAGTTTGTCCTCTCGGATGATGGGGTGATGCGGTAAGTAGACAGCGTCATTCTTATAAATTTCCTCTTCTGGCACTGTCTCCATATGACCTAGTTCGATGTACTCGTTAATTACCTGAGAGTAGCGTGTTTTTAGCGGAGAGTCCCTTGCAAATCTTCTTTCCAGTTGAGCAAAGCGTTTGGTGGCTACATTCAGAGATTTACCATGTATGCAACCGGGATCAGTGTTACGAAAAGGAAGCTTAACTATGTAACGACCTGCACTGTCACGTTGTGTGGTGGTTGCAAACAATTCCTCACATTTCCTTTCATCATCAGTATACTGTTCCTTTGGATTTGTCACAAAATTATCGGCCTCGAGCTCCCAAAACCTTTTCAAGAGGTCGTTTTCAGATATGTGGATGTGGTTAGCGCTGATATTTCTGTGATATACCGAGTTATTTCCATGAATCGGTCCAGATAGGATCCAACCCAAAGAAGTTCGTTGAGCAACAGGTGCTCCATGAGGAGCCTTAACGATGCCATCGAGTAATATTTGACCATAAACGTCCGCCCCGAGTAGTACGTCTACTTTGCCGGGTACGTTGAACGATGGATCTGCCAATTCTAATTTTGAAAGTTCTGACCACAACTCAACAACGATGTGTTTGTTTGGAAGAACCGATGTGAGTTTGCTCAACACAAAGGCGTCTATATTGACTGTAAAGTTAGGATTAAGAAGTGATGAAATTTTAACATTTACTCTTGACTTGGACGCAATAGGTGCACTCTCCTCACTTCCCAATCCTGAAATGGAGCTTTTGTGGGGAATTTTCTTAAGTCCAAGCAGCTGAACTGCAGCCTCCGTTATAAACGAAGCTTGTGACCCTTGGTCAATCAAACACCTGAGCGTTATACCTGGACCCATTTTCGACTGTGCCTTAACCAAAGCCGTTGCCAAGAGAATTTGACTTCGACTGGTCGAAAAGCAGGTTGTTGTTGTGGACTCATCATGCGACAAATCAGCCGCTGTTGCATGTGCAGCAACATCTACGATCGGCTGGTTAGTTTGATCTTCAATTGTGCTAGTAATATTTTTAGGATGAAGTAAGGAATGATGTTTACGCTTACATATTCGGCATCTAGTAGGTTGACGACATGAGAAAGCATTATGACCTGAGCTGAGACAATTAAAACACAAACTGTTGGATTGAATGAAATCACGACGAGTGCCAACTTCGACACTTGCAAAACCCTTGCAATGACATAATTTGTGACTTTCGGAACAGTAGGCACAAGAAACGTCTATCACATGATGTACCCTTGCACTGACAGGCAGATTAGGATTTTTCTGACCAAAGTTACCCTTTGACAGTTTGGGATCAATGAACTCAAGTGCTCTGAATCTAGTTTCCAAAAAGTCTCTGAACTGATTCAGGGTGGGTAAATCATCCGAAGACTCGCTAACCTTAAGCTCCCACTGTTTTCTAGACTCACCATCCAATTTCAGACAGATTATATGAATTACAATTATATCCCATGTACTTATGTCTATACCTAAATTTCTTAATGAATATAAACACTCATTAGTCGTGTCTAACAATTCTTTCAGTGCGTTCGCTGATTCGGAGACTATATTTCTCTGGCTTAAAAATCTCTTCAGGATGCAATTTGACAGGTACTTCTTGTTGTTGTAACGCTTTTCGAGCTGCTTCCAACAAATGTCATAGTTGTCATGCGTAATCTGGACGTGACGTAAAAGCTGTTCAGCTTCACCGGTTAAGTGCCCTTTCAGGTAGTGCAACTTTTGGACGTTGTCTAAAGAGTTGTTGTTGTGTACCATTGACTGGAAGAGGTCGCGAAAACTTATCCACTCAGAATATTGTCCGGAAAACACAGGTATAGATATTTTGGGTAATTTTATCACTTCGTTAGATTTACTCTGCTCGGATGTAGGCTCACTGCTGGTTGTTGAAGTTAAACGTTTTATTTTGTTTAATGCAGATCTTAACTCATATTTATATTCTATGTATAACTCCTCAGTCTCAGCGTAAAGACCATCACCTGCAGTGACATAGGCGTGAGTTTCCAGTTTAACGTCAGAGTCTTGAATAATTTGGGTATGAGTTAAGCCAAACTGTGCCCATAACTCCTCTAATGCGTCAAGTCTAGTACTAATATATGCTTCTGAGGCTAGCCGTTCCTTCGGAGATTTTTTAAAATTAAGTTGTGCTCTTGAAATTCGTTTATTTAAATCTTGTTGCACCTTAATATACGCCTCCATGTTCACAAGGTAATTTTTCTAAGTGTTTAAAGTTATTTAACTTCTTAATGAAATCGGGCGTGGATTCCCCGTCTCTCCACTTTTAGCGTAATTATTCTAAGTCCCTAAGCTATTACGTTTTTTTTTACAAGTCCCGTATTATTTAGCACTACTTTAATAACAAATAATGTACTCACAGTTGCACTTCACTACGTCACCCACTTTCCTTAAGTCACGCACGTTGCTCCAGGGTTGTCGATGACACGATGCGAAACTGACGTCAGAGACTCTTCGTGTCTTTGGCACCATAAGCAGCGATCCACCACTTTTATCAGTGCTTGATAAACCCGTTGACAAGTCGCCGATACCTCCAATGCGAATCCGGTTCGAAGGACCATGTGCAATTTAGGTCCCAAAATAAAACTAGAGTTATATAACAAACTATAATACACAACTTATCTAACACAGGTATAAACACACATATGATGGTATTGCGATGATTAAAAAGCATGTTCAGTCAATCAAGTGTCGTTGTTCCGAGATGAATCTTAACAGCGCGATTCAGGAATAGCGCTCGACGGAACAGCGCCATCTGTCGGAATTTTGTATAACTAAAACTTGCTATGAATAATGCTGCGAAGTACAAATAGTAAAAGCATTACAAATATTGTGGGTTTTGACTTCAGGTTAACAATCTGTTATATCACCGTGAAATTCAAATTATAACAATAACAAATATAAAACAAGAAAAAACAAAAAAAAAATGCAAAGGTAAAAGAAACAAAAAGATGTTGCGTTGAGGATTCGAATGAAGAACGCTCGCGAAAAATACAAAGATGAAACATGCAAAAAGATCTGTGTCGTGGGATTTGAATGTCAGACAAACTCAATACAATTTGAACAAT
>NC_133486.1:10897556-11082796 GCF_025370935.1 Choristoneura fumiferana
ATAATACTTTGACATATTTAATTAAAAAAAAAAATCTTTATTTTTATAGTTACTAACTAAATTAACTAAGTACAGATTCGAAGTCAAGTAATTTTATTAAATTACCTTTATATTTTGTTTAAGTGTCTTACAAATGAGCTTAGGTATTTTTGCGTACATGATTTTGAATGGATTTACAAGTGAATAAGAACCTGAAACAACTTTAAATATCCATTAATAGGGAGCGCCAAGGTTCGCATACTTTTCGCTAGTCATACTGTAATGTTAGTCCGAATCAACATTTCATATTTTTTTTTCCCCACTTACAATTTTTCTGAAAATTGTAAATTGTCATGCTATAGAACACCGTAGGTTAGGTTAGGTTTGTTTTATAACAATTCTGAAAAATTATTGGATTCAGAGAAAAAACCGGCCAAGAGCATGTCGGACACACCCTAAGTAGGGTTCCGTAGCCATTACGAAAAAATTAAGTAATATTTTTCTAAGGATTTCGTATTTTATACGGAATCTTCCAAGTTTAGGTACATTTTACACCTAATAATTCTCAAGCAAACTTAGCCGTTATAGTTTTCCTTGAAAGTTTGATATACTTACTACCATCCTGTTTTTTTTTTAATTTTCCACCCACCGGTTTAGATTTTAGAGAGAGGGGGACGCTCGATTTTCATGAAAATTTGCATTTAAAGTTGAATATTTCGCAAAATTATCAATGAATCGAAAAATCGTCTTAGCAAACCCTAATTTAAAAGACCTATCCAACGATACCCCACACTATAGGGTTGGATGAGAAAAAAACAACCCCACTTTACGCCTATGGGAGGTACCCTAAAAAAAATTTTTTTTACTTTTTTATTATACCATTTTGTCGACATAGTTTACATATATATCCGTGCAAAATAACAGCTTTCTAGCATTGATAGTCCCTGAGCAAAACCGCGGACGGACGGACAGACAGACAGACAGAGACAGACATGGCGAAACTATAAGGGTTCCGTTTTTTCTATTTTGGCTCCGGAACCCTAAAAAGTTATGACAAACGATGATTCTTAAAAATTACATTCGGACTTTCAACAAGTAGGTATGCAAGCCGATATGGACCCCCATTAATATCCACATTAATAAAATAATATCCATAACTAGATTTAAAAACAATTGGAACCAAAAAAAACTGATCTAAAACGTCCGTCCACCCACCCAAATCAGTAACGCATCGCTATCATCATCATCATCATCATCAGCCTACAGCAGTCCACTGCTGGACATAGGCCTCTTCCATGGCGCGCCACAACACTCTGTCTTCAGCCCCTCGCATCCATCCGCCGCCAGCGATCCTCTTAAGGTCATCCGTCCACCGTGCCTCAGGACGCCCTACGCGCGTCGCATCGCTATACTGCTTTATAAATATAATAGAATAAAGAAATCGTGTCATAAAACTTGTCTCTAATACACTTAAACAAAATAGAAAATTCAACAGACGAATTTAAAAATAGATTCTAGACGGCACGTGCGTGACAAACGTTACATCTAGATACATACAACTCATATTTTCAGTCGCCTACAGTTCAATTTACTCATCGCATGGACCAAATTAAAATGGACGATTGATAAAGCAGCTTCGTTCATTTCAGCTTTTGACTCTTAGCTGAGTCTCATAAGGTTCCAAGTTGGATGCTGCAAAGGTGGAACGTGGCTGTCGTCGGAATGACGTTTTCAATGTCAATTTCAGGGAAGTTACTGTCTAGTTGGTATTGGTATTGTGCTTGACAGGGATCACGTTTTGAGCGTGCGTATTGAGCAGAATGAATGGGCCTATAATGTAGAATCGTAGTGTCTATAAATAAAATGGGGCATTAAATAAAGAATTACAAACGAGAGTCTATTAAAAGTCCGAAGACGTAATTTAAATTAAGTGCGTACCGCCCGCGCGAAATACAACGTTTTTCATCTATAAGTAAAATTGCATATTAGTAAGCCAAAAAAAAACTGAACATGGTGTTATACGAATACTTTTTATTGGGTTCAATTGGATTTAATCATAAAGATCCATAAAAAAAATACGAAAAATAACAGTTATTACGGGAACTAATAACTCAGGTTAAATATATCATCGGCCTAAAGATATCCCTACTGTGGCCTTTCCTTAAATGTACTTATTCTAAGTACTTAATGTGTACACTTATTTGAATACAATACCTAAACAGTACAACTTTATTAGAAACTTTAGGATCCCTTGACAATAATCTGATTTACTAGAATATAAACTGAAGTCATTGTAACTTGTTACGCTATAATTTTAAACTTTGAGAAACTACGAACAGATTTGCTGCGTCTTCGAGGTTATAAATTCAATTGGATAATAATTATACTTATATACCCTGTTTCAGATAACTTTAAAAAAAACTGAAAGAAGCATGGGTTCTTATTACTTAATAAAAGATTTTACATATTACGTAGGTAGGTTATTTACGCATAAATTTACTAATGTGGAATAAAAATGACTACCTACTCGTACATAGGATGAATATCATCATCTCAGCCTATATCTGTCCCACTGCTGGGCATAATTGCCTGCGACGATAATTGTTATATATGGGTGAAATAAATAAATGTCCATAATCATTATACATCACTTTGTACATTTTCCGTTAAGTGGTCACAGTTCCTTTTCTGTTCTGATCTAGCTAATTTATTTGTCTAGATAGTTAGATAAAAAACTTTTTTCACAAACATGCCATGATAATTGTACGAAAACAAACAATTCAAGTTGCAATTTATTGAATCAGGCGTTACTTTGCGGAGGTCCATATCAATGAACTATAAAACGTGCTCGCACGCGCACTTTGAACACGCATATCTTAAACGTAGCTATCATAAGGTCGCGGGTGAGCAAAGTTATTGTTTTAGTTCATTTAATTCAAGTTGTAACATATAAATTAAGTTGTCACGGCACAGCCGCGAAAAGGCGCCGGCTCAGCATGTGCTGCGACATTGCTGTCACAGCGCTGATATTTTGTCGGAACCAGTAGGAGGTGACGCACTCAGTCACATAAAATTTTTGGTCTAAGTACTATAATATATAATCTTTTAATCCCTATTTCCCCTGGTCACGGCATCAATACTAAAAAAAACTACACCGGGAGCGAAGCCGCGGGCACCAGCTAGTTTAATATATAATCTACTATAATACCATTAATATATTATATCTCTTCTAGTTTATAATTTTAATACGTTCCTTAAAATTAATCGGACAGCCAATGTCAAAAATATTGAGGAATAAACAAAAACAGAAGCTATTAGTAGGGCTGGATCTGCTTAAGCATCTATGAATATTGATGAGCTTCCTTAATGACTGCCATATTTCTGGTGCTTCGATATTTGACTAAATTCAAAGTTAGTAGTCCTGATTTGCATTTAATATATTTTTAAGAGCGTATTATTAATAACACGCTTCAACAGCGAATTAGTTTTGTCCTTCTCTCGGAGCATTGACTTTTGCTAAAATGAAAACGAAATAAGAAGTAGTATTATTTATTAGTCCTTGTATTTTTCTAACAAATTCAATATTTTTTGAACAAATAAACGCCATTTGCTCTAAAAAAAATCGAAAAACAAGCTTCAAAATATACACAGGTAACCTCGACTTCGGAGAGTGTTCTGACTCATTAAATTAAGCACCAAAATTGGAAGCGTGATATCGTGACAGTTACAGGCTAACAAGCAAGTGGCAAGTTGTTGTTCACTGTGGCATTCTAAGGGGGTGGCCTTTGTTCAGCTGTGGACATCTTCCGGCTGATGATGTTGTGATGATGATTGAAACCGACTCCTCAAATCGACTCTGACTCCTTCAGTGAATCCAGTTCTGTCCAGGCGTAAAGTTTATGGTAGCTCTTGCTCTAGTTGATACATTGTGTATTTTTTTTAACAAAATTTACAGACACAAAAGAACACTAACACTAAAAAAACTTAAACATTAAAAAACTTTTTTAAGTTTATTTTCAGACTACCAATACCAAAAAAAAATTGCCACGGATTCTTCATCATAACGTAAATTAAAGCAATGACGTATTTTTTGGAATTCTTAATTCAATTTTGCATGTTCCCACAGGAAATTCAGTAAAAATCCTTCAATTGCCAGAACTTACTCACATACCTACAAAGCTACGGGAACTGAATAGATACGTTGGTATATCACAGGTTTATCGAAAACTCCCGAAGATCGCCGCGCACGCACTTTTCTAACGCCTGTTAATAATTCAGGGTCTGGATTTGCATCTAAGGTCTTGATGGGTCCGAAGGGTGGCACAGCGCAAATTGACAGAGGAACCACTCAGGAGACTCTGGGACTCACGTATTAATAAATAAATAAATCTTGGGACGATCGACAGCAAATTGGCCTAGTCCCAAACTAAGCAAAAGCTTGTACTAATGGGCAGACAACGGATGAACATACTTTTTTAAGTACTCATATGAATAAAATGAGTAGTACATACACTGCTGTATCTCCACACATATTATAAATAAACTAAAGACAAACTAAAGAAATACTATTAACAAACTGAAGATCAAAAATGGCGGTAAATAAAAACTTTTCCGACGCATATCACGAAACCGTAGTTTATTTATTTATTTAGAGACAAGCTATAATACGGCCTCGTCTCTCATACTAAGTGTATTGTTCAATATCAAGTAACATAATTCGATTTGTCAAAATTATTTGCAATTGACATTTAATTTCGAATAAAATGTCATCTCGACAGAGACTAGAATTGAGATCCAATCAGATTGCTTTGTTTTTGAGAGGTGTTCGAAATTTTAATGTACTTAACTACATAAAAATAAAATTGACCTCGATGTTATTCATATATGAACGCATTTTACATAGGTTTATGATATGTGTGTAGATAAAAAAGCAAATAGATAAACAATTGACTTTACAAACGAATGACGTCATATTGCATTTTGACAGCTCTTAAAAAGTACGCCATTGGTGGTACCATCATCCCTATTTTATTGTTCTTTTATCAATAACCTGTTATTTTCTTTCATATTCAGTTAAAGTATTTTAGCATACTTCAGTTCTGGAGAGTATGTAAATGCTCACTCAGTGGACTAGCTGGTCGGGTCGCCGGGTCACGTGCTTGTTCAAGGTTTTTGAAGCGACGACCCTTGGCCTTGGTGCGCTCCCGGTTGGCAACATCGATTCGTCACTGTTTGATTTCCCAACGTAAAAGGCCTAAAGTAAGGAAGATTGAAATTGGAGAAATCACACATTTAAGACTAAAGTAATTTGACATTCGTTTGAAAACTTTATCTTTACTTCTTGTAATAATCATCAAATTGTCTGCCGTTGCGTAATTGACTTTTCAATACAAAAAAAACATAAAAAGCATTGGATTTTTTAGACCAATCCTATTAAAAAAACCTGAAAAACACAAACAGGGAGTCAGTCAAACTGACCCAGTCATCTGCTGATATATTCTGGAATAATTTCATTGTTTTATCCATTGAAATATTTTTGTTCTTATTTTAATATTGATATCAATAAGATAAGATAAGATAAGATAAGATAATGATTTATTTACCAAAATAGATGACACAGTCATAGAGATATACAATACAATATTAATCGCCATGCTACTTATGAACTAAAGTTTAACTGTTCAACTGTTCACACACACAAAACACAGATAATTTTTATTTTGATCATGTTTTTGTTACAATTTTATTCTTCTTGACAATCTTTTTGTAAATCCCTTATATTTTTGACACATATCTGAATGTAATGTGTAATTTTTTTTTTTTTTTTTTTTTTTTTTTATACGACTGGATGGCAAACGAGCAAGTGGGTCTCCTGATGGTAAGAGATCACCACCGCCCATAAACATCTGCAAACCAGGAGAATTGCAGATGCGTTGCCAACCTAGAGGCCTAAGATGGGATACCTCAAGTGCCAGTAATTTCACCGGCTGTCTTACTCTCCACGCCGAAACACAACAGTGCAAGCACTGCTGCTTCACGGCAGGATTATTTATGAAATACATAAATTTATGTATCTATCCATGTATTCATGAGTTATGAGATGAATAGTTAGAAAAAATAGAATAGTAGACATTAAAACGAACTCCATATTATTAATTACCTATTACTATACATTATTAATATAATGAAACACTAAATCTTGACGAAACGCACATCTACCATACGACGAACCATATCACACTTCTCACCCAAAGATCTTCACACGTAGCTGATACTGAAAAGGGTTGTAGAATTTTGGGAAAAATCCTTCATTGTACATTAACCTCTATCTTGAAGGGCCAGGTCTGGAGTACACCAGGTAGATGGGTTTCTGCTACGTTATAAAGGATTAGTAGATGAATTTAGTATCATGTACTCGTATATTTGTTTAACATTTTGAGGGTGAAAAAAACTGACTCCGTTTGTTTCTTAATAATCGGATTCTATTTAAAAAAATGTGTTTGTTTTGTAAACAGGTAGTGTATGTGGTTTTATTCTTATGTTACATTTAAATTATGTTCTCGCTGCTGAGGTGAAAATTTTATGTGTCACACGAGACCAAAGTTTTTTGCATCTCGTGTATTTAAATCCCTTGCGTTCTCAGGATTCTAACCTAGAATCACTCGCTGACGCTCGTGATTCAATTATAGAATCCTTCGCTTACTCGGGATTCAAAATAAATACTCGCAACAAAAAACAACTTTGCTCTCTTGTTGCACAAATAACTATTGTTAGACACTTACTTAAATAACAATAGTAAAGATGATATAGCCAGTTAAAATCCCGCGTGATGTAACACCGTGCGACACATTTCGCAGCCAAAATGGCAAAAACGGAACTGTCTGGCTGGCTGTCTGTCCGTTCGCGTTTTTGGTCAGAATATTAGTGCTAGAAAGCTGTAATTTTGCACGGATATGTAGCAACTATGCCGACAAACTAGTAGGATCTCGCTACACTTTGACTAAATAGAATAATTATGTTTTTTACCAAGGAAACTATCCAGTTCTTATCATGCCCATAGAAGCAAAGACACGGGCGCAATCTAAAACACCACCAGGTACACCAGCAGATGTTCCTGCGCTCCGACTTCTGGCCGGAGGTGTGGTGTTCCGTCGTTTTTGGGTAGCGATGAAGACGACTTTCAAAATACCCTAATTGGTATTTTTTTGTATATATTTTTGTGTATTTTATATTTACTTTTGTGTATCTATTATTTTTTGCATAATTTGAACTTTACAGCGCAGTCTAACTGTAATGCTGTAATTTTTTTTAACAAATAAATAAGTAATAAAACAATACAAAACTAAATATCCTAACCAACAAAAAGTTGGAAAACCCGACTTTGTCACTTCAAAATTCAATATCTTTAAAACGGCTGAACCGATTTTGATAAAACATGTCTAAGAACCATCGCTAGAAAACCTGCTTTTAATTTAAAAAAAACACATTGAAATCGGTCCACCCGTTTAAGAGCTACGGTGCCACAGACATACAGACACACACACAGACACACATAGCGGTCAAACTTATAAAACCTCTCTTTTTCCGTCGGGGGTTAACAAAAAATGCAGCCGTACTAAACTTGTTTCATTAAAATGGAAACCAAGACTCCGCAGGGCAATTAGTGTCTGGTCACAAACAGAAGACTTATGACGTAGTTGTGTGTAGAATACTTATGTTTTTGTATGGAATCAGTCGTTTGAATGTAGGTCAGATCTTCAATGGAACTCACTGTAAATTTCGGAACATGACCAGTCGAAATCCCCTCCGCAAAAAGAGGGGTGTTATAAGTTTAAAGTCAGTGTCTGTCTGTGGCATGGCGGCTCTCAAACGAATGGATCTATTTCAACGCGGCTTTTTTAAGCGAAAGGGAGTTAGTTGCCTTGCGGTGGTTCTTAATTATGTTTGACTAGCTTTTATCCGTGGCTTCGCACGCGTACACTATTCGATCTGGTAGTTACAATTGAAATTCCGGGATTTTACAATATTCCTCTGAAAATTCCCAAAATGTATATCGTGGTCTTCATTGAGGTTGTGTTTAGAACAACTGTACAAAATTTCATGCTTCTAAACCCAGCGGTTGAAATTTTAAGATTTTATCTCTATCCCGTGAAAATATTGGGATAAAAAGTAGCCTATGTGTTATTAAGACGTCTAGCTACCTACATACCAATTTCATGACTCCAGTCCAGCGGTCATTATTTCGAGATTTTATCTCTATCCCGTGGGAATATCGAGATAAAAAGTATTCTATGTTTTAATTCAGGTTATAAACTAATTGTTTGACAAATTTCATCCAAATCTGTCTAGCCGTTTAGCCGTTATCCGCGACTCCGTCCGCTTAAAATTCGTTAATCGATATCCCGCGAGAAGTATGCAATTTTCCGGGAGAAAAACTACCCTATGTACCCTCTTCTCCGGGATTAAAACTATCTGTATACTGATAAGTCATCTAAATCGGTGCAGCGGCTTAGACGTGATGAAGTAACAAACAAACAAACAGACTGACAAACTTTCGCATTTATAATATTAGTGGGATTAGTACCTAGGAATTCTAGGATAAACGGTTCAGACGTTTTAGAGATATTCAACTGTGAAATTACAATGTCGGGGGTTTTTTACTTTTCTATGTTGGTTCGGTCATTTCTATTCCTTTGTTAGAACCAATGAGGGTTTGTCGACAGGCAAAATATGGCTAGATGGCGTTAGTACCTATCGTGAGGTCCGTTTGACGTTTCAGTCTTGATTGATTTTTGGAGTCTTTTTGTATTTTTTTATTTCAACTCCAAATTTTTGTTACTTTTACGGTCATTCCGTAAAATCCATATCGAAAATACAAACTGAAACATAGATGCACAGAAAAACCAGGAAAAGAGACCAGCGCTGGGAATCGAAAGCGGATGCTCAGCATTCCGTGCTGCGTGCTATACCGCTACACCACCACTGGACAGTAGTACAGACACGAATTTCTCCCTATGCACCACATATCTTAGCTTGTTTGTTTCTTATTTAGTCACTTAAGCAGCGACACTAGCGACATCTATGCTTTTAGCCCTCATCGAGAAACTTTCAGCACTCCATTGGAACTAACCGCTCACCCGGACAAGAGGTGTCGCTATTAAGTAATCAAATTAAGATCTTAATATAATATATGTGGTGCATAGGAGAAATTCGTGTCTGTACTACTGTCCAGTGGTGGTGAGCGGTATAGCACGCAGCAAGGAATGCTGAGGACCTGGGTTCGATCCCAGCGCTGGTCTCTTTTTCTGTTTTTCTATGCATCTAGGTATGTTTCAGTTTGTATTTTCGTTATGGTTTCAGTCTTGCTTGCGATTGGCTCATTTAGTTATTTAACCAATCACGAGCGCGACGCAAATGTCAAACGGACCTAACGATACTAACGCCATCTAACGACATTTCACCTGTCAATAAACCCTCATTAATTCGGCTGGCGATTCATAACTTAGTTTCGTGGTTTTAATCGCGAAACTCCACAATCGCTTGTCTCACCCACGGACGCACATGGGCGTGCCCCGGCCAAAATCCTCCCGTATTTACCGCTGAATCTATAATAAGCAAAAGGTACATTTACTTGGCAATTTCTGCTTGTGACATGTCTGTATCGTATTATTAATCCCTTTAGGGTATTTGGTCTATTATTTTGACGAAATTGGTTTTTAATTTGTGTCCAAGTACAGTCGAGGAAACTGAATACTGAATGCCTACAGTTTTTTTTTAAATAGTGGCGATTATGCGTAGTTTTTATTCGAAAAAGTATTAATTTCTGAAACAGTAGCATATTTACTAGAATCGCCAAGGAAAACACTAATGTGGTCGTCCAAAACAAACCTAGCGGCGGTTTATCATTGATGAAGCGAAGACCATTGTAAAGATTCTGGAGGAAAATCAAGCGAGATGCTCAAGACAAAGATGTCAACGCACTATATAGACGCCCTTTGTACATTCTAGAATATTCTTTCTCGTTTCTGTGCCATCTACAAAAATACTCCCTCAAACATTTAAATATTGAAATCCATCATTTTTATAATTGTTTCATGTGACGTATACCCCTTATTTTCGTACGGTTTCATAATAAAGCAATATAGTCACGATTTCACTTCTACGACGTGCTGAAAGGTGGTGTGGGTAGCAAACAGCAATATACAAGTATTACGAGTCACATAAATGGTGTTATTAACGTGTGTGGGCGATACACAGAGGAAATCAAGAGGCGTGTGCGAAATCAATCGCTGAGGCCCGTGGAGCTAGGAGTTGATAGATATGGCTTTGCTCCAAAAATCCTTGTCCAAGGTTATACTTCGTTTTTTAGCATTAGAAAGAAGGTAAGCGATCTTGACGTGTCTTTTTATTGAAAAACATTTGAAAATAAGTCACAGCAAATAGTAATAATATATATTTAAACAAACGCATTAAATGGTGCAATTAAAGTAAAAACTATCCTAACCTAAACTAACACAGTATACACAGTATATATAGTAACAATTAGCAAGGACATAATGATCATTTAGGTACATGCTTTTGGTGTCATAAGTAATAGTTACTGTTTTTTTAAAGATTGTTTACCCTTTTTCTATTGCTAAAAAAAAAGAATGTAGTATAGTCAAAAAATTATAAACCCTCAAATTACAAATGATACTTACCGATATTCCAACTATCTCTCAAAGAAATCATTGTAAAATTAAATTTGAAAAGGTTCTATACTGATTAGCGGTTCAGTTTCCCTGACGACTGTTATACGGTTCATTTAGGCATTAAGTACACATTGATTTTTAGGGATCGTATAAAAATTAGCAAAATGACCATTGAAAATACAAACTTCATGCATTTATTTTCAAAGTCAAACGTACCTACTGCATGAGCTTTCGTACGCTTAAATACCTACCGACTAAGTAAAGTAAAGTAAAGTATTTAAAATTCTTTATTGTTTTTTTTAGTACCTACTCTAAAGGCTCTGGGGTAAGTTCTTAAAATACACAAAAACTATACAATGTTGTTCCTACTCACCTAAATAACATCTGATCTAAATTTTTGATCTTAGATATTATCACAAACGACTGTTTTTTTTTTTAAATTGAACACTTTCAATTAGCGAACTTGCTAACTTTTAAGTTTATATATGTAAATACTTTATTGTACATAAAACACAAAAATAATACAAAAAGAAAACAACAAAACAAAAGTACAATATATTCCCAAGTTTTACAATAATAGGCATTAATAGGCAAGAATATCATTGTCTTAAAAAACGTCTCGCCTGCTCTACCACATTCCTAAGCTATCCCGGTCGTCATACCGCGCTAAGTGACTTCGTTTAGCCTTCAGTTCAATCGAACGACTGAAAGCTCCGAAAGCAAGCTCCCCCGGGATCCTGTTGCTTTTCTATTAACTGAAAACTAGTCTAGTACAGTCGAAAAAGAAAAAGACCAGTAAAATATTATATTCTACTTACTTGTTTATCTGCGGCATCGCCACGCCTGCGACAGCCGGTGAAATTACTGGCACTTGAGGTATCCCATCTTAGGCCTCTAGGTTGGCAACGCATCTGAAATACCCCTTGTGTTGCAGATGTTTATGGGCGGTGGTGATCTCTTACCATCAGGAGACCCACTTGCTCGTCTGCCATCCAGTCGAATAAAAAAAAACTGTTATAAAACCAGCAGTTGAATCGCACTTACTTTCTACAAAATTTTTTCTTACGTTAGGAAATTAAGAATTCCGCGCCATAAACCCAACCCTGTGGCTATATATATTTTTTTTTACATAGGAACTGTGTTGAAATATTCTAAAATGTGAACTTATTTAAGTACCTATATTGTTTCGAAATTTGATTATAAATAGGTTATACAAATAAGAATGTGAATTGTTAGTGTTTGTTACTATTCCCGCCTAAAACGGTTGGACAAATTTGAAGGAAGGGCATGCAGACAGTTGGGTCTTTTGATTAACACATAACACTACAATTTATTTCAACATACCTATGGATTATCTACTTAGACCTAAGTACGCATATTAAATTTCGAAACATCAATAGCCACAAGACATTGCCACACAACGAAGAAACACAACCAATCTGGGCACCCTGTCCAATAGTAGCTATCTGAGTGAATAGAATAAGTAAGTTTTAGTTATATTTTTCTTTGTTTTTGTGATAACATATTTGTTATTTACTGTACATATTATTGTGTATTAATAAAAATTCACCAAAAGCCAAAAGATAGTGAATAAATGAGCTAATCGTTTCTAACAAAGCCCAAGACTTCAAAGCTACGAACAAAAGCGTATTTCTCTTACGTCCCCAAGACTACCTACCTCTTTGTGGACTTGTACAAAAATCTGAAACAATTACAAAGTTAGGTTACTGTGTTTGTGCGTGGGCGTGCGTGGGCTCAACATTCACGGAGCGCTTTGTAGAACACGTTGGGATCCAATTTTTCGTAAGACAAAGGGGACGAATTAAGAAAAAAGCGTGCGCAGTTGACTTTTGTTCTATTTTTGCAAAGATCCTTTTTTTAATACCCATCCGCATCCCGCGGGAACCTTGGATTTTCCTGGAGTAAAAGCTTTATTATAAGGCGGCCTATGCTTACCTAGGAAAATCTCTGTATGTGTTTTCTTCACTAACTACTTGGTATGATTTGGTGTTCAATAAAGATTCATTGACGACCAGATGGCCTAGTGGTTAGAGAACCTGACTACGAAGCTTGAGGTCCCGGGTTCGATTCCCGTGTCGGGCCAGATATTTGTATGAAAAATACGAATGTTTGTTCTCGGGTCTTGGGTGTTTAATATGTATTTATGTATATGTATATCTATATAATTATATTTATCCGTTGCCTAGTACCCATAACACAAGCTTTGCTAAGCTTACTTTGGGACTAGGTCAATTGGTGTGAATTGTCCCGTGATATTTATTATTTATTATTATTATTGTATTGGATTGTGTCCTTAATTATTTACGATCGCCTAGCATAATATTACCGTTGATAACAAAAGTTTCGGAATGGCATTAAAGTTAAAGCAGTGTATAAAACAAGCTGCGACACCACCTGAGTGAGTTGAATGTTGCGTTGAAAAAAATAGTCGTATTGTCAAACAATTACTTAAAGGACATGGTACAATGCATTTTATTCATTTTAGATATCGTGTTTCATATAACCTTAACTGCTTGTGACCCACATCGATATACAAATAGAAATAATGTATGTTTTATGTTTCAGTACGACCGACGACGACTAAAGTTTTTAAGTTTTTTTTTTTGTAATCTTTGCATGCAGTTTTTCTTGTCACTAAAATAGATGACATGGTTCCTAAGAATAGATAGTTTGTCTTATAACAATAAGATTCTGAAATTCAGACTTGCCCATACTGACTGATTTAAATGAGCCACCCTGAATACCAACTCGTATTAAGATCACGTCAAAAAAAAACTGGTCCAAAAACCTTCCAATGGTTAGAACATTCTTAACAATGAATTTAATTACTAACAAAAGACTAAATGACTTAAAAGACTTAACATGCTTTTAATGGAAAGAAAAGTGTGAAGGAAGCTGTAAATTAAAATGTACGGCTGATTGCTTGGTAACCAAAGTCCACCCACTCTTTTAACGCCTACACTGAGCCGCAGCTGCGACCCTCAAGGCTTTTAAAACCCGCAACTTTGTAGTATACTTTGTTAAGTACAAACCAATAGTAACAAGAGGCACCGTCACTTCACTACAATAGACTACAGCCGATTAAACTGAATTACCAGGTTGACCCCTATGTGCTACTACTGTCATATTGACATCTCATAAATCTCCCAAAAAAATCATGACGAAATTGATTATGAAAAGGTTCGACCTTGATTCACTTTCTCGACTGTACTTTCCCACCGCTATTGCTGGATGTAGAGATCACTGGCAGTTATCTCTCGAAAATACCTCTCGAAAATAGATACTCTAAATACATCATCATTATCATCATCAGCCGGAAGACGTCCACTGTTGAACAAAGACCTTGCTGGAATAACACAATGATCGACAACTCACCACTTGCATCTACCGGTTACCGCAACTCTTGCGATATTGTCAGTCCACCTCTTGGAAGACTTGCCAACGCTTAGTCTTCCGATTGCTGGTCACCACTCGAGGAATTCCCCTTACGGTTATCTGTTCTTCGAGCGATGTGGTCCGCCTATTGCTATTTCAACTTGCATATTCTTCGAACAATGTCGGTGACTCTAGTACTTCGGCGAATTTCCTTATTCTAGATTCTATCGCGTTAAGAAACCCCTTAAAGAAAAATTCCATGGCTTTTTGCGTGACTCTTTAAGAGGCCAACAGTCAAAGACCACGTCTCAGAGCCTAAGTCTCATGACATTTTTCTAAGAAATTCAGAATTTCGTGACATGGACCCATACTAGCATAATGATTAAGGTCATCGACCTCCAGCTGCAACTAAATAGCTGAAACTTTTTAGCTACCCGAGGTTTTCATCGATTTATGACAAGTTTTGAATCGTATCTCCTACTTTTACACTACTGATAGAATTATAAGTCAAATGGCTATCGGTTTTTCAATCTTTTGTCTCCATTTTTGTCTACCGGATTTTGAAAAAAAAATGAATACTTAATTTTGTATGATTTTTTTGAACATTGTCTGAAAAAACACTTATTTCGTATCTCTATTGACGTGAAAGATTTAACATATACGAAATCTACATATTTGGGTTCTTTTTTTATGTATTTTTATTATCTTTTACATACGTGCAAAGAGCGAATAAATATTTCTATTATTATTTTATTTCTTTGACGTCTCTACTTAAAAAAATGGTCAAGGGTTTTCATTTGAAACTAATTAACACGAAAGTTATGGCCAGAAAACCAGTTTTTTAACAGGCCAACAGTCAAAGACCACGTCTGAGAGCCTAAGTCATCACTGACAATACACACTGGTTGAAGAATCTAGTCTGCAGGGCTGCGCTAGTGAGCTGCGCCTGGTTATACCTACGCGCTACGAATTATCAGCATACCTCGGCAACCATCAGTCGCGAGTGCTGCTCGGTTACGTACGGTCGGCGCGGGACTTACACGCATGTATTACGTACCTAATTTTGCCACGACAACATATAGACGGACAGCGGACTGCATAATTTCGTACCTACTTGATACCGCAATGAAACGCACAATGGTTTCCCATAAAACTGATGCTGAGTCCGAATTTGATAGACTGCCGCGGCGGAACTTGCCGAAAGTACCAAAAAAATAGGCACACACAGGAAAAAAGGGGCGTCATTTAACCCATCTGATACTGAAATAATAGTCATGGCATCAGTTAGGAATTTACTGGTAGATACAGAAAAGCGATCTAGTAAGTAGTTTTTTTTAAAACGTCATAAATCGTAAAGTAAAGGAAACTTTTATATTATGTTACTTGCTGCTACGGAACCCTTCATGGGCGAGTCCGACTCGCACTTGGCCGCTTTTTTTCTGTACTGTGTGGCTGAGCAGAGCGAGAATAGGTAAATGAAGCGTTTCTATTGGTTCGTAAGAGACTCATTCTTTGCAGCACTTCGTCGCATACAACATCTCTTAGGACATCTTATCTGAAAACAAAATTTATAGGTTCTAGTAAAACTGTGTTCCATTATTGAAAATCGACTTTCATATTACATCGTGGAGCCTGGAATTCGGTTATTGCTCACACAACTTTATATTAAGATGCAAGGCAGCATCCGGCTGACCTACTTCCGGATTGAAGGTTGAATCTCAATATTCATCTATTTTTAGGGCCTCGTACGGTAGAGTGAGATAGCGTGTGATAATTGGAAAATGCTTCGATATTAATTTATTAGGCAAATGCGCCCCATCTTATGCCACATATCTTCGTGTATCTTCAAGCATGAGCATGGGTAATTTTAAGACTTATACTTACCTATATATAACGTAACCAACCAGTGGAGCTTAGAGACTTGAAATTTGGCAGTTGTATTGTATTCCATGAGGGTTATAAAGGTTCGGTTCAAAATGGCTCTATCTCTGTAAATATAATTATTACAGATTTAAATTTTGGCATGCAGCTAGTTACAGGTCTACACATTGAATAAGGTTTTTCCATCGTATTTTGTTGAATACGTTCGTATTTATCTTTGCTTTCGCAATTATTTAACTTCAGTAAACTCAGTAAGCTAAAAGGTTGTCTGGAAGAGATCGCTCTTCAGCGATAAGGCCGCCTATTGCATACCTTGTAATTTTCTCTGTGTACCTGTTTTCTGTATCGCTTACCATTTCTGGTGTACAATAAAGAGTAATTGTATTGTGTATTGTAAGCTAGTTCAAAAAGACAAATATAAAAAACTAGTGTACTTAGTAGTTGATAAATACGAACTTATGCGACAAAATACTATGGCAAATTATTACATTTGTTATTATATTTATTTACAAACTGTTTTTCTGATTTTCTCCAATAATAAGGGATAAGAAATGAGGATGATTTCTTTAATACCAACGATGCACAATCTATATGGCCGACTGGAGCTAGAGATTAAAAAAATGGTAAATACATTACTTTATTTTATTTATCAGCGGAAAAAATTGCGTGTAAAAGCTAGTCAAGACACAAGAAAGGGGATTTATCTAGACCATTCCACATTGTTTCCACATTGCATTAAACCAATCGACTAATGTGTCAGCAAGTAACGAACTAAGTTATTTAAGCCACTTTTCCCGTTGAAGGCCTCTGTGGGTCAGGAGTAGGTATATTATTACAATTTCTCAATGCCATTGCTTTTCGTTTGTGTATTTCCTTGATTAAAACGGGCCAAAGTTACCTGCCCTTTCTATTTTTGGCGAAGTAGGGAGATGAAAATAGGTTGAAGTGTTAATAACACTTTTAATGCCGAATAAAAAGATATTGTCCTCAATAAACTGTTGACCTTTTGACGACATTGTTTTTTATTGCAAATTTGTCGTGATAAAAATGGGAATAAGACATGACTTACGAGTATGTTTTTATTCCCATTTTTGTAGCACAGCAAGGCGTTGGCAGACCTCCCACTAGCTGGACCTCGATGCCATCGATGAATGCAATTGACGGTTGTTGTTCATTATGGCATGCTAAGGAGGATTCCTTTGTTCAACAATGGACGTCTTCCAGGTTGATGATGATGATAATAAAACGGCGGAAACCGATGAAAAGGAGGGAAAATATTTTTCACTTTTACACGGAACAGTTTCGTGCATTTTCAGTAGCGTTCTCATTTAATTCCTACTATTTTCCTGTATTTTTTTTTGTATGTTGTCTCAGAATTTTTATCTAGGTGAACCGATGTCGAGGATTTTTTATTTGAAAGCTAATGCTTTTCAGGTGGTCCCATTAAAAAATCAAGATAATATGACTAGTTTTTGAGTTTTGCCTACTACTTAATATATATTAAGGTTAACTGAAAAACTACTGCTATTCTTAAGCAGTTGACATTAAGCTATTATATTATAACTTAGATTAGTAACACTAAAACAAGAAAAACAATTACTGACTCCAAAAAACCATAAAAATATTTTCTACCAGTTAGAAGTCGGTACCTCAGCAGTGACAGAAGCCCAATAGATAGTAGGCAGGTAAGATACGTAGGCCAACTCCTGGTTGGCTCGTGCAGGCATTGACTCAAAACTGGTAGAAATTATTTTCATTGTTTTTATGTTTTCTGAAAAAATTCTTCGTGAATCAAAAACAATCAAAATCTTTTCGGTGAATTCACCAAACAAACAAACAAAACATGCAGCAGCAGCAGCAGTAGTAGTTTTGCAGTTAAGTAGTACCTATATCGATTTCACTGCTTGTTGTTTTGTTTATTTTTGTAAAACGTATGCAGTCCTGCCCCCTGTACCACAAAAAATACAAGTGCTACAAATTGACATGATTGTTAACTTTCTCATACACAAAGTGTCAATTTGTGCATAATTGTAGCGCTTGTAACGTATGTGGTACAGGGGCCTGATGGTCCCAAAGGAAGACCAGCGCCGTTCGCACGGGCGGCATTATGCTGATTTGGGACTACTTCGTGACTGTGATACGTGTTTTTTAGTTTTCTTATGTTTTTTGTGTAATTGACACGAATAAATGTTTTTTCCTTCTTTCTTTTTTCGTTCAAACAATTTGACTAATGATCAAAGTAACCCGTAATTATGTTGGCTTTCGAACAATATGCCTTCCATCTCCATGCGGTTGCCCCGAATATGTCAAAGTCCCTCCAGAGATTTCAGTCGGGTTAAAGCATTAACCTATCCAAGGTTGTTAATATCTGTACCTCCCTTTAGGCAGAATTAGTCTAGTCATTTTTACGTTAATACTTGCCTTTGCCTGCGGTTTCGCTCGCGTCTCGTATTTGAATTGAAATTTTCATTTTTCCCAGAAAATTCCATGAGAATTCTCAAAAATGGCGTTAATTTTCATGAACGTTGAAAAGAAAACCAGGTCGAATTTCATGTCAATGTACGGTTCAGATTTTGACATTTTATCCCGACCCCATGTGAAAAACGGTTGTACGTTGGTTTAAAGACAACATTTTAATAGAATTTCGTTTCGCAGATTTTTTTTCTTATATTATCGTTTCATAGAATAATTAATACGCAGAACACTTACATTGAAGAAATTTAAATCAATGATTGTTTTCACAAATTAAATTTAAAACGCCCATAAAACCCCATTTAAAATTTTTGAATAATGTATGGTTTCAGCGGGAAAAAACTATGACTAACAATAATTATGATAAACGTTACATTATGACTTATATAATTATGGCAGTCGAAAGGGTCCCACATTTATTAGGTACCAAGAAATACATTACATTCGTTCTCTGGTGACGTCGCAGTTCTCAATTCCCAGATGAGTCGGGCATGCTGCCGAGGCCGGCTCGGCAGTATCTATTCGGCAGCATTCTCCACCTCCCTCGAAAAAAAAAAAACCTAACCTACTTACTTTTTTGGTTGCGGGTTAACCCATTCAAACTTAAATTTTCACATTTGTAATAATACTTATTCCGTAATAAGTTTTTTTGCTCAAACATGGAATGTACTACAGACATGTTACAGGTTTATGGAGTTAATTACATGTTTTGTCGCAAAGACATGCAAATGTAAACTGATGCTGTGTAAGTATTGCATACACAAAAAGATTAATAGAAGCAGCGAGTTACAGTTACAGCTAGTCGAAAATAGAAATCACGTGTCGTTTCACTGTCACAGTATCCGAAAGCAGTTCAAGTAGAGATCTAATATTGGACGTTCCTAGAAATGACCGACGAACGAAGCCTTTTTTTCCATCAAGAGCCTATTAAAGGGTTCGTGTTAATAAGTGGTTTCAAATGTAACACGTTTTCTCGCTAAAATCGGTGAAGTTCCGAGTAAACCGCTGTAAGCTCGGCCCTCACAATTACCTTCTCACAGTAAGCCATCATACTACTCATCATGGAAGTTACTGGAGCGTTTATTGTGACAAAGTTGCACTGCGGGTCGATCTTACGGGTTACGCGTGATGACCAGTGACAGCAGACGCTAAGCACGTGTTCGTTAATTGTTTAAAGGGTTTTGTTTAAGAAAGTTACTATTACATTGTAGTGCGATTCTGCTTGGTTCTTTTCTTGGTTCTGTTGCACGTACTGATGTGCCAAAGGAATCTTTCATAAAGGAATAAAATTCGCAAACTTCTCACAGTTTTGTTTGGGGATTGAAACTTTTCGTTTCTATTTAAATTTCCTATATATCTTGTGAAAATTTCCAGACATTTCCGAGAACTTTTCCAACTTTTTTGAATCTTTTCGCAACCAGCACATCTTTAGTTGCACGTGCTAATTAATTTGGATATGTTGGCTATGCTTGGCTATTATATATTTTTTTACTTCTGTCTCACTAGGTACTTCTGTAATTCGATTCAAAGTTTAGTAAAGAACCCTCTATTGGAACATGTCAGTGTCGCAGCCGGCATATCGGGTTATCCTCGTTACCCTTTCACTCCTCTATCAAAGGTGTTCATTACTGGGATAGTAGGCTGTATCACAGCGAGAGCACACGTGTTGGCTTTTTAGGCTGCCGAATATTGTGTTGCGCCTTTTTAGTGAGTGAAGTATTTGTGACAATCATTTCTGTTTTTTTTTAATGTGCGAAGCATAAAGGTCTAGTATGTAGTAGAATTTAAATTTGGGGTATTTGCTAACTATTTTAAACAGGTACATACGTCGTGTTCATCATTTACGTGGGAGATGACTTAAGCAGCCGTTCCGAACTGCGATCGCACTCAATAAAGTTTAAAGTTTAAAATAAGGCTTAAATCATACAAAAGGCTAAAGCTTAAAAAAAGTCTTTAACCCTAAAAAAAGAAAGAAAGACCTTAAAAAGGCTAATAACCTTTCTAAAAGCCTATAGAGTTTTAAGACCTCAGTTTAAACATGGAGAATAGCGTTACATTTTGATATCAGTGACTGACGATCCCGTTCCAAAAAAAGTCACTGTGAAAAGTCACCGTGACTTTGTCACGCCTGTTACTCATATCACCACATGATATTGTCATACCATCCATAATCAAGAATATAACTTTTAATTACGTAAATTTAGAATAGGATGTCACAATCCTATTTATAGAATAATTTTAGAATAGGATGTTACAATCCTATTCTAAAATAACGTAATTAAATGTTATATTTAATTTAATAATGAGTTTATCATACAGGCATGTGGCATATCTTCGAGTATGCATGCTTCATTTCATTATCAATTCTTTGGCACTGATGAGTGAGCAAGCATTCATAACTTTCACAGTGACACCTTTTGACGGCGAATCACGGCGACAACAACTTCTAGCTCTGCGAAACCTTTTTTGTCAGCCCAGCGCCATGGAACTCCAGAGCTTTAAATTTAGGGTTAAAAGGGCTCGAGTCTTTAGGAACACTACTATTAGAGGCTGTTTCACCATCCATTGATTAGTGTTAACTGGCGGTTAGGTGTGATGCCGTGTCTATTTGTTTTGTTCGAATTGACGGCGATGGCATCGCATTTAACCGTCAGTTAACGCTAATCAATGGATGGTGAAACAGCCCCTTAATCTCTTAGAATTTACTTTCCGATTTTTGTATTTATTTTTATAATTTAGTTAAGTTTCGTTAGATTAATTATACTGCTACTAAAACATTATTAAAAAAAAACTAGAAAAAAAAGGCTGAGATCGTTCTGGGGTTAAGAAAAAGATTTAAAAACCCTAGTGCAATAGTTGAAGTAAGCTAGACGTTACTTGTTAGTAAAAATGTGACGGAAAGAACTATCTAACGGTGTCGGATTTTAATTGGACGGCCGCACCCGTCTCCGATTGGAGGGATTTACTGCTTTGTCTAGACTTTGGCCCCACTCGGGATAGCCCTGACACACAAGTTTGAAAAGTGAGTGCTTTCGCCAAATTGTCGAAGAATTGGCAAATGGGAATAAGACTTGCAGACGAAGAGTATCAAGATGAGTGAGCATTTTTAAAGATTGAACATATAGACTGCTTTTTATTTATTTTTATACCGGGTGTGGCCTGTACTTAATACAAGCAAATAATTAAAACATAGATCGTACCCATCAAACTGAACAACATTAGTTCAGCGACTTTTAAAAACAATATTTATTTTTATCATTTTAAATTTATACAAGGTGCTAACAAATTAAGTACCAATGTTTTAAGCGATGTTAAATTAGACCAAAACAATTAACTTTAAATATTAATTAAGATAAATTTTATACGATATTTTTGTTTTAATTTCCTGAACAAAATAAATAAATTGTCATTCCGCCCAAACAGAATCAGCCTGTGCATTTGCGTGACAAGATATTTAACACTTACTGTCAAGAGCTGTCATGTGAACCCGTCTTGATTGGCGGGAAAACTATTGTAGCGACTCCTAGCGCCATCTAGTGAGCACTTATAGAAACTCCAACCGTGTTCTACATCGCGCTATCGAAGTTTCACAACTCGGAACCTCGGACGCGTATATACAACTAGCGACGCCCGTCCTTCGGACTTCGGTCCCCAGGCGTAACACCTGCCTCTCTATTGGAGCCTCCCCCCTCACTATTAGTAGGCATTCATGTAATTTTGACATTTATTTATATTTATATTTATATCAAGGTAATCTAAAAAGTTTTAATCACTCACTATCAATTAACTCATTAGCGGTTTTTTTACGCAGCAAAGATGATTTTCTAATCATATCCAAAAATAAACATAAACTTTTAAATATTTTATACCTACTTAATTCTACTACTAAAGACGAGTACTAACAGCTCTAAAAATATTGCTACTTAGTTTGTTAACACCTGTTAACACCTGTTTGTTTCTTAGTGTCGCTGCTTAAGTGACTACTATATAAGAAACAAACAAGCTGAGCTGAGATATGTAATGCATAGGAGATATTCGTGTCTGTACCCCTGTCCAGTGATAGTGTAGCGGTAATAGCACGTGGCACGGAATGCCGAGGACCTGGGTTCGATTCCCAGCGCTGGTCTATTTTTCTGGTTTTTCTGTGCATCTATGTTTCAGTTTGTATTTTCGATATGGGTTTTACGGGTGACCGTAAAAGTAACAAAATTGGGAGTTGAAATAAAAAATACAAAAAGACTCCAAAAACCAATCTTAACCTTATATTCTTGTAAACCTAGTCGAGAACCTGACCTTCAGTTAATTCGCTTAATTTTAATATCACATTTGCGGCAAACACTTACTGCCGTTACTTGTTCAAAGAGATAATTAAGAGTACTTGTTTATTTCCACAACCTTGGAATAATTTGCCAAGGCAAGTTAATTAAGTTAGACCGACTTAAACGACAGGAATTTCGATTTAACTAAATGTTGCTTTATTTCGTTATGAAACGATAATTTCAAGATAATTCAAATTTATTCTATTTTTTTTTTAATTGGGCCCCCGTCTTTGTGAGAGGTCTTGACTTGGTCATTTCTGGTGCAAAGGTTGTCCAATTCGGTTCAAAGGGGCAACGCGGCAAGCTTATTGGGAACCTTTGTGCCTGGTATGACGCGGTGCGGTTTGTTTGACTGACTGACTGTATATTATATTGCTTTTATTTTTTTTATTCAACAGGATGGCAAACGAGCAAGTGGGCCTCCTGATGGTAAGAGTCACCACCGCATAGACACCTACAACACCAGGGGGATTGCAGATGCATTACCAACCTAGAGGCCTAAGATGGGATACCTCAAGTGCTAGTAATTTCACCGGCTGTCTTACGCTCCACGCCGAAACACAACAGTGCAAGCACTGCTGGTTCATGGTAGGATTAGCGAGCAAGATGGTGGTTGCAATCCGGGCGAACCTTGCACAAGGTCTTAACACCTGCAAAATTTGTCATTTTTGTTACTTTTTTTGATTTATTTCAAAAGTCGGTTGGTAAACTGTGGATGAGACTAGCACAGGACCGGGCAAAGTGGCGTGAAAATGAAAAGTCCTTTACCTTTAGAGGTGGACGTGGGCTGATTTAAATTGATTGATTCCAAAATTTTCGAATGTAGGTACGTTTGTTTATCGCCGACAAGGTTACAATTTGGTAATTAGTAGGCCTACTTTGAGACTGAGAAGGACATAGGGTATAGTTTTTATTCCGGAGGAATTAACTCAACAGATACGTCATAAATGAATTCTTCGCAGACAAAGTCAAAGTCAAAGTCTGGGACGAATTTTTTTATCGGGTTTAATGTTTTATGCGAGCGAAGCCGCGGCTGGCTGAAAACTAGTAGATATTATAAATGAGAACGTTTCGATGTTTGGATGTTTATTAGTTACTCCACCAAGCCAAAAAGCCAAAATAAGCTTAAAAAAGACGCCGAAGCCCCGAGAAACCCGAAGGAAGAAGAAAGAGAGAGAAAGGAAAGAAAGGGAAAGAGAGGGAGGGGGAGGGAGAAGGGGAAAGGGAGAGGGAAGGGAGGAGGAAGGAGAAAGGGGGAAGGGGAAGGAGGCCGAGAAGAAGCTTAAAGGATTCAGCCAAAATTTGACACACAGATAGTTTATAACCTGGATTAAAACAAAGTACTTATAATATTTTTGGTGATAAATGAATTACTTACTAAGTATGTAGGTGCAGCAAAGCAACCCAAAGTGTAGCTTGGCCTCCAACACCAGACTACGCCATGCTTTACGATCTTGGGTCAGCTCTTGCTAGCCTTTGATCCGGAGACCCAAAAGGTCTCTCTGGACCTCGTCCACTTACTTAGCCCAAGTACGCTCTTTTCACGGCTAGATCCTCTCCTATCCTTTCCAAAGGTTAACGACAATTTGTGTCAACTTCATTTGTACATTTGAATATTCATGTTAATTTTGTTCAATGGGATACTTAAGCTTACATCCAGGATTCTACGTGGGAACTGCAAACACAGAACTGAATGGGAAAAGGTTTGAGAAGTATATAGAAGTAGTGGTTGGCTATGGTGTCTCAGAGGATCGTGGGTTCAAATCCGGACTCGCACCTCTGAGTTATTTCGAAATTCATGTGCGAAATTACATTTCAAATTTACCACTAGCTTTACGGTGAAGGAAAACATCGTGAAGAAACATCCACAATCTTGTGAAGCAGTTCAATGGTGTGCGAAGTTCCCAATTCGCACTAGGCCCGCGTAGGAACTATGGCTAAAGTCCTCTCATTCTGAGAGGAGGCCCGGGCCCAGCATTGGGATGTGTATAAGCTGGAATGATGATGATGATGATATAAAATATGATGAGATAAACCTGAACTGCACGTGCCGAAGTAATAGTGATACTACTAAATAACCTCTTAACTTTAAGCACCCTTAATTTGGAATAACCTCTGACTTGCAAGTTGTCAACTTAGAGCAAGAGTAATTAGGTACGTCTCTTTGAAATAAGATGCAATCTCTACGGAAAGGGAATTAAACTTGCCTTTTAGAATCGCAACACTGAGAATTAGAAATTAGTTTTCCTAGCACCTACAATACGAACTTATACAGTCACGTCTAAAAGTATGTATACACAAAAAAATTTGAAAAATTTGTAGCCACACATTTTCATCATAAATATGTATCTATTACTGACACCAAAAAATTGTATTCATTAAACTGTTTCAGTATTATGTAATCACAAAATGCTTCAGAAAGTTGCATACTTAAATAAATTCCATTTAAATGTATCCACCTCGTAGGCAAAAATAAGTATACATGAATGGGTTCCATATACATATAACCACACCAATTTGGCAAATATTTGTATACGCCGTTTGATTCATAAATATGTATCCAGACTGCAACAACAAACCTTGTCTGACTGGCATAGAATCGTAAGTTGTATATTTAACTGATTTGACAATTCACGAAAACAGTGCGGACTTGTCACTGCATACGTCTATCTCACGATTATTCTATGACGCACTTGACAGTCCTTAGATTGAATTGACTTGTAAATATTGAGTATTTCAGTTTAGGGTCATTCTCAAAAAGGTGCACTAAGCATTTTTTTGTTTTTATTTTAATTATATTGTTAATTGTTAGTGGTTTGTTGTTGCAAATTATAGATGCTTCAGTGGATCTGTCCTCAGTGGATGACCCGAACAACTTGATCGCTTTGGCTTAGTCGATATTAATGACTACTCTGGACGTTTCCAAGTATTTGGTGATCTTGATGGTGTATAAAAAATTAAATATATCCATACCAAATTTCATCCAGCTCACTCCAGTCAGTTCATCCCCCATTTTCTCCCCTTAAGGGTTGCTTTTAGAGATAAAAACTAAGTACCCTATGTTCAGCCCCTTGACAGTCGAAACCAGTCGGTTTCGACGTGATACCGGAACAGACAGAGTTACTTTCAATTCATCACTCCATAGTATAAAACAAAGTCGCTTTTTTTGTCTGTACGCTTAGATCTTTCAAACTACGCAACGGATTTTGATGTGGTTTTCACAAATAAATAGTGTGATTCACGGTGTCTATGTATACCGTAACCGTGTTGTGTCGGAACGGGTCACCAGTATATAATATTATTTTAATGGAGTATGGATTCGTAGTATGTATGTCCCTGCCCGCATGCAGGTTGCGAAAGAGACAGACATGTAATCTTAACAAAACAGTAATTCTTCAAAACGAATCAAAATATCAAATCGTGTTTACATATTTATGAATCAAACGGCGTATACAAATATTTGCCAAATTGGTGTGGTTATATGTATATGGAACCCATTCATGTATACTTATTTTTGCCTACGAGGTGGATACATTTAAATGGAATTTATTTAAGTATGCAACTTTCTGAAGCATTTTGTGATTACATAATACTGAAAAAGTTTAATGAATACAATTTTTTGGTGTCAGTAATAGATAAATATTTTTGATACAATGTATGACTACATATTTATGCAACCTTGTTTTTGTATACATATTTTTAGACGTGACTGTACCTAGTTATACTTATACTTATGCTTTCACATTAATATAATATACAAAAGTACAGTATTTAACTTGAATTTCATTAACTTACAAACTTTTAAATGATTCTACAGCGCACGTTTTCCGCTGATGATGATTATTAGAAGAATAAAATATAAAACAAAGTTTTTTTTTAACAATTTTGTGTTTTAGAACAATGCATAGAATGATACCCAGTAAATGAATATTGATTTCATTAATGTCAACAAACGATTTTAGGCCAAATCGGTTTTTTTAAATAATTATAGCTTCACTGTCATTAAATGCTAAAGATTGAATTGTAAAATTGACAAACTTGACAAGTTAAGTATATTGGTGTCAAGTGTCCCATGATATTTATTTATTTTATTTATTTATTTATTGACATCAAACATAAGAGCCTTTGTTTTTTTTGAACCACCTTAATTAAAGAAAAGAAAGAAGTCGTTTATTCACATGTACAAAGACACACAAATACAACAAAGTTAAAAAATAAAAATAAACAGCAAACACATAAAACAAACAAATGACAAAAATTAAAATACACGATTCTGTAATTCTTGATTATCGTGTAAACATTAAGATTTAACCTACTGCCTACCAAAGGTACTTTTTTGGAATATTTTTTTGAATCTTTCAAATAATATTGCTCAGAGCTTAAGATGTTACGGAAAAATAGAGGAAAAAATCTCCGGCTTTTCCTATTAGTTTTTCAATGTGTACTTTACAAAGGCCATCAGTGTCCAATTATAATTATTTCTTATGTTCTTCCCCAAGGAAGAATTTAGGGACGAGGTAAGCCACATTTATGGGAAATTAACTTAATTTCACCTATTGAATGTTCCCATCGAGTAAAATTAATATAAAAAATATCACGGTATTTGTATAAATTACAAAAAAAGAAGTTGACTGACTGACCTATAATATTCCTATTTCACAGCCCAAATCCCCATTTTCCCCTGGGAGCTTGCAATTGACAATGCTTCCTTTAATTTAATGAAATTTTGACATCTGTTACTTCATCTCGTCTTCAGTGCTCGGCTTCGTCCTACGTATCCTATTAATATTATAAAAGAGAAAGTTTGTATATGAGTGCGTGTTTGTTATTCGTCACGCTAAAGCGGCGGTACGGATCTAGATGAAATTTGGTACAGTCGAGTTCATAAACTTGTGAACAAAAATGTGATCAAAAATATCTGAACACGCTTCTACACCGTTAACAATAGTCTTGTTCAAATATTTTTGATTAAAATTTTGCTCATAAGTTTATGAACTCTACTGTACCTATGTAAATCGCTGAATATTGAGTGTAACCCAGGTAACCATTGTCGTCAACATCTCGGCCGCGCAATGAACAGTACTTACACAGGAAGGAAACGCTCTCCACGTCGCTGCCCCCAAGTTATACTACGAAGTGCAAAATTCGAACTTCGTCTCGTACCGTCCCGCTCACGCTAATATTATTAAATACGAAAGACATGACCTTACGGTACGATGCAAACTTCGATTTTTGAATTTTGTAGTAGCCCCCCTTTTTGCGACCTTATAACGCCGCATTTTCACGCCATGATATTCGCGCAGGTGGAGATGCCGGGATAGATCAAAGGATAGATTAAATTGAAAAGCCAGTAAAAAAAGTCAACATTTTATTCATAAATCAGTAGGGTATAAGTACTTACATTCACTTAAATATAACATTACAGTACAAAGACGTCACGTTGAGTAGCCTAGGTTAAAAAAATATTACATCTCATACAATCCCCTTGTACTGCCATTTCCCATAGTATTCGAAAATTCTGGAGGGCGTAACTTTTTTAATGCCATTAAAATGACTTCTAATTGAATAGATAAAATAATCGACTGAATATTTTGATAAAAAAGGCAGAATAGCTAAAAGCATAAAAATATTCAGCCACAATTGAATAAATTAGTAAACCTAGGTAAAATGTTACTATTGGTAAGTTTTATATTGGAAAACGGTGTTTTGAAAAAATAAACTTTAACACAGAACTATTGTGACTCTAAAACACAGTGACATAGTCCGAGGCTGAATTCAACTGTAGATAAGATAAATACGTCACACCAATTTCGATTATTTTTAAACTCCCTTGCCTTCTTAGTTGAAGCCCTAATTATGACATGATTTATGGATGACCCGTTAGTATATATAAGTAGTACGCTTATTTCATCAAATTAAAGTTTTACCAAATTAATATAATATTTATTTATATACACCCTCCATTTTTCAAGTAAATATTCACAGAGCAAGCTTCCTCTTCTTAAAGTAAAATAAAAAGTCAATATTTACGCGTAACAATAGTAGAACTACATGGAAATATGTAAACGAGTTTGTTTAAATACGTTTTAGAACATATTTATATATTTATCTTAGTCCTAAAATATTGTATCACAAAAGCTTGATACAAATTTATAATAATATCTCTTAACGTCCTACAGCATATGATAGAAATAATTTGTGATAAAATGTGTTTTGTTTGTTTAAAACCTACAGGAAAAAATGACAGTAATTGTTTTTCATTTTTCATTTTGTTTTCTCCTTTACATTAAAATATATGTTACTATTACCTATTCCAAAATTGATATACAATTATTTTTAATCTTTGACTGATTTGAGCTTAACTTGTTTTATTTTATTTCAATCATTTTACAATCGCATGATTTTATTTATAAATATAAATTCATCATATTTATTAAAGTACAACACTGAATCCAATTAAATTAAGTAAACATAATATTACATTTTTAAATTTCTTTGTTACAGGAATACGTTGAAGCTTCTGGAAAACTACAATTTATGCTTATTGAAGTAACAGCAGATGGGTTAAAACTTATAAGTTGGTTATTACCTTTTGAACATGTTCCTTTTCATCATCCCAGCCTATATACGTCCCACTGCTGGGCACAGGCCTCCTCTCAGAACAAGAGGGCTTGGGCCATAGTTCCCACGCGGGCCCAGTGCGGATTGGGAACTTCGCACGCACCATTGAATCGCTTCGCTGGTTTGTGCAGGTTTCCTCACGATGTTTTCCTTCACCGCAAAGATCCTTTCCGCAATGTTCCTTTTAACGACAATTTATCCAATCAAAAGTTGGTGAAGTCTCAGTTTTATTTTTACTCATGATTACAATAAGTTAGTGTAGTGAGTGTAGTACTTATGTACCTATCTCAAGTAAACTTAATCTCGTGAGTTCTCGCGTACTTTATAAAGAACAAATATTACGATTACGTACTTTATAAAGAACAAAATAACGGCCGAATATATTTTGTAAAGCACAAATTAAATAAAGAATTCAAAAAATAATGTTAAAGTAATATACAAAATAACAAAACTGACTAGGTCTATATATATTCATCATCCCAGCCTATATACGTCCCACTGCTGGGCACAGGCCTCCTCTCAGAACAAGAGGGCTTGGGCCATAGGGCTTTATATATTACATCGGTATAAAAAGTGAACACTCAGGAGATTAATTTAAGTGTCTGTACCTACCTGTTTCTGTACAAACAGAGGTATACGAACGATATTATCAATCAACGAAGTACGTTTTAATTAAATTTTCATTTAAGACGACACCAACAGTCAAAAGTGTCAAAGTTGATGAGATAGCTGCATTGTTTGAAGAAGATATCAATTTCAAGGGAAGTGAGATAGCGACGTAATAGGCTGTGACTGCTGTGAATAATCTGTTTTGAGACTAAAAGTATAGTTTCGTTTCTTTTTGAATGAAGCAAATTTATTGAATTCTCTAGTTAAATAATTTAATTTTGATGGTGTTGGAACTTCAGTTTTAAGGTTATAAATACAGATGATACAATAGTATATTACTTGTATAGCTTTTTTAACACATCAGTAAGATATCCCAAGGCAGTTAAAATTGAAATTCGTATTCAAGAGATTCTGATCATTATTTATTTACCATTTTAATAGTCTTATCATTTATTTACTTAATTGTTAACTTTTACTACGTTACATTTATATAATTTTATTTAAATTGAACTTGTTTTACTGACTGTACAAAATATTGGGACACAAGTAAGGGGCTGTTTCACCATCAATGTGTTGCCGTCTCTATTTGTTTTATTCGAATAGACGGAGACGGCATCACATTTAACCTTCAGTTAACACTAATCAATGGATGGTGAAACAGCCCCTAAATTTACAAAATTAATCGTAGGTTAGGTTTGTTCTTTAAACTACTTTTTTGCTTTGGCTTCGTTATTTTGTTTAAAAGTTTAAGACAGTTTGACTGTTCAAAAAATAATTTTAAACAATTCAATAAATCTTTGCTTCAATTCAACACATTCTTAAAATTTATTTAACACGATTTAAAGCTTTGATTTTATCTTAAAAAGACTGTAACATACATTAGGAATATTATATATTTATTATAAATATTGTGCACAATAAGTGAAAAAACGTATTTTCATGAATTTCTGCAACGTTTCCCCCTATATTATTGTCCGACACTGAAAGAATGTTCGAAACATTCGCAAGATTTTGAAAAATCGTAACATTTTGTGCACTTACTAAAAATCACCATAGAACTTTATGTCATACAGATATATTTATTTGAAAGATTGCGTTTCAAATACAATGAGGGCCCAGACATCCCTAGCCACATTGATACTTATTAAACAATTTACGATAACTTTCGTAAACTGGTACAGTCACCAGCACCAATATCTGACACAACAAGCGTGCATAAATATTTGATACGACTCTATTTCTAGGGCCGGAAGGACGTGTCCGATATTTTTGCACGCTCCGCTGTGGCAGATGTTAATGCTGGTGACTGTACCAACGCAACAACTTCGCAATTTCTATAAAAACTGTTTTCATTATTATCAAAAGATCGTATTTGAATATAGATAATTGAGTAAGATACGAGCTTATCAAAGTTACCAGTTAATATCACCCCTTCCGAAGTCAGCCCAGCCCTTTACTTAGCTTACAAACGACAACAACTTTACAACATTGAATCACTTAGGTACTTTTATTTCTACATGACGCGATCAAGTCTTGAAGAAGTGTGCGTATGTATATCAAATATCTTTACAAAGATAATAGTGTATATAAGAGAGAAAACGATCAAAAAAATTCAAGGTATTAAATTAAAAAAATAATTTTCAATGGTCGTAATACAGATATGATATGATTCCATCTACAGGATATGCTTTATTTACCTATAAATTATACGGGTATACATCTACGGCTACAACTAATTACAACTGATCACTAAGGGTTAAATTCATGTGTCTACTGTAACAATCTATCATTACCTAGTCTAACTCTCTACTCGATATCACCGAACATTGAATCTTCTCTACAGTAAATGGACATACAACCTTTTATACTAGTCACATATACCTATACATTTGGCATCGTGAGAATTCAAGCACGTTTTCCCGGTCCTTTGATGGCGGGTCCATGGGAACGAGCCGCCATTTTGTGTCGTTTTTCGGCCATCTTGCGATGGTAGTGCGTTCGGTCGCAGTCGTCTCTTCATCTGTAACAAAAAGTCTTTGTTAACGTGCGAAATGAGAAATGCAGAATGAATTCTGCTGTCTATTAACACGGGGAAATGTCAAATTCTTGACTCTCGTCAATTTTGATTTAACTTGCAACAGACGTAAGTATTTATATAAACTTCAGTCTTCAAATCTTGCAAATCGAATCATACATAACACCTTCAAACAATGGCATGACTAAAACTTGGTATGCATTAGGATACTTGGTTATTAGGATACCGAGGATAACTACCAATGCAAGACGTGTAGTCAACAAAAAGTACCTACAGCCGCAGAAAATCCTGTATTAACTTAATGTTGATGACTGAGCCAAAGGTTTATATTTTTCGGAATCATCAAAATCACGGTCCCTTTTACACACTAACTAAAAAAAAATACTGAAAATAATCAGCTTTGATGAGATCTAGTGTACAAGCAGTTTAGCAAAAGTTCTCAGTCACTCACCTTCCATTCAAGCAGCTGAGTCCATGTTGCTGTTCATTAGTCGGTAAGGTGATGTTAGAAGGAGGGCTCTTGTTGAGAGGGTACCACTGAGCTACTGGTTTCCGAGGGTTGTCCAGCATTTCCAACCAGTGTTCGCGGCCCATGCCAATTAGCGAAGAGCCAATAGCTGTGCAGCCGATCAATTCGTTGGAACCAATTCTGATGGACAAAAAATAGTTTTAGAACATTGAAATATTAAGGTGCAAGTTGTGGTTGTAGAAAAGCCAACAATATCAATGAATCAGGCAGAAGTTAAGCTTTGCTCAAATTTGAGCACACACATATAAGTAATTATTACGTTCTGACGACATCGTGAGAGTGGCGGGAAACCGGTGGATGCAAGTGGCAAGTTGTCGTTCATTGTGGCGTTCTAAGGGGGAGGCCTTTGTCCAGCAGTGGACGTCTTCGGGCTGATGATGATGATGATGATGACGTTCATAAAACTCATTAGGTACTTGACATATTTGATTAGCATGGGCTCCAATTTTAGGCGAACACATCACTTACTGATTAGTGAGATTTTATGATTAGTAATTAAAATTTGATTAAAAATGTTTTCAGAATTCAAATCACTTCTTTTGGCCTTAATACATCATGATGATCGTGGTGAATGATGGTCACTTCCTCCAACCACCTTCCTAAAATTGGACTTGAAATTTTAAATGAACTTTGGCACCCATGTTACCTGTCGTAATCAATGACTTTGACCAGCAGCGTGATGTCAAATACATTTTCTGAAGGTAGATCGAAGACCAAGGCTTCGTTGTAAACTGGGTTCAAAGTGTTCTTCTTGACGGTAGTTTTCTTCTTCTTTATTCTTTTTCCTTGGCAGATGAGGCAGATCTTCACGTATGGATCTAAGCAAAAAAAAGCAAGTGAAAAAAGCTGCTACAGGACAGGACCTTTATTAAATTGACTGGAAAATAAAGTTGCCCGCTAAAACGAAAAATACAACGCATTTTTGCCGTTATTAAATTTTGAAGGGAGATACAATGATGGATGATGACAATATGACGTTGCCAACTTTGTAGTTTTTGCACTACAGCAGTCATTCTTAGTTCTTAATCTGTAATATATCAATACTAGCTGTTGCCCGCATCTTCGTCCGCGTAGAATTCGTGTATCGCTATCTCGTGGGAACTATGCAATTTTCCGAGATAAAAAATGACATAGCTGCCCGGGGATTCGGGACTCAACCTATCTGTATACCGAATTCAATCTAAATCGGTTCAGCGGTTTAGAAGTGATAAGGTAACAAACAAACAAACAGGCTTACATACTTTTGCGTTTATAATATTTGTGAGATAGAAACACCGTTCCGGGTCGAACTTTATGGACATGTTTACTTGGATCTGCAGATCTCGTTGGACATATAGCAATGTCTCTGAACTGTTAGGATTGGGACAAGTACGATGCGGATGGGTTATATTTTTTTTATTTAGTTTAGTTTTATGTAAAAAAAATACAAATACAACCCTCATTTAGTTTTACACATCGAAGATATCGTATACATTTGATGATATCTCTTTTTTCAGTCAAGTACAGTCAAGTTCATAAACTTGTCAGCAAACATTTGATCTAAAATATTTGAACACGACTTTATTTTTAACGGAGTAGAACCCTGTTCAGATATTTTTGATCAAATTTTTGCTCACATGTTTATGAACTCGACTGTATCGCCACCCATGCACAGTAGCGAGTGACTATTTAGGATAGGAACTTGGCTTGCAATCGTAGCTTGGTTCACATCATATTATTTGGTGTATTTTGTTTCCCGAAATCATACCAACCATGTCAGTTGATTACACAGACTTTGTGTATTACTGTAGATATACGAACACTGTCTACAATTTCCTTTTGACTTTGACCTCCGCTTGATACTCCAAAGTAATCTTTTAGAAATCACACAAAGCTACAAACGAGATTTATGCATGGCAAAACTGAAATCCATTTGCAAACATATCGTATTTCATATTCTACACTGTAATCTTCAGATGCGTAAACTCTAGGCTCGATGTTGTACATAGATATGATGACACCAACCTAAATAATCAAAGTCAAAGGCAAGATATTTTTATTCAATTTAGGCTACAAAATGCACTTATGAGTGTCAATAAATCTACCTGTACGAGCTATGTACGTTTATAGCTAACTCATCAAATTCACTTCATCGGCATATTAATTGCACTAAAGCAATCAATCCGCGTTCGGTAAGCAAGGCAGCAGTATCATTTTACCTTAAGTTTATCAAGTTTAAATTAATAAATCCATTATAGTAATTATCAGTGACTTTTATCAAAATTCCCATCAAATCGACGTCGACTCCGAACACTACCACCGCTTCGGAAAAGCGACCGTTATATAGATTATACTGATCCGGTCTAGGTAATAGTATACTACGTATAAATAACATGTAATAATTAATTATAAAGCACAGGACAATTGACACTAATCGACTTAGTCCCAATGTAAGCAAAGCTTGGGTTATAGATATCGGCGGCCGATCGTAAGATCACGAAATTCCTAGGCATATTGTGAAATGGCGCCATTTCATGAACTGACTAAGGGACATCCACCATATCGTTAAAAACTCAGCGTTTAACGATTAGCCTAGTGAACGTTTAGGCAGATCATGAAATTCCTAGACATATCATGAAACGCCGCCATATCTGTTCTGGCACTATACCGGCCGCTGCCGCGGCACGCTCGCTTCACTCCCTCGGCTCGTGCGTTGTGGTCACAATTCACTACATACTAACCACTCCTCCCTTCGCTCGTCGTACCTAAATTTTTATTTTTTTCGGCATATCACGATGTCCCCGGTATAGATAGTATATTATTATTAACCATTTGACTACCTGATTGTCTAATCATCGGTGTCACTACCCTCTGCAAACTTTGGAGACCCGTTTGAACTATGGCAAGTAAACAAGTTTAGTTACGAGTTAAGTTGCAAATCATCGTAATACCACAAAACAGATAGGTACAGAAATCAATCTCAAAGTGCGCTCGAGCAACGCACACATAGACACTGCTCGGTTGGGACCAGTGCGAGCGCGAGTGCCATCCGCTTGAGACACGCGTCCGTGAACTTTTTTTGTGCAATAATGGAGAATGCGAATTTATTACACTTTAAAATATAATAAATAATCGTGCATTTCGCCAATGTCGAAATCGTCGCAAAATATTTTCTGTGACAAATTTGTAATATAACAATGACAAATTAAAATATTATAGGTATTATTAATTTATATTTCCATTCTTCCCGTTTTATTCTCAACAATAAATCAAACCATATACGAGTGTCACTACCACGATAGTTTTTCGTGCATAAGCCATAGTTGACAACCCAAGAAGGACCGCCGAGCGTAGGTATGAAATGTGAAGTACATACCTGTGATTGACTTCTGTACCTATCTGTTTTGTGGTAATACCGGCGAAGTTTGATTTAGTGCGGTCCTTAACAGTTTAGCATTTTGGCCCTAGTTGATTGGTGTAGCCAATTAGGAAAGGGGCAATCCATCAAATCGTAGTTTGCGTGTATACGATGGCTGGCTTATGAATTGCTTGAGTACCTACCTAAGGTATTTAAAAAAAAATACTAAATCACATTCGTAAGATACCTAGAGTAAAATTTGGGATGCTTTGTTTGTCGCCCGCCGGACGACGTTGCCTGAAGCAATTGAAACGGCTGCGTTCAGCATACCGCGTGAGGCCGTGTTGCACGACAGGGTGGCTGTGTTCAATAAAAATGGTCCCGCCGGAAGACCAGCGCTGACTCCATCCCAGGAATCCGCATTTATGCTGAGGCGGGACCTTTTCACTCACACACATACACATATATTTTGTATTTCAACTATTTTTGTAACTTTTATTTGTAACTATTATGTGTGTGTTGAATAAACTTTTTTCATTTCATTTCATTTACCTAAATAGTTTAAAGACTGCATCGATGTAATGTGGCAAGGCTCAAGCATTCTGACTTCAGGACACATCGACGGCTAGTACCTACCATTATAGGCTGTTTGTTTCCCAATTTTAACGATAAATAAATGCTGGCCCAGTACGACCCATCACACGATATCCAGTACAACGAGCATGGTTCGCAGATCAAAGCTTTGACGGTAATCCTGCGGACGACTTGTAGTGCCTGTACTACTTGCCACGTCTGACATTCATTGCTTTTGTTATCTCTATGAATGGACGAAGATTTTTAATAAAAGTAATCAATATTGTTCTTTGTCAGATGAAGTGACGTAGAAACGATGACTTTTGAAAATTTGAGACAATAACCTTTGTCTAACGCAATCGTCATTTTCAGGGTTCCGTACCTGAGTCGACAAAAACGGCACCCTATTAGAATTATTTCTTGTCCATTTATCCGGCCGTTTATCAAAGATGCAAAGTACTCGTAATACGAATAAGAAACGATAAAAATATTTTAACTACATTAAAATTATTTAAAAACACTTAAAATTAACGATAAAATAATATTGGAATATAAATTTTTAACTAATATATTTTTGTCACAGTTTACCCCTTAACGGTGGGATAATTGCAACAGTTGGCATTTTTACGAAATGTTTTAAAATAAAAAAGGACACAGTTTTGGCTTAATTTTTAAGCTCAGATACTTTTCTGCAGAAATTGATAAAATCAAACTATAATTAATTACATTACAAAAAACTAACAATAAGCCCCTCGCTTCCGTAACATTACGTGACAAAAATCAACCAGACACTGATCTAGTAAATGAATCACATAAGTCATAGGTACAGTTAACCAACAAATATGATCCCAACAAAGTACCAGGTAAAGCGATTAGGGCCTGTACTAACGATGTTCCTACGAAAGCCAATTAGGACCAGAGTCAAAGAGCTGGATTAATTCGGGTTTCTGGAACTATTGGGTTCAGTTTGAGACTAGAATAACGATGATGCGATGTAATATAAAGATCCTAAAGTAAAATTGGGTACCTATCTGTAATGTGATCGAAAATTGACGTAAATAAATGTCTAACTTTGGATTACATAAAGCCGCAAGTTAACCTATGTACGAGTAGTAAGATACTGTCGCGAGTGATTTTTCATAATAATTTTTAGCTATAGCAACAATTTATCTGAAAAGTAAATGAAATGAAAGAAAAGTAACAGATAAATAGCTATTAAAAAAATACAGTTGGAAATCGTTCCATCCTGTGTTAGAAACATATATTAAAAAAAAACTTTCATCTTTTACAAAATAACGAAGATTTGACCGTTTCGGGCTCTTGGTCCAGCACAAGAAACTCCGAGCATAGCTCGTTACTGTATTTTTAATCAACACTGACTCAGTGTTTACCTGATGATCCGCTGATATCCATGGCTTTAAGGTTCCTTCCCTTGATGACGGTAACAGTGAGCCGCCCAGCTGTGGGCAGATAGCAGAGGGATAGCATCAACTCCCCGAGGTCCTTCTTTTCCTGTTGGAAAAAAAAGTTTGTTAGTTTTTAATTTAACTAAACTATAGTTTACGTTAGGGCCGAAATGTTCTCGAATAGAGACCGCAGATTGGCAAGTGCAGCGTAAGACTTCCACCAACAAGATGGACAGGCAGGCTGCTTCCAACCGAAGCAATATGAGGTCTATGGATGAGGCCTAAGTCCAACAGTGGACGTCTTACGGCTGATATGATAATGACGATACTTATATGTAATTTTGCTCGCATGATCAGAGGTTTGATTGTCTATGAACTGGCAGTTAAATTACTAAAATACAGGGATTTTTACTAAATTCCCGTGAGTGATTCCTCTAATAATACACATTTTTGCGTTTTGAAATGTTTTTGCAATAGTTTTCACAATTTTCAAAACATAATATTTCAATCTTTCCTTGACCACAATCGCACTTTAAACCTTACCATACGTCGAATAACATGAAAGCCCGGGGTCTTGTAAGTCTAACCCCAATAAAACTTCCCAACAATGGGCAGTGTGGAGTGTTAGCTGATTAATGACTTAAGACCCTTTCAATTTTTATTATAGAGCGCCCAATATAACACGTAGGGTTTCGCCATACAAACGGAGCTTCGATATATGTAGAAAAAAAAATTGTAGATTTATAAAGTTGGTTGAATATCCATAAAATGGGCCAGTAAAGTAAAAAATAGAAGAATTCTTACTTTATTAGTGTAAAAGTAACTTTTTTATCTGTTTTTTTTTTGATAATGATCACGATGTAATTTTTTCTTTGTTATTCCCTCACACTAAAACGGCTAGACGAGTTTGGATGAAATTTGGTATGTAAGTAGCTGGACCTCTGAAATACCACATGGGTTACTTTTTATCACAAAATTACCATAGGATTGAGATAAAATCTCGAATATAATTTTGGGGAATTCCGTAAAATTCCCAAATTTCAATTTAAGAGCTGGATCTAATAGTTTACACGTGCGAAGCCCTGAGTGTCAATAAATGGTGCCCGAAATAAATGATTATAATAATTATAATGATTATTATATAAAAAAAGTGTACCCTTTCATTATTTTTGAAATTTTGCAAAAATATGGTTTTTCCTACTCAGAATCAAGAGCACAATTGATTCCGATAGTTAAAAAAAATCCCCAATGAAAATGTCAGTTTTGCGACGTTTTTTTTTCATACACTTAGTATGGGCGTGACAAAACTGACTCAATAACATTTTGTATGAAAAAATAGGGTCATTTTTTAAACGATCGTAATCGATTGTGCTCTTGATTCTGAGTAGGAAAAACCATATTTTTTTCTAAAAATTAAAAAAAAGAAAGGGTACACTTTTTTAAACGCTCTTCCATCATCATCATCATCATCATCAGCCTTCAGCAGTCCACTGCTGGACATAGGCCTCTTCCATGGCGCGCCACAATACTCTGTCTTCAGCCCTTCGCATCCATCCGCCGCCAGCGATCTTCTTAAGGTCATCCGTCCACCGTGCCTCAGGGTGCGGAAAACGCTCTTATGTTTATTTATTTCAACACTTGCTGTGTGTGAGTAGAATTCGTTTGTCGCTATTCCGCGGGTACTATGCAATTTTCCGGGATAAAAATCCTACGTGCTTCCCACGGGGCTCTTAACTATTTTTATACCCAATTTCATTTAAATCGCTTCAAGACGTGAAGAGCCAACAAATAAACAAACAAAGAAACAAACAAACTTACAAACTTTCGCATTTATAATGTTAGTGGTACTACTGAGCTAATATTATGTCTTCGTTTATTACCTGTGGTGCCGCTAGAATGTTCATAGTGTACTCGATCTCCTGGTGAAGATCTGCAGACTCGAGGAGCCCCTTGAGGACCACGTGGCCGATCAGGTCGTGGCGAGAGAACCGGTCGAAGTCGTACACGGAAAACTGCAGGTAGCGCTGGCGGAGTTCCTCGTATGGCACGCTAGGGAATGACAACGAAGGGTTTAGATTCATACACAATTTAACGGCTTTCCCTTTAAGAATTCGATACATTCCAGATTTTATCCCACTAGTGATGCACTTTTTATCTGAATAAACCGAAAAACTTTATCATATCGAAAGAAAAAAAAAGAAAAAATATGGTGAACGTCCAAGTGCTCGACACGCTTGACACTGCGGTCATCTCGACTGCTAATGATATAAGATTAAAGATCCCAACTATTGGGACAGTATCGAAAATACAAACTGAAACATAGATGCACAGAAAAAGAGACCAGCGCTGGGAATCGAACCCAGGTCCTCAGCATTTCGTGCTGCGTGCTATACCGCTACACTACCACTGGACAGGAGTACAGACACAAATTTCTTCTATGCACCACATATCTCAGCTTGTTTGTTTCTTATTTAGTCACTTTAGCCCTCATGGAGAAATTAAGAATTGTTTTTTGGAATCCTTTTGTATTTTTTATTTCAATTCTTAACCTAAATTGAAAATACTAACTGAAATATAGATGCACAGAAAAACTTAAGTGGCTAAATAAGAAACAAACAAGCTGAGATATGTGTTGCATAGGGGAAATTCGTGTCTGTACCGTTGTCCACCAGTGGTGTAGCGGTATAGCACGTGGCACGGAATGCCGAGGACCTGGGTTCGATTCCCAGTGCTGGTCTTATTTTTCTGGTTTTTCTGTGCATCTATATTTCAGATTGTATTTTCAATTTCTCACCGAGAAACTTTCAGCACCCCATCGGAACTAGGAACTAACTGCTCACCCGGACAAGAGATGTCGCTATTAAGCAATCAAATCAAGATACATATATATATGGTTTTTCTGTGCATCTATGTGTCAGTTTGTATTTTCGATATAAATTTTACGGGATGACCGTAAAAGTAACAATGATTTGGAGTTGAAATAAAAAATACTCCAAAAAACAATCTTATTTGGTCAGTGACGTGCACTCATACGTTTACCTTACGTGTTGACAAAGGATTCGCAAAATAGTATCAAGAACACATTGACAAACATTTGAGTTTGATCACAGCCTTGGCATCCTTTCTGTTTTTTGTACTATAGCGTGTTTTTTGTGCTATAATTTGTGTTCTATAGTGACAGTACCTAATAAAATTGGCCATCTGAATTGACAGTTCTGTTGAACGATTAAATGATTTGATACTATTTCTTTTCCACCACGCTTGTTAGTTTTATTTAACACTTACGTACGATCGAGGTCTGCAATAAATTGATGAAAAAAAAGGAAGTGGCAAGGTACTAAAGTGCAATCTTTGATATCTGTAGCTGAATGAAATTAGCTAGTATTCATTATTTATGAAAATATTTTTTATACGTATGAAACACTGCCAACTCAGGACCATCGGAATTTAAACATCTCCCTTCAGACACAAAGACAATGTATCTACCACAGCTTAAGCGGTCCAGTTCGTTCACCTTCGTCTAGGAAAATGAGACGCAATTTAAAGTTGAGATTTGTTTTCGTGAGGTCTTTGAAAGCTGATCGCCACGCTTCGATCCTCGAATCAAGCTATAAATTGAAATAATAGAGGTAAAACTAAATCCTTGTCATTATTATACGGGGTGTCCCACGGTTATGCCACAAGAAGCAAAAGTATCTTAAATATTGAAGATAGACAATTTTACTGAAAGAACACTTGATTTTTATTTTAAAAGCAATTTAAACTGCATTTAAAGATGTTTATTGAAAAACTGTCTAAACCGGATATCGAACTCACCAAATAGTAAAAAATGCGATCGTATTTTTTTCTCAAGTTATAAATGTCAAATTACATATTATAGATGATTTTTTTTTAACCATTACAACACACGAGACATATAACGCTTAACGAAACGAGTAATAAATAATTACTTACTTACCTCGACGTTTCAGCCACATTACAGTGGCCAAGGTGATGAGTACTTTACTCGTGATAACTCCCGGGTGTTTTACACACAATAAAATTTTGCGAAAAAGCTATTCAGATAAACAGCTCACCTGAAGAGGAAAGTCTCATTGAACACCGGATTCAGGTTCTTTCGGTGGACTTTGGTCTGGTACTTCTTCTTGCGGTCGGGAAGCAGGAACACCTTGATGTATGGGTCGCTGCTACCGGTCACGTCCTTGATCGGCAGGTCACGGGCTTCGAAGATCTGGTGGAGAAAGAATCATATGACATTGTGCATTGTGAGTTTCTTTGACTAGCGTTTACCCATAGCTTCACGACACTTATGGGTACTACTTACGCAACCATACTTATTGAAAAGGTACAATTGAAGTACTGTATTTATTTATTTAAACAATGAATTTTTACATAAAAATAAAAATAAAGAACACATAAAATTAACTAAAACGGGCTTCCTCTTCCAAAAGCAGCGCAGCGCGGGGCATTGTACCTAAGACGCTAGCGGCGTTGCCTCGTTGCACTGCAAGGCTCAGTCTTTGGACGAAGAAAAAGCCTGCTCTTTGGTCGCCAGATACGCCGATTAGTTTGTCCGACACTTCTTTCATATTTTTTTTTGTGTCGGACGACCAAGGCCCAAAGGTTTCGCAAAAAAGTAGTTGTCCTTAAGAAAGGCATATTTGCGGCACTTGACGGTTTGGGCATCGTCTGCAGCTGTCCCTGGCTTCCGCGCAGACCGTTGGACGTGGGACGGGGCATACTTATACTTAAATGGACATATCATACTTAAATACGTATTAAACACCCAAGATCGAGTACAAACATTCATATTCATACAAATATCTGCTCCGACTTGGGATCGAACCCGAGGCCTCAAGCTTCGTATTCAGGTTCACTAAACTCTGGGCTATCCGGTCGTTTTGACTATGACAACGTTTGACGGTGTCCTAAGAATGAGACAGGTTCACAGTACTTGCTTGTGGCAAGGTATAAGAGACGAAGAATTTTACGAAGGGCATACTGTAATAATAACAAATGCTGCACAGTTCCCTGCAAAATATATATGTTGTGGACCAAGCGATAAATCGGGCATTTTTCATAATGACCAATATGAGATGGCAATTTGAAAACAACTATACAAATAATTAAATTGCCCGGGCATTATACATAATGCCTATCACCTATTGGGCAGAGTAATAAAAATATATGCTTCTGTTACTATTATTTATATTTTTGGCATAAAATTCCTTCGTTTTATAGATGCATTTACCTATAATAATTAAATATTTATCAAAACCTGTAAAGTTATCCATAATGGTCAAATTCAATTCTGAATCAGACTTCAGTTGGCCAAAAATCAGTTGTAATCAAATTGCCTAACGATCATGTAGCAGTATTCATAATGACCGGATGAGATAAATAATCACTTTGCCCGGTATAGTTTGTCATTTAAAGTCAAAGTCAAAATATCTTTATTCAATTTAGGCTAAAACAAGCACTTATGAATGTCAAAAAAAAATCTACCACCGGTTCGGAAAAACCTCTGTTGAGAAGAATCCGGCAAGAAACTCAACGACAACAGGCGTAAAACAGGGTTTAAACAGGCTTACAATATTTTTGAATTATATCTATACATCACAAGTATTTAACACAACTTTATTTTTAACACATTCATAATGCCCGGGCATAATTTTAAATAATGCCCATATTAAATACTTGGTTCATAATGTTATACTTTGTAGAAAGAATAAAGTAATAAAACCAATTACGAAAATTATGCAAAAATTATCTCGCTCCCGTAAATAACGTCATAAGCACTTCCCAAATTCAATAGGCGTCGGGACCCAATCCACGTAATTCCTTATCGGAACAGCTTTATCTTAAAGTAAAGAAGTTGCCATCGGATATCGCATTTTCTCAGCCACACCGAGGTCCGGAATTGGGCACAAACCCATAGAGGGGGCGGTGAACTTCCGCAAGGCTGCGCCTCACACCGAAGCGCGGAATAAAATAAGTTTTGAACATGAAACTACCGTGAGAATCACTCGGGTCAACGCTCGGCTCGGCTCGACTCAACTCGGGAGCAACGCCTTGGCGGCTCCCAGATGAACGGTTACGGATTAGCCCGAATCATGTCGAGCTAAGCTCGATTTCAGACGTGAGTTATCCGATACATTATCGTTTAATATGAATAAAATATGTTGTTAGTTAACAAATACAATCTACCTTTTTTTGTGTTTGACCAGTATGTGTGGCCAGTGATGTGATGATCTATGGCTCTGAGACGTAGTCCTTGACTGTACTTGGCGTTTCCTTACGTGATAGAATTCAGAATTCGCTATAGAACTAAATTCACGGACATAATTGTAGCTCGAAAATATGCAAGTTGAAATAGCAATGGGAGAGTCACATCGCTCAACACACACACACACACACACACACACACACAGTCAATGTCGCGTAATGACATGCTATACATTGCACGGATAAAACAAGGATGCCGAATATTCTGCTGACAGCAATACGTTTGGTGTGAACGTGGTCTAATGCCCTTATTACGTACCTTAAATTTATGACAGTTCGCGTTTTGGAGGAAATTTTGCGACGAAATTTAAATTCGTTTCGTAAAGTTTTGTACGTGAACGCTATTTATTTAAGTAGCAGGTAAAGTTTTACATAAAGAGTACTACTTAGCCATAAATGAAACAGAGTTTTCAGTTTTATCAACATTTCAATTAAAATCCTACTTTGAACAAAATTATAAATAAGAAAATTTGTAAGTATTACTTATGTGCGTTTGTTGATTTTACTCTTTCATGCTAAAATGATCTTTTATTTAAAATTTGGAATGCTTATGGTAGGTACTCGTATCTTTAAAATAAACTGTAATATCGGTATTCCTATGAACTAAAAGTCACCTGGAAAAAAACTGCATTCACATTTATCTTTCGTGTTGTGTTGTGATGCTCTCTGCCTCTCTCTTCCTCTCTATAGCTTTGAAGCGATCCCACTGCTGGAATCGGACGGATTGGGAAGTTTACACACACCATTGACTTGCTTCGCAGGTTTGTGCAGGTTTCTTCACGACATTTTCCTTCACCGTAAAGCTTGTGGTAAATTTCAACGTAATTTTGCACACGAATTTCAAAAAACTCAGAGGTACTTAGGAGCCTAGATATGAGCCCACGGTCCTCTGCTTGAAAGGCCATAGGTCAAACCACAGGGCCACCACGGCTTTTTTATGATGATGATAATAATCAAATATGATAATGGCTTTATCACAACACGTCCCAGTTCAACGACCCCAGTGACATTAACGTTTAGACGTCCCAGATTTTGACTTAAAAATCCATTTACACACACAGCCTTGGGCTAAGCTAAATTTGACTTTACATCAATGCAATAAAGACTGTTTCCGGTCGTGGCATGTAACTAATATCAACCGTCGTTCAGAATTCATCTCCGTTAATATATCTTCACTAAACGAGGGTGTCACATTCTTGTGGATTTATTCGAGGTTCCCAAGAACTATGTATGGAATAACCCAATTCGTTGTACTAGCTACTCATTTCTTAAACCTGAGCGTATAAAACGTGTACTACCAACTTAAAAAAAAAAACTGCAAACTATCCGCAGAATAAAAATAAGATTTAGTTTTGAGGCAGATTTTCAAAATTATTTCAATAATAGAAAGCTACAATGTGTCTCTAATCGACAATTAAGTATATTAAAATAGATCATAAACAGTCATTCATGTCCCGCGGGAACTTTACAATTTCTCGGGATATAATCCTATATCGTGTATGAAGTCGCGGGCAAAATAAACGCGTAGTATGTACTTTAACGTTTTCTAAAATTCCAACCCTGAATCAGCGAAGCAGGGTTTCAAAGTTGGTAAGAATCATAAATAATTACGTATGTAGGTCGGTTTTTGTATTACAAAACTTGCACCATCTGTCTAAAAGAAAATCTGTCTGTATTTGTATTTCCATATAATCCTCCGAAAAATTAATCAAAACACGAAAAAAGGATCGCAGAAAGTAAATGTATGTTACTCCAAATTTAACGCGAGCGAAGCCGCGGGCAAAAGCTAGTTTCTTCCACATAATTGTATTTACATATTGAAAATACGAGCTAGAAAAGATCGATTTTTAGCGAATCGATCTTTTTGACTTTGGTTTTTTTGTGAATCGATTTTTCACGCCTCGATTAGGATCGATTCGAGAATCGATCTTTTCTGGAAAGAATCACCATCCCTAATTTAGCAGTCCGCATTTGTAAAGAGCTATTATATATATTTTTTTCATATTACTAAGATAAAGGACTAACAACCAAATGCATTTATTTTTAAATATAATATATAAGAGTAGAGTTTCTCAATTTTAGCTCCATTTTTACCTATTAATAATAATGAATAAGTAATAAACATTATATGACTGTATTTCTTAATATAGCTGTGTGTAGCTACGTAAATCCGTAGCCAGTACGCAGCGGCGTGCTACGCCGTAGACGCTCTACGTGAATATTTAATTATATAATTACCTTTTCAATACCTTAACGTCGTGGGGCCTGGCGTACAGTCAGCATCAGAAGTGGATGAGCGGTTACAGTGTTCAAAATGACAACACGCGACACACGTACTGCCTTGGTAATAAGAGAGTGTACATCATTTTGAACACCACAACTGCTCATCTAATACCTAGTTTACTTGTTTGATATTCGGTTGAAATTGTGAATATAGAAATTTGACGTGGGGTCTCAATAGGTTAAAGAGCTTATATTTTCATACGTGCATTATCAATATTATATCCTCCTAAGGCCCAACGTTCTAAATTTAGGACAAACGTCAACGCAAATGTTAACTTTTAGTAATTGACATTAAGTTTCAAATTCTAATTAAATCCATGCTAATATTATAATTATAAATGTAAAAGTGTGTGTGTTTGTATATTTGTCCGTCTTTCACGTCGAAACGGAGCGACGGATTGAAGTGATTTTTGGCATAGAGATAGTTTATGGGTCAGAGAGTGACATAGGCTACTTTTTATCCCGGAAAAATGCACAGTTCCCGAGGGAACAGCGCGCGATAACCTAATTCCACGCGGACGAAGTCGCGGGCAAAAGCTAGTATTTCAAATGTAAATTAAAAACGGTTTTCATATTTACTTAGTAACATTTTGATGCATTATCTTTGATAGATTATCAAATTGTTATTGCTGGGAAGGAGAACTATCCATGGACATGTACAAAAAGTTTAGCCAACAACACATCTTGTACCAAAATCATCTATAAAATCACCTATAAAAACATTATATATGATACTAAATATTATATGACAGTATCAAAATAAGATACTCCTAATAAAGTAAATAAAGGTTTTCCTAGGGCGTAAAATTTCGATTTAGGTCGCTTAACTGGAGCGTCAATGTCAAAAATAACGAGAAGCTAAAATATATTTTTAACGTCAACATGCTATGATATTACATACCCCAGCCCAGGTATAGCTCTGATGATCCCAATAATTATTATACAACGTGTGACTTCTATAAGAACATATATTTTAAGGGCTGAAAGCATAATGTTTGCATTAGGTACCTACATTGCTCCTCGAGAAAATTAAAAAATAACTTAATTAGTAAAGGTAATTGTTATATTTATTCGATAAAACGGTTCTCAATAATTAAAATAATCGTTAATTAAAATTTATGTTCTTATGGATGTCACAATATTGTAAATGCGAAAGTTTGTAAGTCTGTTTGTTTGTTACATCATCATGGCTAAACCGCTTAACCGATTTAGATGAAATTCGGTATACAGATAGTTTGAGTCTTGGGGAAGGACAAAAGATAGTTTTTATCCCAGAAAATTGCATAGTTGGGCCAATTAAACTTTTTTACCGACACTAATCTGTCCGCGACATTTTTCAAACAATTGCAGATTTTTGTAAGTAAACATGTTTTTTCTGTGATTAAATTGATGGTGTACATGAAAACATGTCATCCTACGCAAGTTCAACCTATTAAACCGTGAAATATCTTGTTGGAAGTACGATTTTTTGGTAACGCCAGAGACAATTTTGGTAACGCAGGAGACGCCCAAAGTGTCGGTAAAATAGTTGATTGGCCCAGTTACGGCGGGAGAGCGTGTGGAATCTACGCAGACAGAGTCGCGGGCAACAGACTGGCATACTGATAACATCTTTCTCACGCTATTTTCTCCCTTAAAGTTGACTCAGTATTTAATAACGGGTATATAATGCTTTGCACAATAAAATTCTGCTAATTTTCGTGGGGTCCCGAAGCAAAAACACTATTTTAATTTTTTTTTTAAAGAATCTTGCCCATTCCACTGGCGACCATAGGGCTGACTCTTTCCTCGGTCAACGTATTGGCATTGCCATACAACGAGGAACCGCAGCCAGCCTTGTGGGCACCCTGCCCAATAGCAGCGACTTGGGTGATATTTGTAAATATAGATTTTTAGGATTAGAGTAAGTTAGTTTTAGTTCTTTTTTTATTTATTTCTGTTAATTATTGTATACCTATATTATTTGTTTGTTTATAAATACATTTGACAGTAGCTAAACTTTTATTATGTACTCGAAATAACTGTTTTACGTACCTTGCCGACTAGTGCCTCGACTTCGGTGTCGTATCGTATCGCAAAGTGCAGCTTGCCGCAAAACTCTAGCTCAGCGCTGTCGGTCGACGACTGGCGAACAAGCTCGTTCTTGTATAGCTCCGGCTGCAACCATAAAACAGTTTAGAGATATAAATAACATCAGTACATTGAAAGATTCTATACATTTCCAAACACCACCACTGGATACCCGATACCGACTATCTGACTGCCAGTATGTGTGAAAGCCTTTTACTTAGGCTCTGAGGCTGTATTGCCTAACGTTTCTGACGATCGCGACCGCAATCAAGTGACAGTTCTTGTATGCAAGATCTGTCACTTGATTGCGATCGCCAGCGTCAGAAACGTTACGCAATACGGCCTCCGGTCTCCTATTTTTCCTATTCCAACGACAGCAACTGCTACTTTTATGTTTAACATTTTACTAAGGTATTGTTTTGAAAGCATGCATGTGTACACAGCGTGTATTTTTGATACTACCTCAAACTGTAACCAGACGAAGATTTAAGTGCTGCGAACCGATATCAAAAAAAAATTTGTTAATTTAGAATTAACTACCAGAGCGTAATTAATTTTTGAAATATTTTCAAGCAGCAATGTAATGCGTACAATAATTTGATACGAGAGAGAAGCGTTCTGTGACAGCTGTCACGTCAACAAGTGCGACGTTTTCAATAAAAACAAAGTAGTATCACGTAGTGATACATTGCGTGCTAATTAGTTTTGTAAGGAAAATAATAATTCTACTTTTTTTTACTAAAACATAATAAAACGTGATTATTACGGCCTTCACTAACTACCCTTAAAGTTTGAGGTAGTATCAAAAATACACGCTGTATTATTATCATCTCCAGTAATTCAAATCCAATTTCAAGACATGAATTAATTAATTAATGTAACCTGGGCATGTCCACAATATTGCTAACAATGATGCTAATTCGTCCGATCCCTGATTATTATTGAATCATGCATTATATGTACAGGTCATCAGCGTTATCACCATTAACAAGAGAAAAAAACTCTGATTATGTATCCCGTACAAAAATTCAGCCTATGTAAACAAATGACAATCTCCAAAAAAAGATTGCCAATGGTTCTGTAACCTTCAAAGCCATTAACGGCCATAACGCCAACCTACAATGTGCACTTGAAATTGAATTTTCTGTAACAATCCCGGGCGGGCTTCCCATTGATGAATATCAACATCGGCTGTAAAATCTGAACGAGCGGCGATAAAATAACAAATGAATTTGCGTCGTGTTAAATTATGTGGTACGTGACGCGTGCGCAAGGGTCGCGGGAAGCGTACCGGGAAGTGGTGCAAGCGGAGGGGGAAGTGGTGAGGAAAGTGGAGCGGTAAGTGGAGAGGGAAGCGGAGCACGAGCGATATCATCTTGTATTCTCTATTCAGTGTTGGTAACCTTTTAGCACAAATTAGTCGCAAAAAGGAACATCCCACTAATTATTATAAATTCGAAAGTTTGTAAGTCTGTTTGTTACCTCATCACGTCTAAACCGCTGAACCGATTTAGATGAAATTCAGTACACAGATAGTTTGAGTCCCGGAGAAGGGCATAAGATAGTTTTATTCCGGAAAATTGCATACTTCCCGTGGGATAGCAATAAACGAATTCTGCGCGGACGGAATCGCGGGTAACGCTAGTAGTTATTAAAATGGATACGCGATCACTCACGGATTGGTTCTAAATATGTCAAGCTTATATCGATTCAGTCAAGGTCATAAATATATTAATATTATAAATGCGAAAGTGTGTGTGTTTGTATGTGTGTATGTTTGTCCGTCTTTTTTGATTTTGGCATAGAGATAGTTAATGGGCCAGAGAGTAACATAGGCTTCTTTTTATCCCGGAAAAATGCACAGTTTCCAAAAGGAACAGTGCGTGATAATCGAATTCTACGCGGGCGAAGCCGCGGGCAAAATCTAGTATACCAACCATGAGGTTAATTACGATATATTTTACATAAAATGATGTCCTCAACTGTACGTGAGTGACGCGTGTGTGTGTGTTATTTTAAATATTATTTAATTATCAAGAATATCCTTACCTAATTTACAGTTTCCTAACACGTTAGGTAGGTAAATTATGGAGTCAAGTGAATAAAACCAGACAAATGAGTACCTCCTCTGGGGATTGCTCCTCTCATCTACTCAAAGGTTGACTGGTAGAGATCTCTTAAAAGGATAAGTCCGCCTTTGTACAAGTATATCAAAGCTTGTCAATTGTGTTTTGTTTATTTTCTTTTGTACAATAAAGAGTTTACATGCATGCATACATACATATCTTAACGATGAACAAACAATTCATGTCCAATAAAAGCTCATAAATAAATAAGACAATTATTTTTGTATCCCACAAAAACCTAACTACCACGCCAAGCAGTCCAAGCCAAAAATGTGTTATGCAACGAAATAAAAAAAGTTATCAACTACTTTCAAGACTGTACCTTCCTAACTTTAATTTCAGATCGATTCCAAACAAGTGTAACTTTATCGCATAAGTAACTCAATACCTTGAATAATACCTTTGAAAAAACTTTACCGAACAACGCCCAGACGCCCAACAAGCTCCAATAAAACTTGTATCGTTAACTAATTCTGTATGTTACACCAATTTTTTCTGGTTTAACTCATTGGCGTCGAAGCAAAATTCTTAGTCTGCTTTTAACAATTCCTCGTCACCATTACCCGGAAAGAAATTTATAATATAAGTGCAAGTATGCATGTGTAAATTTCACTGTTACGGTGCTCGAGATTCAGCCCTGTGACAGTCTTTCATTTTTTTATTTAATTGATGCTACTTAAAAATCTGATATTTTTTTCTGTCAACTAAAAAGGTTATTCCTATTGCTAAAAAAAGTTTCAAGCGTTGCTAAAGTTTTCATCCATTCCCCATTGGTCAATCAACTTTTTACTGTTGTTATTATGTTCTGTAAGTCAGGAGAAATCAGTGATACATTTTGTTAGAAGAATATACTATTAGCATGCTTAGAAGATGAGCCTTAAAACAGTGACAACTCCTAACTTTTAGTTGATTTGTACCCCGTAAAATGATACTCCTAATAAGTAACTCAGGAGACGTTACCACGGCAACAAGCAAAGCAACACTAAAAAGTTGATTGACCCAAGTACGTAACACATAGTTACTTAATAGAAAAACATTTTACTACGTAACCCTGTCTCTGTCTTGATGTCGAGGCGCTAATCACTTTTCTTCAATTAGAAAGTCTTAACGACCTTACCCATTAGCCTTGAGAAACCCTTGGACAAGCCGATGAAAATGCATTTATTAATTAATTCACTCCACCTTCCACTGGCAAAAAAAGTCTTTCAACACCAAAGTACTCGTTTAGGTGAAGATAAAGATAAGGGGCTCTTGAAGAGACTCACTATCTTGCAACGAGCTATGGAGAGAGCTCGGTTTTTCTTAGCGTGATAGAATCTGGAATACGAAATTTGCCGAAGAAAAATATGCAAATTGAAGTGGCAACGGGCAGGCCACATCGCTCGAAGAACAGTTGGGGGAGGAAAGTCCTCGAGTGGCGACTACGAGCCTGAAGACAAAGCATTGGCAGGCCTCACACTAGATGTACTGACGACATCGTGGGAATTGTGGGCAACCGGAGGATGTATAAGTGATAATGAAACTAGAAAAAAAAACACGTAAAAGTTTGGAGGGTGAAATACTCTACCTTTTCTATTTTCATCGTCAATTGGAACAGTGAAAATTAGATAGCGCCAGCGAAATCTCGTTACACCTACGACGAGCAGACTAGGAAACAAATGGTTTATTTATTTTGTATCCCCTCTTGCTATAAATAGAACAGTGTCGACCTATTTTTGGGCTAATTTGATACATTGCGATTTTTTCGGTATAAAATGGTGAACTATTTTTTATATCAACCATATCTTTTAACGAGAAATTCAACGATTTTCTTTTATTTATTTTCTTAGGGGCCGGCAACGCGCCCGTTATTCTACTTATGTTTTATTTATTTATTTACATTATTATCACTTACAGTATCATTACAGGAATAAAACCTAAGGCGATACAGAAGGACCCTAATAATAAACAATAAACATATTAATCTACATAGCAAATTATGTGTAAGGCAACTCTCTTGAATTCACTCAGAGTGCAATGAAACAGATCAACTGAGTCTGCTATCTGGTTTAGAGTAGCTAGGGCGCGCGCGAAGGGCGCCTTGGCCAACAACTTGGTCCTACCGCGCGGCCAGGCCAGCAGCGGCGGCCGGCGCCGGCGCCCAGCGTAGTTATCGGGAGCGCAAAGGCTTATATACTTCAATACACCTGGATTGTTCTGCTTGCCCCGAATTAATTCCAAAAAGTAAGTAACCAACGCGAGGTCCCGTCTGGTTTCTAGTTAACTGTACCCAACTATTCCTATAACGAATAATGTTGGATACATCGAGTGTTACGGGAGTCCATGGGCGATGGAGGTTGCTTTTCATCAAATGACACTCACCTGTTCGTTTGACCCTGTTTGTGTATAATATAAAAATGCTTCTATGTTTGTTTAAATCACAATTATTAATTTATCAAAAAAACAACATTAGGGCGGTTACAGACTAGCGTTTTTTGTGCGCGTGCGGTCGTTTTTGGCATACGCGCTTACACGTGCGCTACATGTAACCGAACGTGCGTTAAAAATATAACAAAACCGCACCTGAACGCGCGTACACGTGCTCGAGCTTATATGCGCATGAAACGCTAGTCTAAAACCGCCCTTAGAGCTATAACTATTCACTGTAAAATTCAAAATGTATATAAAAACCAGCCACCTGCCTGTCATGTTACGCGGAGTGTAGGATTCTGTATGTATACACTTGAATTTACAAAAGAAATACATATTATATCTTGTTTGCTCATAATATTATTCCAGAACATTAATTTAATTGATCATTTGAATAAAAATAATGGCATCGTAAGACGAATACGATGTCGTGTTGTGCTACGACGTGCGACGTGATGCAAAATCACGATAAATAATAAAATTCTTAGTAGATTTCCACGACACGACGTCACATTACGTAGCACGTCGTCCGTCGACAACGATAATTTTATCGCGAACAAAATATTCAGTAAGTACTCGCGCGACTAAGAATAATCAATCGGCTATTTTAATCGTCATTCTTAACCGTTATTCGTAAGTGAGTCGGGCAAAATGTGTTTTATACTTGTTTCTGTTTCGTAAACTGTTTGTTTTCGAACTTCACGACAATCGGAACAAATTTACTTTCATATTCATAACTTGATAAAGATAAAGAGGCTCAGGCACGCTTTTGTCGAAACGATTGAATACCAAAGAAGGCATCGAATTTGTAAATTTATTCAAAAGCCACCTTTTTAATCCCCTAACTTGAAATTTGTTGGGTATGAGTTGGGTATGGATCGATTGTGAATGTCAGTATTTTAAATAGGTTTTAGCTTAAATATATAAAGCTTTAGCTGAAAGTACATATAAAGTTTGTTTATTTTAGTTACATACGTCAATGTAAGTGACTTAACGTGCAAATGACACATACTTTCCTACGTGTTGTCTATTTGTACTTAATACTATTGTTGTGTCTTGTGTTGTGAATAAATGTATTTTCTTTCTTTCTTTCTTTCTTTTCAAATTTATCATTAATAATTTATTTATCTATAAAAACTACAGTCATCATCATCATCATCCCAGTCTATATACGTCCCACTGCTGGGCACAGGCCTCCTCTCAGAACAAGAGGGCTTGGGCCATAGTTCCCACGCGGGCCCAGTGCGGATTGGGAACTTCACACGCACCATTGAATCGCTTCGCAGGTTTGTGCAGGTTTCCTCACGATGTTTTCCTTCACCGCAAAGCTCGTGGTAAATTTCAAATGTAATTCCGCACATGAATTTCGAAAAACTGAGATGTACGTACGACCCTCTGCTTAAGAGGCGATAGGTCAAATCACTAGGCCACCACGGCTTCAAAAACTACAGTATTACAGTTATACTTATACATAGATGCAAAAAAACAAAAAAAAGACAAAAAAATACAATTATTATACCTAATAATGTCAATATTTCAGATCTTTTTTAAACTAAATATATTTTTGGAACACTGGGCGGGAATCAAACTCACACCTCCTACCTGTGGGGTTACGCGCCAGAGGCCTATGAACTAATATTCGCACAGAATCGAAATAAAATCTCAAAAATTCGGGATTACAGTCTGAAATTTAGCGTGGGTGTTTCATATTAAACATTAAGGAAGTCCACGATGTTATTTTTGGAAAATTCACATGAGAATTTAGTTAATTATCAATTCAACTACCAGCTCTACGGACTACGCGTTCAAAGTTTACCCGTGGGTAAACTCTAGTTTAGTTTTATAATTTTGTCATTAACAACGTAAGTAGGTACTAAATGATGCAGCCAAATAGTATTTATAACTTCGAGTTCACATTCCAACGCTCGTCGGAAACACAACCTCCCTAAGCATCGTAATCTATAGTAAAAGGTACCAGACAACAATGAACGTATAAATTGCAATTGAAACTCAACCAATTGTGCCCTGGAATTGTTTTGTTTGCCCGTACATCTGCTTGTCGTGTATAAATTAAAAACAGCTGCGCAGACAAACAAAAAACGGGATTTTTTTAAGGTTTAATACGACCAATGTTTCAAGGCGACTTACAGCAAAAGAACATTGCTTTAAAAAGTAAATGTAATGGATATAAAAAAAAAACTTTCTCTTGCTGAAATTCAAACACATTTAATTTAAGCAATAATTTTTGTCTTACATTTTAAAGTATTTATTAAATAACCATTAATACAATTTGTTTTCGTTTGTTTTTTAGGTTCGCTATGTCAAAAGGAGAATGAGTCTTTATAAAACAACTTTGTTGTCCTTCTCCCTGTCTGTCCGTCAAAGCCCTTTTTGTCAGAAACGCGTGAAGGTATCAAGTACAAATTAACATTACTTAGATTCGCAATCTTCTGGAGTAAAAAATAATTATGTGTTTAATAATTAAATGTAATTATGTGTATACGGCAAACATAAAGTACAAAAATCCCTAAATCATTGATTTAATTGAAAATTCACAGGTGCCTGCCGCGGGAATTCATAATGTGCGAGTTGATATCAAGGAAATTAATTAACTTATGCAAAATAACATTTTTGCTAGTTCTTTTGAACTTGTGTGTTACGTACACAGAAGGTTATCCTATTACTCTAATTATTATGTTGACAGCACTTCATTTATTTTATTTTTAGAAAAAGTTTTAGTTAAAAATGAAAATTTTAATACAACCTTTTTTGCTGACTGTACTTTTATGTTAACTGTACTTGCATTGTCATCAAAAGTACATTTGCGTAACAAATTTCAAGTCGTTGCCATAAACCAATGAGGAGTTCCCTCCTGTAGAGACGATCCCGAACATAGCTATGCCAAATTTTAAGTCAATCTGACCACTGAAAGTGACTCAAAATTTGCATGCAAGATTTGACCAGTACATACATACATAAATACATTGGAAGTTAAATGAAAGCTTGTAAAAATGGTAAACAATCTCGACGAGTTTTTTTATTGAAAAGAGCTTTTGAATAAGTAGTATTCCTTGCTATATAATTCTTAGATATTGGCTGTCATTTATTTTTTAGAAGTATTTTTCAATATTGGTCATTTTCAGTTGTCCATTCATAAAAAAACCTGACGCTATTTCAACACAAAAAATAAGTAATATTGTGTTTAAATATATAGGTACAAGACTTTGTACTAAATGTGATAAAAAGTCAGATAATCTTTGTTGTTGGATCCAATAGAAAGTTTTGATGTAGTTACATTAGAAAGAAAGAAAGAAAATATTTACTACGATTGCTTGCCTGCATTTCCTCACAAGATTTCATGAAGTTTTCCTGACGTCAAGAAATTTTGGATGTTTTATGCAGTTTATGTTCTATGATCTCGTCCTTAATGTTAATAATTTCTTGACAAACTGATTTCTTGACGATTTCATGACGGGACAACTTTTTGAGAAAATTACTCGTTTATATTATTCTACAAACATTGACCTATTTATAAATTTCACCATGAAATGACGTGCAATACTAAACCACAGAGGAATATTTAAACAGAGCTCAGAATATTCCAACAGATATCCGGCTGAGCCTTAGGCTTTGTTTTATTGTCACAATATTAAATAATTTACGCAATTTCATAATCTTCGGTATTTTGATCCGTAAATTATCAAGGTTATCCGGTCTGGGCCAAACACAAATTGGCATCCACAAATAAATACCAATATTGTCGCGACTATCGCAACATTATTCGAAACAATTGAAGAACAAAGTTTGAGCATTTTAAAGGTCACCTATTAATTACGGTTTAGTTATGTTTACCACGGAACAGATGGTTACCTATTTATTTCTATTATTTGGTTCAATGAATCATGTTCTATTGACCTTTTATTTTATTTCATGTTTTTATTATATTCTTAAAAAAGTGTAGTGTGTCTTTGCACACTACGCACACTACACTTTTAACCACTTTTGGTGATATTAGATTTAACAAAATTACACTAGCAACAATACACCTTTAGACGGCTCTATTATTTTTACGCTGTGGGAAGGGCGCAAGCTGAAAATCAGCGCAAGTTTTTTTTTGCTCGCAGCTTATGCTGAGCTTGAGACCATTGCGATCTGCTTATGTGTAACTACTTGTTTTTTTTTGTGTAGTCGTGCTTTTTTTCTGTAGCAAATTAATACCGGCATTTATTTCAGAACTTTCGCCAAATTTCGCCCAGTGCCTCAAACATACAGAGGGTGTTAATTAAACTGAGAACCTGAAAGAAGTTTGTTTTAGAATCGAAAGGAGGATCGAATTAAACTGTATTTTAAACCACGTTGTATTTGTTTTGAATCCCTCTTCTACTGTGCCCAGTCAAATAGTTTACAAATGGAACAAACGCTAATTAAATCTATTGGCGAGGTTGCATATTATTTAGATAATTTATTACTGGTCGTTTTCCTGTATTTTTTTCCATTGGAGTCTTACTTATTTTCCCTTTAAAATATTTTAAGTTTTTTCTAGCAAAAAGGATCAACGTCTTCCGTATAAGCTCCAAGATCACAAGAGTTTGCGAAAGCCCGTTCAAAAGTTTAAATCTTATTACAAACCACATTTCCAATATGGCCAGAAACTTTTAAACTTTGCGAATGGCTTTTGATTTATGTCTTAGTGTCAAAAGTGGAATTGTTAAGGAATACTAAAGACCTATTTTAATGTATCGTAAGTTATTTCAATCACGACTTTAACATTGCGAGTAGTCTGAAATCTAGGTTCCGTCACAGAATAAGTAATAGTGTTCCGTGTTAGAGATTGTAAACCTTCTTGTTTTTAAAACTATGTGTGCTTTGGCTGTGTCCTTAGCAACGCTGTTATTCTTTACTTGATTCTATTATACCGTGCCCTGACATGTTGGTTTTTAGGGTTTTCCTTTAACACTCTAATTAGGTAGCGGAGCGTGATTTCGTTTTGCCGCGCGAATTTTTCTAACTAGGTACCGCGCTTGATTTTCCTTTTTTCCCGGCACCTTATCACACCAACGCACAACGTTTACACTCAACACTCATGTCACCGGAACTTCATTTTCTTCTTAGTTACGTGACTTTTTTGAGGGGTGACACTCTTTCCCGGCCCGGATAATACCGACATGGAAATACCGACTCTGTTGTATATGTATATATGTATATACAAGAATTCAGTCAGCGGGACGGCAAGATACGAAGTTCGAATTTTGCACTTCGTATTATAGGGCCAGGTCACTTGGTCACCTTTTACGACACCCATGGGAAGAGATGGATCCTGTATATTATGAAAACGAGCATGGCTCTAACTTCACTATAATATTTTTATTTCACGTAGCCCTTTTCAAAGAATATACTGAGGTAGGTACATTTTACGGGAAAAAAACTGTAAGAATGAAAGATTCCTTTGCATCGGCACAATAAGCGACAATAACCTACACAAAATAGATTACCTTTACCATCAATCTTCTATTATCAAGATGGATGCCTTGGGTACCTACTTCGTTTTTTTCCGGCCGTTCTTCTTTTGACGTAGGTCGATAGGTTTTCAGTCTAGTTTTGAAAGCTCAAAAAGGTTATTAGTTTTTGATAATGGTTTAAACCTCGTGTTCTGGAAGGATCTTATTGTATATATTATTATTTTTTATTATTTGGGAACATTTCAGCAAATGGTTTGGTCAGTTTGACAGAAAATCGCTGTAAAATTTAGGAGGTTTTTTAAATTGTGCTTGACAAAGTGTTTCCATATACACGATTATTTTTAATCGGGTGTGGTTTTCCGTTGCTTTAGGGTAGCGAAGAAGACGGCTTTCAAAAATCCCTAATTTTTTTTTTTTTTGTATGTCCTTTTTGTGTTTTTGTATGTTTAATAAAATTTTAGAGCGCATTAGTTTTTTACTGTAATGCTGTATTTTTTGTTAATAAATAAATAAATAATGTCGTCTTGCCGATTATCAACCTACCTATTTTACAAGCTTTTATTTAACTTGCAATGTTTGTATCTATGTGCGGGTCAAATCTTGGAACCGAATTTTGACCCACTTCCAGTGGTCAGATCGACTTAAAATTTGGCACTCTTATGTAAGTCCCGTGACAATGTAATAATCTGGCAGTGACATCCTGGTTGTCCAGGCAGGATCGTCTCTGCAGGACGGAACTCCTCAACGGTTTATGGCATCGACTTGAAATTCGGTACGGTACGGTTTGGAATACAATGCACGTACAGTCAACAAAAAGTACAGTCTGCAAAAAACCTTGTGTTAAAAGTGTTTTTTTTTTACCAAACACTTAATAACCTGTACCTATTAGTAACACCTCGTTCATTTATGTGGGTTTCCCGTCGCTTTGAAATAGGTCGTGTCGACGTCGGCTGACGTGCGGGGCGTTTCGGAAATTACTATCAGAGTAGACTAGCGGTTAGACATAGTGACATCATATCAAACCGTGTGTAGAACGAGTATTTTTTATACAATCAGAAATAGAAACCAGACCTTGGTTTACTGCTAAAGCGATATCGCAATAATTTGACACGAGAGAGAAAAGGAAAACAAATTAGTGGTGTATGCTTAATTATTTTATAAAGGAAATCAGGGAAAGCTAAATAACCGTTTAAAAACGTCTTGATAATTCGAGATTAAGAGTCGTAATTATGTAACAAAATTGAGACTTTTTTAGTTTTTTTAGTATTTCATTAGGGTTACTAACTTCTCTTAAAGTATGCGGTTATAACAACACGCTGTATACATCCATCCTTTTTAGTTGAGTTAAAGATGAATTTCACGTGGCCCCTATTTTCTTTTGGTTAGTAAACTAAATCCTAAAGTACGGGGTAAAAAACTTATAAATCTTTCTACCTAAGACAAAGAAGCGAATAATTAACAGACTTAGATATTACATGGAATCAAAAACAAGGCACTGCGAGGCGAGCTTTCATTATGACAAAACTAGAGCTAAACAGCCGGTATAATTGCGAATCTGACTCGAGCGAGAAGGGTTCCGTACTATTATATACATCTTCATCAGTCGAAAAAAGACAACGTATACATTTTTACGGAATAAAAATCTATGAATATTTGGTGTTACAAGAGTCCCACTCCTAAGCAAAATGTACGCAGTATGAGGCGTGGGGTCATTAACCGACTTCAAAAAAGGAGGAGGTTCTATGTTCCAATGTTTGTATTTTTTTTTAGATTTAAATATCAATTAAGTATGGGAAAAAGTAATGGGAAGAAAGTATTGGAAGTACTCGTATAGGTTTTCCAGTTACGTCAATTTATATGGAAACACTTTTTTCAATGACTAGTATATTTTGATTGCCTTGATTTAAAAATATGTTTTTTTCACTACTTCTATGGGTAGCAGACCTGAGTATTTGATATTTATTTCAGCTTGATATCTCCACGCGTTCCTGAGAAAAAGGGTTTTATCAGACGGACAGGCGGTCAACAAAGTGATCCTACAATGGTTCCATTTTTCCTTTGAGGTACGGAACCCTAAATACTACCGAAAGCCTGCACAAACAAAGGCAAAGGCTTAATTAGAGACCCGCTTGGCGTAAGTTTTGTAATTATTAGACGTGGATGTGGGTTTAACGAGAAAGAAATTACTGCTGGTAAAAAAGGAATTTGTTAATACATTTCCACGTTGCGAAATATGAATAATATTAGGATGGAAAAACATAATATCATATGTAATCATCATCATCTTGAACCACGTCTCTCTGTGGAAGGCAGGCCTTGTCTAAGAATGAGAGGCCTTGGGCCGCAGCGCGGATTGAAACTTCTCACACATAAATAATTAAATTTCTTCGCTGTACGTGTACAGTTAGACTAATGTAGTGGTATGTTGAATTATAAATATATTAATGACGTGGACTTCATCCGATTGTTGAGGATGATGATGAATTGATGATGACACACCATCGCAAATCTTCATATTATAATATTAGAATGATCAAAAAACATAATAAGATATAATAATTACTATAGAAAAAGAAAAGCTCAGCAAAATTAAATATTTAAACTTGATATAAAATAGAGCTGCTTCTTTCCTTTAAAGTCTGATGCAGACTATGAATTAATTATCATTTTAATACTATGTCAAAGCAGCCATTATGCGAAAAAACACTTCGTATTAAAAATAAAATAAGTAGAAAATGTTATAAGAACACTGTTAGGGAAAGAGAATTCTTAATAACAACGCTGTAAGTTATATTAGAGACAAAAATGCTTTAATAAATATTCCATATCACGGTAAAGATAATTTGGACGAGAAGATTCTTTCCTAGTTAAAATAACAGAAAGAAGATATTGTAGGCAATAGAACATCTAAAGGAATTATTTGTTAGATATCTATATTTCTTAGAAAAACGCGAGCTTATTTGAAACGTTATCCTTACATTCTCCTACCTGGTTATAATACGACCTTGACATTCTACTACCTGGTTATTTTACAATCTTGACATTCTACCACCTGGTTATTTTACTATCTTGACATTCTACTACCTGGTCATTCTACAACCTGGGCACCTGGACATTTTACGACTTTGACGTAAGACGCCGGAGGGCATAATTTGACGTTTACCCAAGTCCCAAATTTATGTGATAAATTAAATGTTAACCTTATTATCCTAATGACAAATGTTTTAGCAAAGCTGCATACTATTTAGATAATTTAATAGTGGCCGTTTTTCTGTCTGTTTGTTTTCTTCAAAACAGCGTAGCGCAACTGGCAAGTCCAATTACGAATGTACGAGTAGAGTTAGAAATTAAGTAGAATTCCGGACTTAGCAAAATATACGAATATTTTTTTAAATAATTAAGGAAAATAAATGTCAAAAACTAACTGAAAACAAAATAGGCTCTTGGAGTGTCTGAAACTTTCAGTTATTTAATTAAGCCCTTGTAATTTATTTCGTAGGAAATTAAGGATTTCAGGGTAGGTATTTCCGAAGCTGTCAAAATGTTCAAGAAGCAAGATGCTGCTCTTGGTCTTACCTTGATGAGTCCAATAGAGGAGTCAGCTCGTTCAAGGCTGCAGATGCTGAACTGGATGGAGGGCAGATCCAGGCGGTAAGACAGCTGGCGCTGGAAGGTCTGCAGACGAGTCGGCACGATTGGTAAGGTTGTTTGACGAAGGACCTGGAACAATAACAGATATATATTATGTGGTACTGGGTACTATGTGTATTATGTAAGTGGGAAAGCTAAGAATTAGCCCATTCCAAACATAAATATATCATCATTCATCATCATCATCATCATCACAGCCGTAGGACGTCCACTGTTGGACATAGGCCTCCAGCTGCTTCGGTTGGCATGTTACAGTTATACAGACATTATGTTATACAGATGTTACAGTTACACAGTTCAAATACCATTTTCACAGGAACAAAGTATGAAATAAAAAAAAACCAAAAAAAAAATACTTCAGTTTCTTAAGTGTCTACTGAGTCTAGAAGTCTGATATTTAAATTAAAATTCTAGCGTTGAGACCCATTACTGGAAGTTTTTCAGCTAGTCATGATTTTGAATGGGTCCCAAAAATATTTGTAAAAAAATAAGGTCGTCGGTTTTTTTTGATATTTCATTTTTTATATATTTTTTTATTAAATATACATTATGGGTCAATTTCAGCTATGTCATCTATTACGGTTTTAAAATACTACACAGATGGATAGCGAAACGATCGTAATAAGGTTCCGTTCGGGTTCCGAATCCAAAAGAGGCCTGGCGACTCTGAGGCTTGCGCTTAGGTACCTCTCTGAGAGATTCCTATAACAAATTAGTGAGGTAATATAGCAACAGCCAGTATCTTGGGGTTGATGCTTGTGGCAGAAAACCTGGCGCCGTTCGTACTTTATAGTTTGTGGGTACTACTAAATTTTAGTCTTATAATTGTGTTTTATCTAATATACTTTTTTTTATTCTACTGGATGGCAAACGAGCAAGTGGGTCTCCTGATGGTAAGAGATCACCACCGCTCATAAACATCTGCAACACCAGGGGTATTGCAGATGCGTTGCCAACCTAGAGTGCCAGTAATTTCACCAGCTGTCTTACTCTCCACGCCGAAACACAACAGTGAGCACTGCTGCTTCACGGCAGGATTAGCGAGCAAGATGGTGGTAGCAATCCGGGCGGACCATGCACAAGGTCCTACCACCTGCATACCGTATCCTCGGGTCAAAAATGTTTGTGACCAAACTCCTTCGAAACGGCTTGACCGATTTTTATAAAAAAAATGTGTAATATATTCGGTAGGTAAGTAGGTCTAAGAATAGGATGTAAGCTATTTTTCATACTCCTACGCGGATGGAGTCGCGGGCAACAGCTAGTAATAATATAAAGTTCGTTATTGTTACAAACAACCCAAAAAAAAACATTAAAATTCATTCTCAAATCCGAATCGAAAATAAAATGTAGGTAGGTTGGTGTGTTAACTTTTTGAAAAAAAGCCCGCTAAGCCGCAAACTATTAGACCAATTCAGTGGGCCAAGAAAATCATAACATTATATTCTTAAGTTCCCGCAAATATTGCTCAAGCCCGACGTTAACGCTGCAAAACACTTGCACATAATCGCAGGTTTGCACTCACTCCTAACTCCGAGTTACGCGGCGGCACTCCTTCCAATTACCACGACGGTTTATTGCCATTCCGGGGGGTTAATCTTAACAAAATTAACTTTAAACTTAAATTTAGGAGGGGTTTTAGGAGAAAGTGCATTTATACGCTTTTGCTTTTATCTTCGACAGTAAGAGTTTTTAAGAAAACTCAAATTGTTGACGTGGGGACGAAGACCGCCAAACTCAAGTGGGGCTTGACAGGAAATGTCTGCCGGATGCATCCAAATCGCTGAGTTAAAATCACCACTGATTGCAGTGGCGTAACTATAGGGTGGCAGGGCTGGCAAAATGCCACGGGCCCCCGAACCAAGAGGGCCCCGGCCCAAGAGGCCGCGAGCTCAGAAATATTTTTTTAACATTGTACGTTATTTTGTTTTACTTAAAATTAAACTAAGTACAACGTGACGATTTTTACTGATAGGGCCCCATCAAAAGAATTTGCCACGGGGCCCTAGATGGTATAGTTACGCCACTGGCTGATTTGGTTCCAATCCAAGCGACGGGCACCGCAGCAGAATTTGGCCTAAAATGTAGTGGCGGGACGATTTGGAGCGATTCCATCCGGACTGGCGACATTTTGCTGAAGGTATGCGATACTTTATGCGAGGAATACGATAAAACGTGTAGTAAAAAACGTATTAAAATAGGAAACAAACTATCATTCAATGAATGGGCTACACCCGGAATACGTAGGAGTAGGGACGTCTTATATGATCTTTATGATAAGAAATCGTGTACCACTGATGAACGTTTCCACCAGTATGTCAGGGATTATTCAAAATTATATGTAATAAAGCAAAAGCAGCCCATGTAACTAATAAAATTAAGTCCTCTGATGATAAAATTAAAACAGTTTGGATAATTATAAATACTGAAACCGGTCGACGTAAGAACGCGGAGTCCGACGCGGTTAAAGTAGCTAACGAGTTTAATACCTACTTCTCTAAAATCCCCATCGAAACGACAAAATGTCTCGCGTCTTCCTCAAAGTTAGCTGAATCGCTCTTAAAACAAAATGTATCCATTCCAAACTTAAGTAATTTTAAATTCACGCATGTCTCTCCCTGTGACATCATTAAGACTTTTAGATTATTGAAAGTAAAAAAAACGGAAGACTTGTGGGGCGTCTCAGTTAAGGTTCTACATTCCATTTTAGATGTCGTTGCTCCAACTTTAGCATTTATTTTTAATAGCTGTATAGATGAAGGCGTATTTCCAGATTTGATGAAATATAGTAAAGTAGTTCCTATTTTTAAATCAGGTGATAAAGATAATCCCTCTGATTATCGTCCTGTGTCCATCCTATCAGCGTTTAGCAAAATATTCGAAAAAATAATGCTGACGCAAATGATCTCGCATTTTAATACCCATAAAATCATGCATCCACAGCAGTTCGGATTCACAAAACAATTGGACAATAAGGCCTCAGGTCAAATATTGACCCAACTTCGGCCACCGTAGGTACATTATTAAACGTATTATATTTATGTGTTCTTCTTTTTCCAAAGCGGCCATATTCCAGTCACGCCAAATAAAATGCTGAGCCATATTGTACCCTTTTCTCAATAAATGTCATAGTAGGTTCAACAATGAATTTATTGCGCGAAAGTTGAACAGTCGCTGAAAATTTACTTTGTATATATTATAATGCAACGTGAAATATAAAACATGATACGAAATTAGTCATTCTAAATCTAAGGCTATTTCCGAGCCCCTTCTCTTGACCACCTCGTAAGCTGTGTGAAGGGCATCGCTTGTCACCATGCGAATTGGGTTTTGTAGTACCACGAGGTATTCAGTATTGTCAAACGTCCGGCCCGGGCCTGCAAGCAGAGGCAGAAGCCATTTAACCATTTCGTTCCAGAACAGGTTTCGTTCAAGTTAGTCGTTTGAGTGTTCGCGTGTATTTTTCTGTTGTGTAAAGTAAATAATTATTTGTATTATTGTTTTTAACGGTAAAAGTACGTAATTATCGCCGCTAATAATGGGTTAAGAACTTTTTATATTTTTATCAACTATTATAAATACCGTTTTACGTCATTTCATTTTGTCATGATACCTCGGAAATGCCCAAACTCGCGACGTTGTATTTTTAAAAGTTAGAGGGACTTTCAGAATGTAACGCCAAAAGCGAAACAAGGCATGTCCTATTAACAAAATAAAATCCGGAGCAAAGTCAAATAAACAAGGATTATAAGTTTATTTTAATTATGAATTACAGCCTAAACAATCTTTTGGACCGAGGCGGTATAATTTCCAAACTGAGGATCCTTTTAACAAATTTGAATAGCCCCGGGTGAGTTTAAGTTATCCGAAGTATCAAAGGAATTATTATGAACTATGAATTAACATTCCTTTTTCTTCATTGGCCTCAAACGTTAACCGACTTCAAAAAAAGGAAGATATTTAAATAGTTTGTTTGTTTGTTTCTTTGTCCTCACCTCAGAAACATCGTCATTTATGAACCGATTTGTAAAATTCTTTTTTGTTTGGAAAAATATATATTTCCCGTTTGGTGCCACCTAAAATTGAAGAAAAAAAAATCCGCTAAGAAACTTTAAGAAAAGGGAGATTTTCGACGTCTTCTTTTATTAAATAAGTCATTAGAATAAGCAAAACACACCATCAGACATCACATTTAAAAATTACAATTCACTACTTTTCTACCATCTTCTATATCATCAACATGTACCTGCGCTTCAATAAATTTATTAGTTTAAATAAAAAAAATACTTAGCATTGGATCTAGAGACTACGTAGTCTCTAGGACATTTCCCACAAAAAAAAGTTAGGGACTAATTTAGTCTCTAGGACGCGTGACGGGTTAATATAAAAGCCTTAAAAAATGTGAATACCAGACTGACAGTAGAATATTGCGTTAAACTAACCCTATAGCAATTTCTACAGTTCCCTGAAAAAATCTCAACTCACGCAGGGTTTATTGACATACACAAGCTAACGTGTGATCCCGATTCTGTTATTCCGAGGTAGGGTTGCCATTAGTTTAAGTTTCCCCAGATTTGTCTTTTTTTGAACAGCGTCCAAGGTATTTAAGAAATCGTTCTGTATCTCAAAAGTGTCTGTCAGTCCGGCACGACATTTTTGTCTTTATCAGATACCTAATAACTATGTTTATTTAAAAAAAATCGGAACCCTCAATGCGCGAGTTAAGTATTAGTGATGGCCAACAGTCGGAAACATACCAGTCATTAAATACTAAACTCATGTATCTTATTTCTGTATGTATGAAAGAGTACCTAATCCAATATGGAATGAGGAAGTCACTGTGCCTTACAATATGATCCAATGATTTGTTATCGTTGAGCATTTTGTCAAAAATATTGTACATTTCATTTACGACTCCAGTTTACAAAAAAATGGGAATGGCTCTTGTGGCTAAATTAGGGTGAATGCGACTGAGCTTAATTATTTTATATAATTTCTCAAATTTCCTTTGATATTTGTAACGACGAATTTGGTGAAAAAAAAACCATACAATTAGGCTCAAATTTATTGACCGAACATATTTATTACAAATGGAGGCTGGAAAAAAAACATTTTTTGTTATGAGTAATATAACTGGCGTTTTTCCAACTCTTAGCGTTGGCAACCCTATATTTCCAAGTAACACAAGGAATGTAAAAGGTTTCGCTAGTATCGAACGTGCGCAATAATATACTGTTACAGTCCTGTAAGTTTTATTTGTTTGGTTCTTGCAGAACATTTTCATAAGAAAGCCGGCCAGAAAAAAAAGTTGGATCTTGTCGACGCGGGCGAAAGCGCTGATCAGAGTTATATTTGTTGCGTATTTGTTTTTAAAAGTAGATAATTACATTCTTTAATTTAAGTTTCTTCTTCGTCGTTTCACTCTTGACAGAGTGGTCGTGGTCATCATTTTCTAGGTGCTGGTAGCAAGCTTAACAATACGTCTCCATTCCTCCCTGACAGCCGCCTTCCTTATGCTTGCGTGTAGTGGTCCTTCTATTGCTGCTTTGACCTGGTCTGTCCATCTCATAGGCGATCTACCTCGTGGCCTAGTGCCTTCGACTTTCCCTTGGATCACAAGTCGCTCCATAGCATAGCATATATTTAAGTTTAGAGAGTGAAAATAAATGTATAAGTACAATATCTCATTTCAACATCTCTGCTATGAACTAGACTGATGATTAGTGACTGAATAATTGTGTGAACGCGTCTCGTTATAAAAGATATGATGTGTGCCGTATGGCGAATAACTATTTCGGTTTTTTTCTACGATTTGTCATTCTAAGTATACTGATTTTGACCATATATATTGTGTATTTTCGTTACCGTCTTTCGAACATTTTTATTTTTATACTGTATTCAAGCGTCTTGGAAAGTAAAAAGTAATCAACTAATTTTTTGTAATTTTTATTCTACTATTCGTTCATTCTCTAACATAAGGTACTTATTATAACAAAATGATCAAAAAAAAATCGTTGTTTGCTGGACGGATTGGATAATGAATATCGATATAAGTCTACATAAAGTATTATTATATTATATTATATTATTATATTTAGCCTATAACTGTGTCCCACTGCTGGGCAAAGGCCTCTCCTCTTGACTTCCACATCTCCCTATCCAGAGCTATATTTGGCCACTCACTCAGTTCCGCGTCCAGCTCATCTCGCCAGTCGCCTGTCGGCCTGCCTTGCCGACGTGTGGCTTTGTGCGCCCATCTTTGTGGGGTGCATCCGACAGACATGCCCGGCCCAGTCCCACTTAAGTTTGGCGGTCGCTTTTCCAACATCAGCTATAAAGTACAATGCATTTTATTTCGAATACCTCCATTTACTTCAAAACTCCCTCGGGACATTGTAGCATTGATGCGATCCCTCGCTTCGATAGACATTCAATTGTTTCTGTTTGCCATGATATGTTCAATAGGGATAAACAATTCGAAATAAATTCTAAGAGTTTGACTGCGTAAATCTACATGCAATCTTGTCCAAGCTTCTCTCTAATGTTTGCTTTGAAAAGCTCTTTGTGAATACTGTTATTCATTAAAATCTTTCTCGACAATCGAGGGAATAAAGTAGTTCGTTGAACTGTAGCAAAGTTTTTTGATGAGAGCATATCTAAATCTTTATTTGCTCCTAACTACTATAGTCTTATAGCAAGATTTAGCACTTGATATTATACAAGCCCTGGTAATCTTAGAAGGAGATAACCATCTCCTTGTATAAATCTTTGTATAACCATACGAGTACAATTCGCATAGTTAGTTTGCCATAATGTAAATAGCTTAAGTTTGATTGAGGTATAAACCGACAGATGTCGCTATAACAATCTCGAACGCATTCTGAATCTCGCTAGCAAGATTTTTCTTGCTTCTATATATAAGGCCTGTTGTTATTCAGCCAGGAACTGTTCAAACCGAGACTCAATGCCTTTTAAAATAATTAACGTTTCAGCGATCAAGCTTAATCGATCTTAAACTGGAAACATGCGTTTTCCCAGAGATAACGCCAAGCTCATTTGTACTTTCCCTAAAACCTTAAAAGCATGAAGCAAATTTCATCAAAATTGTTTGAAGCGTTTCCGAGATCCCCTAAATATATAAATGCCTAAATACATTAGATAGATAAATCACCGTCATAATTAGTAACTTTATTTTTAAAAAATTCTCTTACCATAAACTATTTGACTATTTCTAACTTTGTTAATTTACTTCAAATGATAATAGTTTAAAAGTCCATGACGTAAATCATTCTCGTAACAATGTTTTGTTAAAGTTACGTCGAACCTACCCGTCGGCCGTTATTGTTCAATTACTCTGCCATATTACACTTCAAACTTGGTACGAAAAGAAATTCAATTTGAAAGTCACTCTTTATGAACTTCGTAGGCCTTGTATGAAAATAACTATCAAGCACTGCTAGACTTACAAAGTTTTAGGACTTACCGTTTGGTTTACATAAATACTAAAATAAAACGACAAAAACGAAAACAGGACTAATATTATTAAGATCAATTTAATGTCAGTGTCGTAAACCGATGGCGCAACTTTTTCAACATTTTTCTTTCTATTAAATATATTGACCCGGATAACTCACGTCTTAAATCGAGTTTAGCTCGACATGTTTCGGGCTAATCCGTAGCCCTTCGTCTTCGGAGCAACGCGCGTTCTTTGCCTAGAACGTTGATAAATCGAGCCTTGAATATTTGTGATCCAAAATTTGTGGATCGTGAACTGAGTCACGTGAGACGGGTTTTGGAAAGCAATGGGTACAACTGGAGGCAGTGCAACCGTGTAGTGAACGTGTCGACTCGTCAAAGACCGGTGGGAGCTGAGAGGGTTCCGGTATATTTACCGTTTATAAAAGGGGTGACGGATAAAATCGGACACTTGTTACGCCGAATATATAGCATCAAGTCGATTTTCCGTCCTCATATGCAGCTCAGACAGTTGGTACGTTCGCCGAAGGATAAGGAGCCCCTGAGTGGTCCCGGGGTATATATGATTCCCTGTGCCTGTGGCAAGAGCTATATTGGAGAGACTGGACGAAACGTTTCCACAAGGGTATCGGAGCACATACGCAGTATGAGGAAACAGGACGACAAGGGCTGGTGGGCTGGTGTGGGCAAGGGCTGTGGCCGAGCACTCAATGGACTCGGATTCGACGCACTATATCAGATTTGATAAGGTATCTGTACTTGCGAGAGAGAAATTTTTCATTCCGCGGAAAGTGCGTGAAGCCATCGAGATTAGTCGTCGGCCGAATTTCAACCGGGATAGTGGTTGGACGGTACCTCCGAGTTGGAAAACGGTGTTAAATACTCGTGCTGCGTCATCGGTGTGTGTGAACGTACCTTTACAGAGCGATGTTGTTAGTGTGTTGTATAGCTAAAAAGCGAAGCGACTACTTACATTAATTTTGCTTCCAAATTTTAAAATATTTATAATTAACACAAAAAATATGAACTCAAAATGAGATTAGTAACTTATTTCTAAGTAATTCACTTATAAAGCACTACAAACTTATTCTGAATCAAATTTTCCAAGTACCATAAAACTGTTTCACAAATAGGAAATACGGATTGCCAGAATAAAATTAGTAATAATAATATGGAGCTCTTATGTGGCTGTGTTATTACATAAAATAAAACATATCCCCTTATATATTTTAGGTAATATACAATGAAAACAGCCCCAGGTGAGGTAAGGGGTTACATCATAAAGCTTTCAGAGTATTAAGGGTTGGTATTGTAAAAACATAGCTGCTCCATCAAACGGGAAGTAATTTAGATCACCAGAGAACCTACACGTTGATTTATGTGACTTAATAGTCATATAAGTCAACGTGTTATGTGACTTAATAGTAATATAAGTCGACGTATGGAATAAAAGCAGCACTATTGATTTATTCTAAACTAGACTTTACCCGTGGGTCCGCACGATTTTAATAAATTCCCATGGGAATTCCCAAAGATTACATCGTGGATGTCATTAATTTTGCACGTAAAACAACCGCGTCAAATTTCTAGTGGAAATTTGGGGATTTTATTTGGGATTTAGGGTGAAAGAGTAACAAACACACCCACAAACGTTCGCGAGTTGGCAGCGGGGGCCAAGCTGCAGTAATTAAAAAAAGGCATTCTGTATTGAACATTATTTTTTAAACATGAAATAAGGTATGTAATCCTTGTCTTGTCTGCATCCTGCAAACAAATTGATGTACAAACAATCTTTTCTAGAAACCTCAATATATGTAGGTACAGACAACTTGTAAAATTCTCCGTAAAAATATTCTCTACAAAACCTACTTACAGTTTTGACATTCCGCCATCGAGGTTTTCAATTCCACGCCATTGCAGCCGGCGGCATAATTAAGAACTTGGATAACGTTATTACAGCCGTAGAAGTATTAAGAGCGTAATTTTAATATTTGTCTTTGTTTTATGTAAGCCATTTTTAATTCAGGTTAATGTACGGAGTAAAGATAAGCTGCATGGAAGCTCGTAAAGGCAACAATATCAACAGTGTTACGACGTCCGTAGCCAGAGTATAAGAGAGTATATAAGCAATCTGCTAACAAAGGGCGCGGTCTTTCTTTGTAAGCAGATAATTTTTCACACACATACACACACACACACACACGCGCGCGAGCGCACGCACACGCGCGCACGCACGCAAGCACGCACGCATGCACGCACGCACGCAAGCACGCACGCACGCACGCACACACACACACACAGTAATAGAACAATGTTTTTTCTTTCTTTCTTCCCTTTAACTAACTACGAATATTTCACTTGCTCATAGTCAACTTTTCGTATGTAAATTATGCTTAGGCATTCAAAATTTATCACGGTCTACATCCCGTTACAAATTTGTCTAATGTCTAATGAAAAACGTCTACTGATGAACAAAGAAAGAGGCAATTCGAACGCCGCAATGAAGGACAACTTGCCATCTACATTCACTGGTCTCACGTAAGTCTCGCAACTCTAGCGATGTCATTGGTCCATTAATTGAAGATTACATACTTCTATTTTATTATGCCGCAGCTTACTAGTAGGCCAGTACCCACCGGTTCATATACAGCGTGTATTATTTATACAAACACAAAACGTAACCAGACATTACTTTTAGTGCTGTGAAGAGATATTGCAATTGTTTCTAGTAACAATGTACATATGTAGTATAATTTGACACAAATACAAATTAGCGATCATGTAGTGTATTTCATGTTAATTTATGTTATTAGGGAAAACAAGCATTTTTTAAATAAAACATTTGAAAGTATGTTTATTAAGGCATTTACTTACTGCCCTTACCTAATTTACCCAATTACAATTTCCCCGGCAGCCCCGCTAGCCTTGAATACGAAAGCGGTCGCTGTAACGTTGGCGCAAGGGGTACTACAGTTCGTTCGCGTTAAGAAAATAGTAACTATCAGTGCAACTGCACACTAAAGCCGTATTCATACTGGGGTTCAAAATAATAATATTTATTTCATAAAAGCAGTCTTATTACACATTATTGTCAAATATAACTATTATGTAATTATTTTTAAATTTATTCAGAATCGTCAGAAGTTTCATTCACATTTATAATAAAAGGATTCTGTTCCGCAAGTTCCATAACATCGTCTAAGTCCCACATGTTTTTTTCTTCACTGACCACGTGTTCACAGCATTTCTTCCATTTGTGTATTTCTTCTATTGTAACTATTGCGTCGTAAAACAGCTTTTCTACGTCTTTAAGTTTAAATTTGGAGTTATTGACTGAAATTGAAAACTAACTCATTGCTATTGAGTTTACAATGGTTTTGAGCACCGCACTGTCTAAAGTACTTATAAACAATATAAATCACTTGTTTTTCTCCGCTATGAATTATTGATCCACTTTTAATTTTACGAATTGGTCTAATTTACTATGTTCTAATTGGTCAAGGGGCGTGGCTAAGCTGAGTGACAACGATGAGTTACTATTTTCTTAATGCGAATGGACTATAAAGCGAGCGTAGGCGTCCACCAACGATGGACGGATGACCCGGTTAAAGCCACATTGCAGTCTCACGGTGCAGGCCGCTTCCGACTGAAGCAACTGGAGATAAATGGGGCGGCCTATGTCCAACACTGGGACGTTTTACGGCTGATAATGATGATGACTAACTCTCCTTAAAAATTGCGGTTGTAAAAAAATACACGCTGTATTCTGTGTTAGTCGCGTGTCAGTCTACCGTTTGCTGTTTTGTTTTAGATAATAATGTAAGTTTTATGACGTAACAAACTTTCCAACTCATTCGCTTTTAAAATCAACTTTTTTTTATGAAGCCACTGTTGGACAAAGACCTTTCCTTTCTTCCGCCACTCTTTAACCTGAGCATGCACCTGCCAATCAACTACTATAAGTTTTTTTTTTTTCAATAATACCTGACACTAGAAGTGCTACCTATTTGCCATACAGACATAATTAAACAGAAAAGCACACAATGTTATGTTATCCTCGTCACATCACATCAGCGAACTAGCAGTCTAGGGAGCTTAGTGACTTCGAACTAACCCTAATCCAACTAAAGAAAGTATTATAGTAATCCAACCTCTAGTTTTTGAGAGATGCGCGAACAAACATAAAATAAATAAATAAACAAACAGGACAAGCTAAAGGAAAGTTTGTAAAAATATACATACGTACAAACATACGTATATGCTTTTACGAAATTTGGCACGTTTAAAAAATTGGTAAAAATATAAATACAGATAAAATTGATAAAGTCCTTTTTTGGTCGGTTAAAAATACATTATTCGCTTGTTTAAACATGCCCCTGTTCGGGCTCTATGCTCTTTTGTTCTGTTGAACCAATGCTAAAGTATTATTTGTTTAGGCCCCACATCCAGGCCAGAGGTCAATACCCGTTATATTTATTAATCCAATTGGATTAAGTCAATAGGATAGCGGCGAGCCGCGAATAATTAAACTCTACGCAAAGAAAGTTTTAATTAATTATCAAACGCCGGTAAACGGCGAAACGCCCAGATTTGCTAATTTTTTTAAGGGTTGCTGAAAACACTGCTTAATGTGCGAGATTTTTCTTATTTATAACGAAACCAGAACACATTGAACAACCAGTAAGGTATAGCTACAGCTGGGAATCAAACCCAGGTCCTATCTTTCCGTGACATGCTTCACAAGTCGTCGTAGTCACATGATCTTAATATTTTATCACTTATGCAATAATGCATACTTACTTTTGCAATTTTTCTGCACTTTGTAGCTTTATTATTTATTATTATTGTTAGCTTATTCTGTCCCCCTGCTGAGCAAAGGCCTCAACATTCAACAACTTTAATGCTAAATAAAAACTATTCTTACTATTCTTAGATTATTCTCAGTTATTCTAAAACCTAGCACGTCACGGAGATCCATTTATTCTAAAACTAAAAATTTAGTGTGAAGGTAGCACAAAGCACAACCAATGGGAAAAAAATAGTATTTTTTATTACTTTTATGTCTGTATTCAATATGAAGTTAACCCACACTGCGTACATTTTCCTCAAGAGCAGAGCTCTGCTAATACTGGATTTTCATAGATACCTACGAAGTATGAAACTAGTTGCGTCAGTCTGACTCGCACTAAGATGATTTGTGTAGAAACGTACTTGAATAAATACTTTTTGAAAACAGCATTTCGACGGTTTTAATCCCAAGACCCGAAAAAAGGGATTTTAATCTAGACCCACTGGATTTTAGACTTTTACGGAAAGCCTTGACTGCGGACTTTAATGGACTTCCGACAAAAGCTTTTAAGTCAGAGGCTTAGTCGGAACCTAGGATTCGGTTGTTCAGGGAACCTATTGACATATTGGCACACAAGAAGGTGAGGTTTGAATAGGCTTGGAATAGATTTCCATATGATTCAATGCAAAACAAAACTGTAAAACAATTGGTAAATATTTATAAAAAATTGCTGATTAACAAACAGCCTTTTCGACTAACTTAATAAATGGTACCTCATCATACAATTTATTTCATTTACCCCCTGTCATTGACTTATCAATAGGTGGTGAAACAACCCCGTTAAAGTTGAAATAAATTAAAAGTGAGTTTAAGAAGAAGGAAGTTGAGTTAAATTTTGAGTTATAATTAATATTAATTAGATTCGCTAAAAATCTTTAAATATTAATATTAGAGTCTGAGCCACAGAATGAGCGGAAGATTTTTTGTTATTTTTGAAACAAACAGATTAAATAAATAAAAAAAATAGGTGAAAATTAAAATATTTTAGCGATTTGTCGTAATTAGTAAACGTCAGTAATTAGGTATGTGTTAAAAATGTCGATATGTGTTAAAATCCATAGTCGTTCTCTGACCAGGGCCTGATTAACTATAAGGTAGAGTAGGCAACTGCCTAGGGGCCCCGCAACGGCTAGGGACTCTGCGGGTGCTGAAAGAAAATGTTTCATAGAGTGAATAACCTAATCAACAAAAAGTTGGAAAACCCCCGACATGGTCACTTCAAAGTTCAATATCCCAATAACGGCTGAACCGATTTTGATAAAACATGTCTAAGAAGCATTGCTACAAAACCTGCTTTGAAAAAAACCGCATTCAAATCGGTTCACCCGTCTAAGAGCTACGGTGCCACAAACAGACACACATAGCGGTCAAACTTATAATACCCCTCTTTTTGCGTCGGGGGTTAAAATATTATTAGGGACTAGCCGTTGCGCACGACTCCGTCCGCGTAGAATTCGGTTTTCACTATCCGGGATAGAAACTATCCTGTCTTTCCCCGGGACGCAAACTATCTGTATACTCGTATCGTACTTACCAAATTCCATCTAAATCGGTTCAGCGGTTTAGACGTGATGAAGTAACAAACAAACAAACAGACTTACAAACTTCCGCATTATCCGCATATTAGTGATTTTGTATTCTCAATTAAAATACCTGTTAAGTATTGTTTTATTTTTCAACTGACAGAATCACTAGATTTCATTGAAGTTGAATTTGAAAAGAATTGACGTCTTTAAACGGCCGATAAAGCCCCGAAAATTATTGCCCGGGTGACCCGACATGTTTAATCCGGCAATGTCTCTGACCGTTTGGCTATCCGGTCGTCAAATGTATCGTTTTTTTTTTGGAACAACATCTTCTTTTGGTGCCTCTCCAGTTACTGAAGGTTGGCCATTAACTCCTAATATGTCTTCCTGTCCTTCGCGGGGTGGAACATCTCAGCCGGTCCAATCTCGAATGTTTCTCAACCTTACCGGCAACTTTGCACATCATTAAGTCGTAAGTACTACAACATGTAGCCCCAGATTTAGCGTTCAGGTAACAAATGCAGACAAGGAATTGTACTCCTTCATATTGCTAAAAACTATAACCTTATTTATAAAGCCGTGGTGGCCTAGTGGTTTGACCTATCGCCTCTCAAGCAGAGGATCGTAGGTTCAAACCCCAGCTCGCACCTCTGAGTTTTTCGAAATTCATGTGCGAAATTACATTTGAAATTTACCACGAGCTTTGCGGTGAAGGAAAACATCGTGAGGAAACCTGCACACGCCTGCGAAGCAATTCAATGGTGTGTGTGAAATTCTCAATCCGCACTGGGCACGCGTGGCAACTACGGCCCAAGCCCTCTCATTCTGAGAGGAGTCTGTGCTCAGCATATAGGCTGGGATGATGATGATGATGATAACCTTATAAAATTTTACTAACTTAACGTTTTACTAACGCGTTTGCAAACTTTAACGCTTAGAGTAAAGTTTTCTTGTTAGCTATCTTCTCTTCTCATAGATCTTTGGTTGATCTTGCTTGAAACTTATCTGATTTGTTTATCTGTTTAAACTTAGTTATATAGATAAGGATTTTTATTATGCAGGTAGTTATTAGATCAGCAATTGAGGTCATTTGATGGCGTGAAGGATGCAATGCATTGATCCAGCAACGTGATGACCTGTCTGGCGTAAATAAGACGAGAAATGAAAAATCGTTAAAAGATAAAACAAATTTTTTAGACTAGAACTTCGTGTAACTTATGCAGCCAGACCCTCGTTACAGTATACCATGGTTTTTTATGTAATACCATTCTATATTTATCTACTTAATAATACCATAAACCAATTACATTTTAGTAACGAAGTGCTTATAAGTGAAACTCATGTCAAATCGCATTTGCAACGTAAAAGACGAATTGGGTTTAATCCCTTACAAATACCAAAGAATAAAACAATAAATATTATTTGTTCTTGTCGGCTTACATGCGCCTTGACCTTTGAACTTTTGATATAAAATCTGACAAAAAAAGCACCGAAAAAACTCGGGGGAGTGTATTTCACAAAGTTTAACTAAGAGTCAAACTAGCAGCCACTATTGATGGCCAATAGCCATCACTATTAGGTACTGATAGCCACTCGTATTTATCCAAATAATAACAATTGAACAAATCGTGCATTCTATCTTCTTCTAAGTCCCGTTACTCTTGACATAGTGGTTGTCGTCAGTGAACCTTCATGACTACTTTCTTGAGCCATAGTGTGGTGATTTCCCCTTGCTTTCCACATCCAGTGCCATATTAAAACCCTTTAGGATATATTTAACTACATAATCCGGCGCCGACACTTAGGGTTGCCGACGTCTACTTTAGATTAATTAGCTACCGGCAAATAATTTTAGCACGAAAACTAACTTAAAATTGTCTTATGTCTGTGTCAAAGGAAACCAGACAGATCCTATGCCGTTATATTATTATTATTATACTAAATTTTAAAATATTATTTATAAATTCGCCGTAATGGTGATGGCGACTGTATACAACAACTCATGGTTACTTACACATAATACTATAACTATATTGTTTATAGGTAGGTAGGTATCCTTTATTTTTTATGTGTCCTTGTACGAAACTATTACACTACACTTATATACCACTAATTTACTACTATACCTAATACAAAAAATACCTAAGTACGAGTACGCGAAAGTAAAAGGTGATCATCGGCGCAGCCTTGACAAAAGAAAACTTAATCCTCCTTAAATTATCAGTGTGTGCGTGCGGCAGGTGCGTGCGTACCGGCGCGCGATGTACTTTTGTTCGTAGTGAGAACTTGTTCTCTTTTACTATGGTAGTGCTGTAGTTCATAGTTAGAGATAGCGTACAGAGAGCGCTGCTGCCTCACACTCATTTTCACCACTCCTTTCTGTCACACGGTATAAGACGATGGCAAAAATAGATGGTGAACGCCATGATCATAGGCTAAGTCGTTATTGTTATTTATTAAACATATGTAGTTCTTAGCGAAGTTTCATTAAAATCGATTCAGTTGTTGTTTCTTAGTTCGCTAGGTAAAAGTTACGTATTTTACAATTGAAACTCAAATTCCGGACGAAATTGTGGCACAGTAAAATATTTTTGTATCTATCCATCGCAGGTTTTTATGTTTTCGTAAAATGAATATTTTTATACCTATTACTTAAAATCAAATCTCTTGTTTAGGTAATAATCAACCCAGACAGTACGAAAAATATTAACAACCTGTTTTTTACTGCACTATCTAGTCCGCAACTTTTTTCATACTTAAGTAATCTACAGTTAATGCGTCTATCCTTTTACGTGAATGGTGTCTAGCAAAAAGTTCTGCGACGTCTGCAATATTGCTCTATAACTAGTCCCCAAAATACCTAACACAAAACTACGCCAATGGGTAATAAACTGGATCCCTACGTTTTTATTTCTGCCGTCTATTTTCACATGGTCCATTTGGTAAGTTTTCAACCGTTGGACTTAACAATAGAAAGAGGGCTACGTTGATCAGAAAACTATCAGTGAGATTGTGTAGTCTTTGGTGGCTAAAAGGATCTGACAACTCGCTACTCGTTTATAAAATGTATAAGTTTATCAAACATTTCTATTTACAGAAATGGGAGATCAATAGGCGTTATGAAATCGGACAGTTTTTTTTTTATTCGACTGGATGGCAAACGAGCATGTGGTTCTCCTGATTGAAGAAAGAATTGAATCTCGAATTAATGGCTTAGTTTATTACTGCCAAAATGCATGGAACTGTCAAATCAATGAAGGCCAGAAAATAATCCTACGAGTCTGATGGCCATTATTGAAAAAAAATTAACAAAAAATGGAACTGACTTCAAAAACCATTCCATTCTTTGTAAAAAAAAAATTGTTCATGGTTTTAGTGATTTTTAGCCAAAGTGCATCTCACAACGATTCCATTGAGCTCAAACACGACATAATTATATTATTTTATAACAGAGTACCGGTACTTACGATCTTCTTTATCAGGTCCAGTTCACCAAATGACACTTTCTGAATGTAAATACTTGATTTGGTGTTAAAAATGCCAAAATCGCTATAGGTGTGCTTTAAAAATTCAAGGGTTGCCCTCAATTTCTCTAAGATCTCATCATCAGATCCTGACTTGAATGGGACCACCTCGGAATCACAAACTTAAGGACATTCTTTAGAAAAAAAAGGATTTTAAATTCGGCCCACAACTTGGCGGAGTTATCGCGTAACAACACACAAAAAAATGAGACTCGATGGATCATTTTCTGGCATTCATTGTTTTTAGAGTAGCTTCAAACCATAGGTCCATGTGACACAAATTATGTTATAAGACCTGTACAAACTCCGTGGTTGCAATAAAGAATCAAATTGAATTGAACCCTGTTTTAAATGAAATAGGATGGCCAACATATTTTATGAAACAATTGGGACATTTGGTGGTAAGCAAACACCATCATCACCCATTGGAACGCAAGATATTGCTAATAACGCTACCATCCCAGAAGACTCATACAGGGTGACTGGTAATTCGACATATTCCTTGTCAGAGGTTATTCTAGAATCTAGAGCTTATTTGCAATGTTTTTGGCCCGTCAACTGGGGGTCAAAATTCAGTAGTTTTCGAGTTATTCGAGATTTAAGTTTTTTCGAAAAAACACTGAATTCCGACCTAAAAGTGGCAATTGTAAAAAAGTACATGCATTAGGACAGCCAATTTTTTTTTCTAGTAGCCAGTAAGCTAAAGATTTCAAGGTCAAGGTCAGGATAGGTTGCCTTCGGTAAGTATTGGGACGTAGACGTGGAGGTATAAGTACACAGAGAAACGAAAGTATACTCTGGATACCCCAAGCAGAATTAGCCAACAAGATGTTGGTAGGAATCCGGGAAGACTACACTAAGTAAGTTCTACCACATGCTTCATATTACCTGATAATACAATTGGCTTCTAAACTTACCTTCTTGTTACCAGGCTCTTTATGCTCCTGTACGTACTCTTGCTTCAGGGGTTCAGTTTGGAGATCAGGTAGCGAATGACTGATACGGATAGCTGCCTGGCGGGATAGCGAGTCACAGTTGCTCTCTTCGGAGGCTCGTCGGCTCCTGCTGACAATGGAAACATTTCCATTTAGTAGAATGATGGGTACATAACAGATGCCAGGTATCACAACTAGTATGATGTTGACAGTAAAAAGCAACAAATAAGTGTCCAATCACTGATGCAGGTTGAAATGGGACTGGGCTGGCCATGTTTGCCGCATGCCGGACGAGTTGTGGGCCAAGATAACCACCGAGTGGACGCCCACACGACACAAAACACAAAACATCAAAAAACAACAACAATGGTTTCTAAAGGATGGGGGTATTACCGTACGTACCTCTCGCTATACAGGGTGTAACATTCAGATCGGTCAGTTTGGGAAAGTCTGAAACTATAAGACGTACGAAGATCTGTTCTTAGGAACCATGGCATCAATTTTAGTAAAAAGAAAAACTGCATTAAAACATTTTAAAAAAACTTGTACTCAGCTCGGGAATCGAACCCGGACGATTATAAAAATAAAACTTACATTATTTAAGAACACGAAACACAACCGGGTTCGATTCCCGTTCTGAGTACAAGTCTATGAATGCAATTGTTCTTGTTACTAAAATAGATGACATGGTTCTTAATTAAGTATAGTTAGCTTCCCATACTGACCGATTTAAATGTTACACCCTATATAGCCGGCGGAAACACCTAGGATGGTTTCTACGGTAGCAAATGGAAAAACAAAAAATCGAAAAATGTTTCTGAAGGATGGAGTATTACCGTACACACACCTCTAGCTATACAGCCGGCGGAAACACCTAGCATGGTTTGTACCACGGAAGAATGAAAACAAGTGAAAGTGCTATGTAGGTGCAGCGCGCGTGCTACAGGTAAGCGGCGGTACCTATGCTTACTCGATGACAGTCGTGTTCAACATTACGTACAGTATGTTCACGTTTAGCAGTGTGGCAACATTCCTTGTTTTTTCAGTAATTATGCCGTATTGCTCAATTATGGAATGTAAAAATTATAGCAGGAAAAAAAATCTTACTCATGGAGGATTTACCTACGTCATCGAGTAAACTTACCTGTGGCACGCACGCTGCACCTACATAGCACTTCCACTTGTTTTTATTCTTCCGTAGTGTCTACGGTAGCAAAAGGGAAAACAAAACATCAACAAACAACAACAAAATGTTTCTAAAGGATGGGGTATTACCGTACACACCTCCCCACGATCCATCGCCAGGTCGCTGCGCAGTGATAGCCGACGGCAGCCAGCAGGACGGCGGCCATTGCTGCCAGAAGCAACGCGGCCGCGTAGTCTACGGAGCTGCCGCGGAGCCCCGACTGGTCTTCGAGACCTTCCGGTTGCCAGGCCACTGGAAAGAACAGCATGATTATTAAAAGGAAGGGCGAAAGTCATATAGAGCTAAAGTTGCGGTATGCAACAAGAATTTTCCCAGGATTACATTGCGAGGCCAGGAGCTGATAAATGTAAATTACATTGCATCGCCCGCATCGACCAGTGTTGACAAATACCGAATTAAAGCGAACAAAGCTAATAAAATCCTTGTTAAATTATGTTCTGTTTGCAAGTAACGTAAAATATACTCATTCTTTTTCGCTTATAATGCTAATGACAACTGTGTTCGATGTGACGAAAAATACCCGTCACCACGTAATGGCCCGCAAACTTTAGACCAAATGGGAACTGAAAATATTTTTATTTTTCTGTTTAAGTTTTAACACACGGGTGCATTTTATTTGACTGGAATGTTTTGCACTATCCAACGAAATTCTTGCTGCCGCGTATTGTTAAAACTTATATATGTTACTAGAACCTACTAGGCACTGTACCGGGATACGCGCCCCGGGCGGTAGTTCAAAGTGGTACCAAATTTTTTGTAAACACCTTGTCTTGATAATTGTAAACTAGATGGTAGCCCCCCCCCCCCCCTCTAAAAGCTAAGCTAAACGGTAAGAGTAAATAGCAGCCTAAGGTATAAAATATACCTAAATTAGACCTAAACTAGAAGATTCCGAACAAAATACAAAATTCATAGAAAGTTATAACTACATTTTATCGTAATGGCTACAGAACCCTATCTTGGGCGTGTCCGACACGCTCTTGACCGGTTTTTAAATTACTATTGCCAATAAAAGGTTCGATTTCAATTTAATCAAAGTAAGCACGTGAACGACTCTATGACTTCACAAACCATTCAATTCAACACGAGCCTTTGGGAGCTGAACGAGTGAATGGAAGATTGAAACGCTTCAGTCTGAGCGATTCGTTTAGTCGATGTTTTTTCAGTAACTTTTAGAAAATATGAGTAGGTATTTTGGTGTGTTCAACTGTCACATTTTATGCAGTTTTCTTACAATAAAGTAGGAAATTCTAAGGCCCATTCTATCCGCTTGTGGTAGTTTTAATGATAAATCACGATTGTGTGAATATAACGACTGAAAACGCAGACAAAATAAAGAATGTGATTAAGTGCTGTCGTATTGTGTGGAATTCAGATTGTGCAGAATTGCGAACAGGAAGAATCGATATTGGCATGAACATCGATTAATCCATAACTATTTACAGTGACAACGTTTTGATTGTGTTAGCCATATTTTCAACGAGATATCGACAGCAACTAACTGCGATGAACTCCCGACGATGGCCCATTTTATAGCGTCATGATGTTTTAATGTCTTAATAAATGTGTAATAATTTGGAGTTGCGTCGAAATATTATTTATTAAAATAATTACACAGAATTAAAGAGAAGCCAAATCACTGTGAAATTCATAAAATACAAGCACAACACATGACACATTTAAAAACAAACTAAACTTCCAGAACTTTCAAAAACATCGTCCATTGCTCAAGGCGACGTAACAATAGGAAGAATCAGAACCAAAAAAGTTTGTTTCCGAAATAATTAAGGAAAAAGCCAAGCTTTCTTAAGTATGGCAAAAAAGCCCTTGGTGCTAATGGGAACGCCGTGGACACATTTTATTTTTAGATCACATCATTATATTCCCTCATGTTTACTAGGGAATACGCATTCACGTTGCATTGGTTATTACAGGTTTGAAAAACCTACATAACAATACAATAAAAAATTTGCAAGTGGTAGGACCTTGTGCAAGGTCCGCCCGGATTGCTACCACCATCTTGCTCGCTAATCCTGCCGTGAAACAGCTGCGCTTGCACTGTTGCGTTTCGGCGTGGAGAGTAAGACAACCGGTGAAATTACTGGCACTTGAGGTATCCCATCTTAGGCCTCTAGGTTGGCAACGCATCTGCAATACACCTGGTGTTGCAGGTGTCTATGGGCGGTGGTGATCTCTTATCATCAGGAGACCCACTTGCTTGTTTGCCGTCCAGTTGAATAAAAAAAAAAAAAACAAAAGCTAATAGTAAATTTCAAAAGTAAAAGTAACACACTACTAAAATTATTCATGTGAAAGTTTGTATGTGTGTCTGTTTGTTGCTCGTTCAAGCTGAAACGGCTAAATGGCTATCTATTCTTCCAGCAATGTGGCCACCCATTTTATTCTTTGAGCTATCTCAATGACTTGTTCTTTTGCGAATTCCCATTCTGAATTCTTCGCACAAAGAAACATCGAGCATAAATATATAATAGGTAGCTCTCTCTGTTGGTAATTGCGTGACTCTGAATCTCTCCAAGTGATCAACAGTCAAGCAGGGCTACTACGAAACTCGAAACTCGAAGTTCGTATCGTACCATCCCTCTCGCTCTCGTATTAAATAGTATAAGTGCCAGAGGGACCGCCCGACACGAACTTTGAGTTTCGAGTTTCGTAGTAGCCCTGCAGGTCACTGTGGACCACCAAAGACCACCAAGGCATATCTGGCCCTTGCCTTATCTTGATAGATTTCTAGGCTATATCACGCTTATAGAATCACGATCCTCATCAATGACACATTGACAAGGGCAATCCATCAATTGATCCACCGCTTACCGCTGTCTCGTAATGACAAGTAGGATTTATTGTCCTACCCTTGATTTGATTAAATCGTTCAATCTATTTCTCAGAAGGTCAACGAACCGTGACTGTAACGTAAATGAGAAAACAAATAAAACATCAATAGCTTAACACCCACTCACAGCTTTTATACTTACACGTGTATTATCCATTCCAAATAGCATTGCATTGGACTCTGGAGAAGGTCACAGAAGCAGGGGTTTTAAACATTTTTTGTGAATTCCTAATAAAACTTATTTAATAAAAAAATTACCTTATAAGATGAATTCAAAATTATGAATTATTAATACGTAATGTACTGACAAAATAACACATTATTAATACGTAATTTGTTATATATTATTTATTAATTCTATTTATAAATATTTATAAATTTAATGAGCTGTGTGCATTTAATATGTGTCGTTTGGTCGGACGTACCTAGCTGTGGCGCACTTGGTAAACAGAGAAGCAGTGTAAAATTATTGTAGTTTATCTCGTCTACTTAAGTATACGTTAAAAGATATACATTATGTTACCGGGAGCCAGGCCTTTTTTAAGGGAGGTTAAAATAACGTATATTAATTTAATTAATAAACTAAAATTCTGACTTTGTTAATTTTCTAACAAAATTATAATTGCCACCAATGTACAGCAAAGTAAATTGACAAGTAAGTGTAAATGACAGCCTACAGATACTTTGAATATAACTTGTCAATTTGCTTTGCTGTACATTGCTGGCAATTATAATTTTGTTAGAAAATTAGCACAGTCTGAATTTTAGTTTATTAATTAAATTAATGTCATGGTTAAGTTGTCTGGCTTCCGGTAACCCACTGTATAGGTAACTAATAAGCCGCAGATACTGGAAATTGGAAAATAAAACGACGTAAAAATCATCATTATCTGTTTCAAAATAAACAAGATTATGTTCGAATGAAGTTTGCATTTCTTCTCTTTCTACAGAAATGAAATTTAGTTTGGACTTTTTATGGTCGTATCTCTCTGTCTCATTATCACTAATTGTCAATTTACTTCTTAAGAGATTTAAAGAATTCTTACACGACTTGGTTTTTCAAGCAATAAAAATATACAGGGTGTTAAAAAAATCCTGTACTAATACTATAATATAAGTGAGTACAAGTGGATAAACATTGAAATTCAAAAATAGAAAAATATATATTGTATGGTGATAGTCTTCTTGTGACTCATCTTCCATACAAAACTTATTTTTCGAATTTCATTGTTTCTCCACCTGTACCTTACGATTGTACACACGATATAAGTATGTTCCACAAGTTTAGGGTTGCCATATGAAAAAATGAAATGTCCTGATAAAAATACTGACCTAAAAGTAATTACATGTCTTGTATTAGAGATTTGGCATAAAACAAATAACAAAAATAGATTTTTACTACAATTTTAGGCAAGAAAATATTGAGATTTCTTTAGCTGTAATTTATCATATTTTAAATTGTTTGGAAAGAAATATTATTGTTTTTGTTGATTACTTACTACTTACATTTATCATTCCATCCTTAAAAACTATGTAAACTTTGCAATAAACGTTTTTTGGAAACATTATGTTTAATTATGTATTTTTTTTATTTACTGTGATCATTTCTTAAAACCCTGCACTTGCCAACTCCGAGCGCAATCTTGGCAAAAGGTCAAAAATTCGGACATGTCAGGACAAATCCTAAGGTATGGCAACCCTACACAAGACACGATCTAAGGACACGGCCTAAATGTCTCCTAAATCCTTGGCGTGATCAAAAATAATCATTTTACGTGGATGTCGTTCGTCGACGTGCCTAAACCGGGCTTAGCTGGAATGAATTAACATGACGGTACCTACCGGTATTATTAAAGTGTTGCCGAGTCAGGTGGATCATACAAGTGTTGGTTGAAATCTTGTAATAGTGCCACTTAGTTATTAGTTGTCTAATTCACAACGGTTGGAATGCCAGTAGTCTTTGTACCGAGTTTCGTAATCATAATCTTATTCGAAAATGTCATAATTTCTTATGTGTCACGCCAATGTCACTCGTAAAATATTGTATTGTGTTGTATATAAAAAACATGAACAAGTTGGTGAATTATACGATTTAATCTTTAACAATGACTGTGGAGTTATAATTATGCATGACAAGAATATTTCTATGCCAAGAAAAATTGGCGTTTTTTTTTAATTGGCCATAAAGTCAATTGCCATATCCTATCAAACCTAGTCATCTGTCAAAGTTAACAGAAATCAACAAAAACAAAATAACTAAAAATAAAGAAACAAAAAGACTCATCAACTTTTCCAAAGCAAAAACATATCGTATTATATTGTGCTTTGTTTCTTTTCTTTTGTACATTAAAGAGTACATACATACATACATACAGACGAATTGGCATTGGTCTCAAAAAAACAATGTATATTATTATATTTTTTTTTTTCATAAAATAAGCGAATTAAAGACATTACCCTATTTAGAAATTACCGGAATTATAGCTAACCATAGCTGCGATGGCGTTAAAAACTACGTTTTTCGTTGCCCATCACAATTATTTAAAAAAACGTAGTGTCTTCTGTCACCTGGCTGTGTTAGGTGAATTAGGCGGTTGAGTTATATAACGTTTATTTACGATGAAAGTCAAACAAAGGTCAAACGTTAATTTGCAAATATAGACACGATCAATTACTACTTTTTTTAAAATGTTATAAAATGATTTAACAAACTAATTATTTAATAAGATTGTATAAAAGTGATCAATGCCAAATTCGGTTGAAAAGACCTGTGTGGCTACCGGCAGCAAAGTCATCCCTAACTCAAAGGTTATCGCGCATTTAGCGCTCATGTAGCTCGCCTTAGAAAATAAGCTATAAAGCATCGGAGATTAACACCTTATATTCTATCGCCATTTTTTTTCGTCAAATACGGTAGTTAAGAAGCCAATTATTACCTAACCAGTGTTTACCCGCGACTGCCCGCGTATCTTTAGAATAAAATAAAATAAATAAATAAATATCATGGGACACTTGACAACAATTGACCTAGTCCCAAACTAAGCAAAGCTTGTATTATGGACACTAGGCAACGGATAAACATACTTATATAGATAAATACATACTTAAATACATATTAAACATCCAAGATCCGAGAACAAACATTCGTATTATTCATACAAATATCTGCCCCGGCCGGGATTCGAACCCGGGACCTTAAGCATCGTAGTCAGGTTCTCTAACCACTCGGCCATCCGGTCGACCCAGAACCAGCAGTTGATTGGGTTTTTGGAGTCTTTTTATATTTTTTATTTCAACTCCAAATTTGTTACTTTTACGGGTATCCCGTGAAACCCCGGGGTGTATTTTCGACCAGCAGTTGAATTGAAATTCCGAGATTTTGCAAAATTCCCGTAGTGTTCCCAAGAATTAGATACATCGGGCTTTTACCCAACTGCCGACTACCCGAAGGAACAGTGCCAAATTTCATGACCGTACCCAGTGGATGAGATTTAGAGATCTTATCCCGATTCCGTGGAAATATCGGGATACTTAATAAGTAGCCCATGTCTTATTCCAGATGTCCAGTTTCACAAAAAAAATCATCAAAATTGCGCACACATACTCTCAGAATTTCGACAGGACTAAGAATGACATTAATTATTTAAGACATTGGACACATTACACATTTATTAGACATTATTTATGACATTATAGGACTAAGAAAATTCCAAGTTTTATCTAAATCCCAGGAATAAACCAAACTCCACAACTTTAGGATATAAGTGTTTGCTGAAGAAATTTGTTTGCACTTAGAAAACCGACAACACCGCTAGTCTAGACTTTAAAATGGCAATCGCTTTGTAAATTGATATACCTTATTTTTACTAGCTTTTACTTAACCTGCAACGTTCGTATATCTTTTTGTATGTAATATGTGGTTTGAAAAATTCGCAATTTTCAACCACTTCCAGGTTAAGTTGAAATTTGATTTATTTAAATCCGTTGACAATAAAACAATTGTGTAGAGATTTTTTTGTGGCTGTTGGTGCCTGATTGCCTTGGTATTAAGAAAATACTTTACTTTATGCACTAGATCATAAAAGTAATTTTATGCAGTCTACATCCTGCATAAACAACAAATAAAAAAACTAAGACTGAGCTTTAAATTAGCTGAAATTGCGGACCTTGAGCACAATCAGTCCGGATCGCTAACATCTCTTGCTAATTCTGCCGTCAAACAGTAGTACCAAAAGATGAGCAAAAGAGCAGCAACCCTTATTGTAGGTGTCTACTGAAAGTGCTGTAAACTTAGTCTTCCGACCAGACGTAAGTTGTAAAATATTTAACTTTTGAGCAATTTGTGAAGTAAATGAAAAACACACGGGGCTCGATGAGGGCGTTGAACTCAGAAACTTTGGAGTTTGGTTAGTCAAGATGTTGCCTCAAGAATTAGGCCTTAATGGTGTGAAGTGCTGGGTTAAGCGATGATCAAGATGTGTTGTTTGTGTTTCACAAAGTTTGAAGACATAAATTACTAGTAAAGGTCTCTACACACTACACCGAACCATGTCATCACCGTAATAGAAACTTGTCAGGAACGGTATATGAAACGCTTAGAGCAAGGCGGGCTTTCTACGGAAGGGAGTAGCCCCCTCTGTCAAAGTACAGGCCCAACTGGGCATAAGAATTTTATAAAACAAGGCGCGCTCGGGTTTTAAACTAGACCGAATCGAGTCGTGCGAGTGAACGCTGCAGTGCTAAAAAAGCCGAATTGTTCAGTTTTGCAAAGCTTGCAAAAAGATGGTGTTACATTTCACATGTAAATAAGTTGTTATCGTATTATTGCTATTTAATTACATTTAAACAACAAAATCATACATTTTATCACAATATTATTGTCGGATTCGTTTACCAACATCGAGTCCGCTAATCCGATACTTTTCGATACAAAGAATATATTTTTGTCTGACACGTTGCTGTTACGGTCATGGTATGATACGGTGTAATGGATAGAGACCTTAAATGATTCTAGTCTTACACAATGGACACGAAGAGAATTACATTGGCTTTAAAAATATTAATGGACATAGTGGTCAATCGATCTAATTATAAATAAATAAATATAACGGGACAATTAACACCAATTAACCTAGTCCCAAAGTAAGCTTAGCAAAGCTTGTGTTATGGGTACTAAGCAACGGATAAATATAATTATTTAGATAGATACATACTTAAATACATATTAAACACCCAAGACCCGAGAACAAACATTCGTATTTTTCATACAAATATCTGCCCCGACACGGGAATCGAACCCGGGACCTCAAGCTTCGTAATCAGGTTCTCTAACCACTAGGCCATCTGGTCGTCAAATTATTAAAAGCAAAAATGAAAGATGGATTGAAGGATTTATAAATCAGGGACATACTTCATCACTAGTATTTGAATCTAGAATAAATACTAATGAAAATAGAATGGAAAATTTTAAAAGTCCAATTATATTTCACCTGTGTCCTTGGTTGGCTTAGACGCAGTAAAATACTCAACGCAAGTAATTTATTTCAATTTTAAAGGCAGTAATAACTCAAGAGCCTGTCAAAAATTTCGCATTTCTACTTAGTAAAATACTCCATCAAATCCGAGGACATGGAAAGCGTAGTATAATGTACATCGCGGATATTTTTGTATTAAAAATAATAAATCTTTTTATGTTCATTTTTAGAGATCCGTAAGCGAAGGGTCCTAACGGAGCCCTATTACTGTCACTCACGTGTCTGTCTGCCGCCTGTCTCACAGGTTTTACAGCTAATGGAGCTACTAAAGTTAATCTTGTCGAGCCGTTCCCACAAATGAAAGTGAAAATAAAAAACCATTTCTAAGATCAAACTCACACGTATTAAGCTTACCAACTCAAATTAAATCTCATTATGCTGATTTGAGACCATTTCGTGACCGTGCTACGTATTTTTTTAGTTTTCTTCTATGTATTTTGTGTAATAATGTCACGAATAAATGTTTTCTATATTTCAAATAAAAATACAGCCTTTGTACGTCCCACTGCTGGGCATAGGTTTCCTCTCAGGATGCGACCTCTTGAGCTGTAGATCACGCACAGGCCTGATGCATTGAGAACTTTAAATAGGTACATTATTGAATTGCTTGGCAGGTGAATCCTCACGAAATTTCAAAAGTACCTACATCATTAAAAGTGCCTAGGGATTATCCACAAACCGTATTGAACATATCAATATGTATAGGCTTATTACAAGTGAGACAAAGTTGTGTCCTAAGACCTTTTTTTATTGTGTAATTTCGCACACAAATCCTCAAACACATAGAGGTGAGCCTGGGCTACCATACATACATCAAACCACTAAGCTACCACGGCTTTTAACAAAAAACAATACTTACATTTAAGTAGTTTAATAATTTTCTAAACACTGTTACGGCGGTGGGTTAGGTGATAAACTTTGATCATGATAAACATGAAAGACACAGACAGTCTACCTGTTTCCGGAACATTCGAGATGTAGGTATGACGTCCTAGCTGGACTGTTCTCGAAATTTGTGGACCGATTCACTGGGGGTATATGAGCCGGGCGAGATTGCGACGTAGTCAGTTTCGAATGCGATAAGCAATTTGTTTAGACTTAATTACCTTTTGTTCTTAATTCCTCTACATCCCGGACATGTCCAGCAGATACCAACAATTTTCTCTATAAAACGGTTTGTGGTTGAAATTTTAAATTGAGTGATACTCACAAAACCGGTCTTCAAAATAACACTCATTTTGATCTAAAAACGATATTTAATTTATGACTAGCGATATAAGAACAATTATATAATTTTACTTTTATTTAAAGAAACCATTAAGATAGATTTATCTTTTTGTTTTAAGTACAGTAAAAGTACAACTAAACATGAAGTAAACAAACCCTAACATAACCAAAATAAAAACCACTTTTTGAACAAATTTTACTTACCTCATTTAATTTTAATGGCCAAAAATAAATTCACAACCTTTTGTCCACCCAAATCGCGGTATCACGGTAATTTTGTATTATAAATTAATACGTGATAGGTTTGATTTTTGTCACAATGTCGCGATGAAATTTCAAAACGTCAGAGCCTCAGAGCCAACAAAGTTGCGGGCGCTGATGTCGTGCACAGAGCCAATACCTACCACTTACTATGAAGTCTAATTAAAACACAGCTCGCTATCTCAAAACCTTTTTAGAGCCAAACAACTAGATTTAAACAAGCATTAAGTTTTATTTAGAAACACTTCAAACGTCAGCATTCCTTTGGTTTAATTTACTTCACAACTATTTAGTTATACTGCTTCGCATTAACATGGATAAAATAAATACGAAACTTTTAAATGAGATGCCCGCATTATAGAAGTTTTTCAGTGAATTTTTCATCCCAATATTAATATTTACAGCACGTCCGAAGCATAAATTATGTGATTTTGCAATTTAAAAGTCAACGGCTTCAGTAATCCAATTAAGTAGTACCTATTTGCGTACACTGGATCTGATCTGGGTTCAAATAGCGCTGTACTTTTTAAGGATCTTTTAACCCGTTATTTTAGCTCGGTATTTTTTTTTCCCCAGTTGCTAATCCTACTTATATTGTAAATACCTAAGTTTGTGTGTGTGTGTGTGTGTGTGTGTGCGTGTGTGTGCGTGTGCGTGTATCTTCATGCTGAAACGGCTGGACACATTTAGACGAAATTTGTTGCGTAGATACTCGTAGCAGGTCAAATAAAAAGTAAAGACAATTCTGCGATAAAATGAGGGCGATAAAACTGCACACTTATATATTTATTATCAATAGTAGTTGCGCGCTTCTGTAATCTTAACATTCTCTTGCCTTTACACACAGACAAAAACTTTACTTTTCAAGTGACAGGTGAACTTTTGTGAACGAAAGTAATTTACCAAATATTTTGCTACCAAAACATCCGTTTCCAGCGGGCCGGACGGTCACATCCCGTTCAGACATGTCTGGAAATATCTCGACATGTCAGCGTTAAATCGTCTATGACGTCCCAGCGTTGTTTCGGCCCAGCCGACCGGGAAAACTGATAGCTTTCACAGCGATTTGTGACCTGCCAGCATTTTTGGAATATACAATCTGGGTACGGCTTTTCAGGGCGGCAAACAAGGGCTATGGGGGAGGCCAATGCATGGGGAGACCATGTCCGACGGTGGACGTCCTACGGCTGATATGATGATGATGAAACTTGGGCTATTTTCAACCGACTTCAAAAAAAGGAGAAGGTTCTCAATTCGTCTGTAAGTTTTTTGTGTGTTTGTTACGCGATAACTCCGCCAATTGTGGGCCGGATTTCAAAATATATTTTTTTATTCTAAAGGACATACTTCCGAGGTGGTCTCATTTTTACCAAGTTAGGATCTGGTGATGGGATCTTAGAGAAATCGAGGTCAACCCTCAAATTTTAAAAGTACACAGTGGTTGAAGCCCGATATATGTATGTAGTATATATAAGTGAGGTAGACGACTATACTCCTGCTGGCTCGTGCTGAGGTACCGACTTCGAAATTATTTTCAAGGTTTTTGAAGTCAGTTCCATTTTTTGTTAATCACTTCTTAAATCTTAATACACTGAATAAAATGGTTATTGTCACCATTAACGATAAAGATATAATTTTTGAGAATGCTCATGGGAATTAAATAAATAAATAAAATAAAATGAAATTAAAATAATTTATTATCAGGTATTTAACGTCCATAGGTGAGTGCTTAACTTCAAACTCCAGATCTAAAATTAAAATAATCCAATTCTGACACTTTTTAAAACTATGGTAATAAAATCGGTTAAGTATAATTCCGTGTTGTTTTTGAGAAAAATACAGTTGAAATCATAATAGGTATTTTATCGAAATCAGATAAATCCATATGACAGTTTTATTTTTCAAATGTAGGTATAACCATCAAGCCAATCAGCGAAAGAAGTTTTTTTTTTTGTTTTTCTTTTGACAGTTTTGTTTTTCAAATCTAGAATCCAGGTATGTTAAATCAAAATTATACAAATCCACACTTGAGTTTTTTTAAAGCTAGATAAATAGCAATCGATTATATCAAATGAAGTAAATCCAATCAACATTTTATTTTTTGTAAAGAATGGATGGTTTTAATGCTGAATTTGCCGAACAAGATCGCTTTATTTAATGCTTTAGCCATAATAAAAAAATACTGCCTTTCAAATCACCGAATTAACGTTATTATCACCTTTTTTTTCAATTGTCTCCCAAATAGTTAGAGTGGATTTATCTGAGTTTGAAGTTGAGTGACTCGGTTAGGTACTCTAAAACTCGGCCTTTCAATTCAATTGCAAAACCCAATGGTGCACGCGAGAATATCCATGGTTAAAGTTCAGTTAAATGTACAAAATTAAATATTGACGGAAGGTAGATTTAGATTCAAACGTGGCAATATAATTTCTCAGAGTTGATTTTAATTATTGTATTGCAACATATTCAAGAAAGTTGAAGTCCGATGAAGACGATAAGGCAAGCTCGGAAGAAAAACATTGAAATTCATTGTCAAACAGGAAATATTGAAGAACAGACGATACTCGTAGACAAAGAAGCAAAATGAGTCATAATAATTAATTACAACGAAGCATTTGCAAAGTTATAAAAATTAAGCCCTTTTCAGATATCATCCCATCCCCATCCCAGCCTATATAAGTCCCACTGCTGGGCACAGGCCTCCTCACAGAACAAGAGGGCTTGGGCCATAGTTCCCACACAGGCACAGTGCGGATTGGGAACTTCGCACGCACCATTGAATTGCTTTTGCAGGGTTGTGCAGGTTTCCTCACGATGTTTTTCCGCGCGCAATGTTTGTGTTTGTATGTAAAGTACGCTTACATCTTTTAACCTATACAACAGATTTTAATCTATGAAAGATTTACTTATACAATGTGTGGCCCAGAACCGGGGATAATATTAAAAATAGAGGCTCTATAGATCACTGGTAATTGGATCATCATAGTCCCACTTAATTAAAATCAAAACTTAACTTTTGTTTTTTTTTCTAACATACTTAATCGTAAATTCAGTGTACGCCATCCTAGAACCCAACTGACGTCGCCTGTACCGCTACAAATATCAAACATTTTGCTTTACATTGCTTCTTCGAATAATTTTGCAGGTGGTAGGACCTTGTGCAAGGTCCGCCCGGATTGCTACCACCACCTTGCTCGCTAATCCTGCCGTGAAGCAACAGTGCTTGCACTGTTGTGTTTCGGCGTGGACAGTAAGACAGCCGGTGAAATTACTGGCACTTGAGGTATCCCATCTTAGATCTCTAGGTTGGCAACGCTTCTGCAATACCCCTGGTGTTGCAGATGTTTATGGGCGGTGGTGATCTCTTACCATCAGGAGACCCACTTGCTCATTTGCCATCCATTCGAATAAAATAAAATAAACTTTAAAGTGTAATAAAAATGAAAAACGAAGTATTTTTAAAAGTTCCTCAAGTAACTTTGTTAAGTTTGCCGAGTACGATCTACGTTTTAATTATTTGCCCGTGTTATAAGGCCACACCCGATATAATATTTATGTAATACATAAATATAACGGCGACGCACGCCAGCTTTGCGTGGGTGTGGCTTAGGAAAAGCGAGATGAAAAAAAATTAAGTGTCTGATTTTTTTCACTAACTTTATTATAAAAGATAACCAAGTTTTTGTTAATAATGGATATTTTTGGATAAGGAGGAGCACAGTCCTAATAAAGATCATCTAAATAAATAACAGGGATTATCCATTTTTTTCCAATTACTTTTTAATTGGTAAAACGTGGCTCTGTTAATTAATTGATTATTTTATTTACGTCATTAGTGTAGGTATTAGTTATTTGTGTAACAGGAGAGCAAAGTTGTTTTCTGCTGCGAGGGTTGAATTTGAATCCCGATCAAGCGAAGGATTCTATAATTGAATTACGAGCGTAGCGAGTGATTCTAGATTAGAATCCTGAGAGCAACGAGGGATTCAACACACGAGATGAAAAAAAACTTTGGGTCTCGTGTGACACATACGACTTTTCACCTCAGCAGCGCGAACACAATTTAAAGGTTAGAATAACCACAAACCTAAACCACGTATATACCTATTTACAAAACAAACACCAAAAAATTAAAATATAATCCGATTATTAAGAAACAAATATAATTATCACATATACAACCTTGATTTAAAAAAATTGTACGTCCAGTCGCCATTGAAAGTCACCACAAAGTTAGAATGCCAGACAATGATCAAAAGTCTCCGGTAAGCAGAGAGGTAATTGATCCCTTAGGTACGAATACAAGTCCAAATCCAAATCTGATACTCATAAAATGCATTGTAATTTGAACTTAAAATCTCATCTTGAGTCATTAAAGTTGAACAATAAACTTGTAATTTATAATAAATGTTATTGAACCTTTAAATATGATTTTATTGGGATTTTTATTGTTTGAAACATAAATACTTATTACTTAAGTAATAGATTAGTTGCAAATTCATTCAGTTTTACAAATATTTATTCCAACTCTAAGAGGTAGGCATTTAGGCAGTACAACAAGAGAAGCGGCTTCTGTGCAGATATTGCATACTTTTTACGGGAAAATTTTAACATTTTGGAAATATTTCACTGTCATGTAATTATTATAAGTAATTTTTAATTTCGCTATTATAATTAATTTTCATTATAAACATATTTTTAATACCTACTATAAATTTAATTTAAGATTCTACCCAGCACAGTATTTTTTATTAGCTTGGTGTTGTGATATACTTTTTGCATAAATAAAAAGTAAAAAAAAAATTAGAAAAAACTAAAGTTGAGCGGGAATTTTGTTTACTTACTTCCGTTTTGTTAAATAATTAGTATTTGTATTTTATAGTGAAAATCGAACTTAGCATCGATTTGATCCTATCTCTCGCTTTTTTCGTGTTGAAGTGAAAGTGACAGATCAATGTGAAGTTCAAATATTTGAAATTAAGTGAGTAGTAGACCAGCACTGTCCTCGGTATTTTAAAAAAATATATAAGTTACTTTGTCTCACGGAGTGAGCAAAATTCGATTTTGCTCACTGATTTCTAATAGCAAAACCTGCCTGTTTGAGATGCTGAGGTGAAAACTATATTTTTATGATATGAGCCGGGTACTTTTTATAACGGCAACTATTTATTTTTCTAACCTGTGTTTGTGTCATTGCTGTTATTAATAAATTATTTTCTTTCTTTTTTCTTTTAATATTAGTTCGGAATATTGCAAAAAATAATCGACAAAGTAATTCCATTTTCATCCGGTAAGATCCCCGCGTAATTTTATTGTCCCTTACGCCGGTCACTTTCATACCCAACTGGCTGTGGGGACGGTGTAAGTGACCCCGATAAATTGGGCATTCTTGTCCCAATGCCATTTCGCGGTCGGCAAGTTTTACGTCGCCGTAAACAGGACCATTTACTAGGGTTGCCATATCCTAACGAAACCCCGGACTTTCTCTTTAAATAGGTATCTATCCCACGACTTTTTTGTAAAACTAACCACACTCATAGACATAGACAAAAAACTCAATAAGTCCCTGTATTGGTAAATGCTTTTATGAATTGTTATTCAGCAGGATCTCGCAAAGAATGTCTCAGATATTTTTTTCCAGTTACTGTACACTGTACAAAAACCAACTAAATAAAGGGAAAATAAATTAAAAAAACTATGATAACGGCATCTCCTGAGGGCATTCGCAGATAGGTTTGATTGTCAGTATCTGAATCATTGTCATATGATTCATGTACTGACAAACACGCCTATGTACTAGTAAAAGTGCTGAACTATTTACTTTATTTTATTTTTCTTTATTTGTTTGTTTCACTAACACTACGGTAAGCATCGTACATTTAACTAACACCATGTACTTACCTAACATATTTATATGTAATACTAACAACTGATGGATCCTAGTTATCTGAATAAATAAATTTTATTATTATTATTATTATGAGCTTCCAAAGCGTGAGGCAACGTTGGCCCTCACTGCTTGAGCACTTTTTAAAACACTGAAATGCCCTTAAAACAGACTAAATCCTGGGAAAACCGAACGAATGGCAACCCTACCACTTACTCGCATTATCGCGACCAGCCGCAGCCACAAGTGGGGAATAAAACGCGATATGAAACTTTATACAGTGAGCTGGGGGCCTACCATGATCTTTTCATAAACGATCCAAACGCAGAGCAGTTCAATTTAGGCACCTAAACTGAATCGTCGAAATTGGTACCACGACGTTTATTTGTCAGAGCTGAGTCTCAATGGTTTACAAGTGAATGAAAGACCGATATTGTCTCTGGTCCGAAACTGAAACGCTAAGTCGCGAAAGGGATGCCGCTATATGCAAACCATATATTGTATACTAAAACCTTTTTATTTTGGAAAACCATAACTTTATGTCATTCCGCGTTCTTAGCAACCGTTGTGTTGATTACTAATAAAATGTTTACGCTGTCACTAATCCACGAGTCTCTTTTCTCACTGAAAAATTAGTTTTATCAATGAGAAGTTAAGAAGCACAATGTCGTGAGTACCTATGAAAAGTTATAAAACTTGAATAAAAGTTTACAAGTTCTTGAAATTTAAAAATATTCCAAGTAAAACACTTAAAATTCCAAAAGAATTGACAGAATGAGTAACTTATACTGAATCGCTAAATTTGACACTGAAGCGATTCAATTCCCACTCAAGTTAAACGTCATGGTACGAAAACCGCTTGAAGTGAGTGAATGAAAATGTCTGTATTGCTGTCGCTGAACTGTGCTTGAACTGAATCGCAAAAGTAAGGTCGTGGTACGAAATAGCGATGCAGTTCAGTTTAGAGCCTAAACTGAATCGTATTAAGAGAGTGTGGTAGGCCCCCAGAATTCCGACTTATTTACTGTGACATTGTTTGTGTGAAATAGCGTTATAACGTCTCTACCTAGTGATTATGAAGTTGTGGATTGAATAGGTTTTTATTATTATGGCTACAATTGCACGCTAAGTGTATATTTTAAGCTTTATGCTTATTATCTAATCTCATAGACACGGCCAAACACGTAACGCAGTAATAGTACCTACCGTAACCACATTATTTATCATTTACATATTTTTTGCGTAACGTAGACCATCATCATCATCATCATCCCAGCCTATATACGTCCCACTGCTGGGCACAGGCCCCTCTCTCAGAATGAGAGGGCTTGGGCAAGTAGTTCCCACGCGGGCCCAGTGCGGATTGGGAACTTCACACACAACATTACCCATACACGACGCAACGTGACGTAGATATTGCGACGCAACTACTGATAGTTGCGTCATGTTATGATTTGCCAAAATTCGGTTCAGCAGAAAAAATCACAATTAAAAATAAGACAACCTTATTACATACTCTTACATACTAAAAAAGAAAGAAAAAAAGACGTTATGCCGAAAGAAGCAAGAAGGGCCATACTCAGTTTGTGTAATGTAATTAACCGTGAATAAAAAAAACAAGACCCAGACACGCAGTAAACAAAATAAAATAAGGCTAAAACCTTATTTCAATCCGCTGGCAATACAAGTATTTTTACTTCCATACGACGCGAGTACATCTTGTAAACAACACGAGACACTATTTTTAATGAAAGTCGGAAAAATCCGGAAGTTTTCATATATTTGTCAGTAAGGAATTTCTCTATTTAATTTAAGCTCCGTTTTTAGGGTTCCGTAGCCAAAATGGCAAAAACGGAACCCTTATAGTTTCGCCATGTCTGTCTGTCTGTTCGTCCGCGGCTTTGCTTAGGGACTATTAATGTTAGAAAGCTGTAATTTTGCACGAATATATATGTAAACTATGCCCACAATAATGGTATAATAAAAAAAATAAAAAACAATTTTTTAGAGTACCTCCAATAGACGTAAAGTGGGGGTATAGGTATTCACTACCATCCTAAATTTTTTCAAAATTTTACGCTCGATTTTAATGAAAATTTGCACTTTAAAGTTGAATATTTTGCAAACAAATAACTGAATCGATAAATTGTTTTAGCAACTTACAATTATTAGTAGTTTAAGGGGCTGTTTCACCATCCATTGATTAGTGTTAACTGTAAACTGCATATTTCCCGCGAAATAGCGACAAACGAAATTCTCGTAGACAAAATCGCGTTCAACGCTATGACCACTCGACTTCCTGATGGCAATAGAAATAGTAATTTTCTCAAAAATGTCCGTAAAAGTTGACATTATTCTTTACATATCAGAAGGTGAAGTGCATAGTTTATGGTCAGCGAAAAATTAAAAAGTTAAAAAGATTGCAGGCGCGCTAGCTCGACAATAATGAATTAGCGCGCCTGCAATCAATCACATTTTTTTTTAAGTTAAAAAGGCCATGGAAATTTTGGCACAAGTCGTATACAGCCAAGTCTAATGGCCGGTATCAGATATTTTGTTGGAACTCCGGACTTTTTCTATTGGGTCTGAAATAGCTTGTGGTGTTTTCGGTGGAAAAATACACCTGCAGCTTATTTTTAATGAAAAAAGGCGGGAAAGCATAAGAAAAATATTAGAATAAAATTAAATTTTAAAATATATTTTGAGGGAAAGTTTACTCTATTTCAGAATTATTCACCATTTTTGAGAAAAGCTTTATATTAGTCTCGGCTGGAATAGCAATTGCTGGCTTCGTATTAGTTAAACGGACTCGCATGCTCGTCCGTTTAATACTCGTACTCAGCCAGCAATTGCCTACTTCCAGGCCACGACAATAATCTACTATAAAACATCTAGAATCTTCGTTATCATAGCAACATTGTTATGGCTCCATTAAACCGCATTACCATGGCTCTTACGACCTTGCCTCCAAACATTTTAAGTTTACGAGTGAAGGGTGGGTTTTTATTAAAAATGTCACAATACTGTGTTATCTTCGTCGTTAGAATAAGCGGGAAATGTGGCGTAGCTTCTGGAGCAAGCTTTAAAGGTCAAGGTATTCGACAGGACTTAGTTCTTAGTTCCGCCTGTGGTTTTGAGCAGCGATAAAAATTGAATTTTTTTAACGATTTTGGCGTAAAACCAGTGGACTGCAAATAAATGGTGGAAAGGTATTTTTACAAGCTTTTATTTAGTCTGTCTGTCAGTCAAATATTGCAAGTTAAATTCGACCAACTACCAGTAATTGGTTTGACTTGAAATTTGGTATACTTATGTAAATTGCGTGACAATACTATACTCTGGTAGTGACATCTCCACAAGGCGGAACTCTTCAACGCTTAATGGCATCAACTTGAAAATTGTTATGCAAATATAGTTTGGGTGACAATACAAGTACAGTCAACAAAAAGTAGTCAGCAAAAAAATCTTGTATTAAAAATGATTTTTTTACCAAAAACTTATTTATTTTAAAGAATTAGTTACTCGTAAGTCCACCATGTTAGAACATCGACAACACACTTTTCTTTTTCCCTTTTTATTCTTTGTATCATTATTAGGTACGTTACTACTAATACTAGATACTAATTATATTCATCGCCCTTATCCAGTTTTTAACTGCACTATTCAACTTAACTGTCCCACAAATTAACTTTAACTGGCACTAGCCGTTACCCGCCTCGTTAACCGGCACCATTGGCTAATATATACGTATTAAGAACTCTAATTAAGGAATAAATGACGCTTTTAACTTAATTTTAAGTGTTAGTATAAATACTTTAAATAGAGTCATTCCGAAATTGGAATAAACAACTGGACATAAATTGTTGTAAGAGCTGCTAAAGGTCGGATGCTGTTTTGGGGCTGCTAGTCTTGTTTGAGGTACAGCCAGCAGCAGAAGTAGGCGAGCGGTTGTCGTGCTCAAGATGATCTAAACACTCTTATTACCTTGGCAGTAGAGTCGTGTGTAGATCATTTTGCTGCTACCTATACTATACGTCCGCATAAAACAATCTAGCACAATCTGAACCTGCCGCTGAACAGGAATTGAATTAAAATCACTTATTAACAAGCATTGTAGAATAAAAATACAAAATATTATTGATCCCAGGGTAGATAAACAGCAAGAAAGAGAGAAAATATTGTATGAGTATGCACGTTATAGGCATTCCACCAATATTACAAGGGTAACTTTGTGTTTATCTTTGTATGTTTCTTGTATTTTCATACTAAAACTACCTATAGGAAATTGGGTTAAAAAAAGTGATATTTGTTGACATACTCGTAGGTACATGGTATTTATATATCCCAAAAAATTGCAGCATCGAATTCTTGGCCGACAAAGTGGGCAAAAACAGATGCACAAAATAAAAACATAAAATCATAAAAGGTGTTATATCTCAACTGTTTGGCTACTATTTAATACAATACTAATTACGAGTAGATAATGTCAATTTTGACAATCCGAAAAATTGGAAGACAGAACAAATTTCGTAGTTTTGAAGTTTGTGAAATCATGGTGATAATCAAATGTAATTAAGAATCGTTTCTGAGTAGAACGGTTAATGTCAGGCGACTCAAAATTAATAGTAGATTAGCCTTCTGATTGTCCCGTACCCCCCAAAATCCCTATGAAGTAGGGCAATGTCGTCAGTGACAGATGCGCGCGTCATTAGACCCCAGCGCGGAGGACGTTTAATTTTTCATTCAAATAAGAAAAAAAAATAGTATTCAAAGTCAAAGTTAAAATATCTTTATTCAATTGAGGCTATGATAAGCACTTATGAATGTCAAAAATATCTACCACCGGTTCGGAAAACCTCTGTTGAGAAAAATACGGCAAGAAACTAAACGAGGTACGTATATATTTTTTTAAACAGATTTACAATGTTGTTTACAGATTACAAGTATTTAGGGATCACCAATGCGGATGGGATTTATTTCCAAATATCTCTGTCCATGATGTAATCATTAATTTTTACGCCTTAGATATTATTCCGAATTGCAAAGTAACTCTTAGAGACTTCAATGGCATAGGGTAGATTCCTGGGTGAAAAAAAAATGATTCTACTAGCCGTTGCCCACGACTTGATCCGCGTAGAAATCTTTTATTGCTATCCCGCGGGAGCTATGCAAAGTCCGGAATAAAAACTATCCTATGTCCTTCCCCGGGACTCAGACTATCTGTATACCGAATTTCATCTTAATCGGTTTAGTGGTTTAGACGCGATGAGGTAACAAACAAACAGACTTACAAACTTTCACATTGGTTAGACTTAGTCCAAAATGACAAAGATGAAGCACGTCAGTTCGGGAATGTTAAAAAGCCATGCTAAAAACCGGCCAAGAGCGTGTCGGACACGCCCGAAATAGGGTTCCGTAGCCATTACGAAAAAATTAAGTAATACTTTCCAAAGATTTCGTATTTTGTACGGAACATTCCAAGTTATAGAATAGAATAGAATAGACTATCATCCTGAATTTTTCAAATTTTTCCACCCACCGGTTTAGATTTTAAAGGGTGCGGGGCGCGGGACGCTCGATTTTAATGAAAATTTGCACTTTAAAGTTGAATATTTTGCAAAGAAATCACTGAATCAAAAAATCGTTTTAGCAACTCCCTAATGGTTTTAAAAGACCTATCCAACGATACCCCACACTACAAGGTTGGACGAGAAAAAAAAACACCCCCACTTTACGTCTCAAAGTTTTTATTGTACCATTTTGTCGGCACAGATCATATATACTCGTATACTCATGCAAAATTACAGCTTTCCAACATTTATATTCCTTGAGCAAAGCCGCGGACGGACAGACAGACAGAGAGACAGACGACAGACGTGGCGAAACTATAAGGGTTCCGTTTTTGCCAATTTGGCTACGGAACCCTAAAAACATACACTCGAATTTAGAACCTCCTTCTTTTTTGAAGTCGGTTAAAAAGTGTCGCACGTTGTGATCTTCAGTCACGGAACGTTGTTTGAACAACCTAGGATTAGTGGTTATATATGATTTGAGATTACACACGAAAGCTGTAAAAATATCAGGATATCGCACGCATACGCACGTGTTACTCTCACAAAATATACATTTAATTTCGTAATCTTAGCACCATCAATAAAAATCATAAACGCGTGAAAATCTAAACGCCCGCTTCTCAAATTTAATCTACTTTTAAACGACAAAAAGCAAGCAAAATATCAGACAAATCTTATTGGAAGATAAAAAATATAACATCGGAAATTGAAAGCTGCGATGATTTGTAAATCGAGATTAAATCGATTGAGATACCGACGAAAATTTGGATAAATTTGGATTGTCATGGTAAATACATTTAGGGGCTGCTTACTTCACCGGAAGAAGATTTAAGCGACATGAAATAAGCGGATCTCGCTCACCTACTGCGTCCAACACAATTGACCAGTATTCATTTATTACAAAACTCTAAAAATGAAATTTTGCAGTTTATCGAAAGCCAGCCTTTGCCCAGTAGTAGATATATAATATATCGGGCTACTTAAGAAAAAAATATTGAAAATAAGTCAGGCTCTTCGGGTTTAAATTAAGTGTTTTTTTTATTAGAGTTATGTCTCAGAATTATTATTTAATGCGGTGCGCATCTACTCTCATAATCTTCGTAAGTCATAATATAATGTTTGTCATACAATACAATAACTCTTTATTGCACACCAACACATTAAGCAGTATAGAAAACACAGGTATTATAGAGATTTTCTAAGGTAAGCATTAGGCGGCCTCATCACTTTAGAGCGATCTCTTCCAGGCAGCCTTTACAATGGACAGAAGTAAGGAATAAATTTTAGCAGGTCATAATTGTTTTTTAGAAATTATTAAATGGTTATCTTGTAGAACACAATAAGTTGATACAATTCTGAACAATTAATGGTTTCAGAGAAAAAAGACTTATAAAAACAATATTATGACAAACATGACATTATGAATTGTGACAATTATGAGAGTCGATATGGACCCCCAGTCATATAATGTAAATGGCTGATGATGACGAATTAAGATAAAAACACTGTAGTACGTTCTTCAAAAAATACCCTCCTAATTTGCAGCTTTCAGACGCAGGCAGCGTTTTGCGCCCACAATGAGGAATCGAAGCTATTGTCGGGCAGAACGATATTTATCAACGTCCGCCGTGAGAAATGGCGGGTCCGATTCTAATTCATTTATAACATCCAATGATAACCTTCAAGCTCAAGTGACTGGTTTACTAGCTCGACAAATAAACACTTCAGAAAGAGGGATACGATCTTTGAAATTATTTTTAAGCCTTGCAGCTCAATCAATGGCCTGACTAGCAAAAGGACGTGGGTTTGAGCTCAAGCTCGCTCTTTTGACTTGAGTTTTTGGTATAAAAAAGCTGCAATAAAAACTTAGAATGTTTTTAATAAATAATTACAACATTTAGTTGACCGATTCTCCAAATTCAGTTAAACTCGGAACAAAGTTACGGTAGCTTTTACTAACTGCCTAAGTTCACTGCTGAGATCTAGATGCCTATTGAAGTAACAATTAGATTAAGACAGAACAATTACGTAGATTAGATGTATGTAAGCCCTTAAATTCAACTAACTTTGGTCTTTAAAGCCTTTTAAACTATTTTGATAACAATACAAGTTTACTAAACAAACAATCATAGCAACAAATCTCTTTAGCTCATTTTTTGCATTCATTTAATCCCTTACTGTAATGATCAAATATTAATGTTTATATGTTTAAGTGTTTCAAATAAGGAATTAGATCTTGTATTAAAAGTTTTATAAATCAACAATCTTTTATTAAGCTAGGAATAAGTTCAAACGAAAGCATCGTCTAACACTCACTGGATAAATTACGTCTCAATTCAAGGTCACATTCTTACAAATACCCGAGAAGATAATCTGACTTTTGTATAAATTTTCTAGGGCATCAATGCCATTCAATTTATTATGCATCAATATTGGTTTTTGAAAGATAAGCTCTCTGTGGCGAAGTAATTAGGAGCAATAAATCATCTTCGTCAAAGATGGGAATATTAATAGCACGAGTATTACAAATAATCATTTTACCAGCAGATTAAGTTTAAAACGACAATATTACGCATTTCTACTTGGTTTAATGATCATGATCACAATACATTTAATATTAATAATTTTTGGTTTATTTTTTGTGAATTTATGTCGCCTTCCGTGAAGTCGCCAAGCGGTCACAGCGGAAGACCAGCGTTGGCCTCTAGGGCCAACACTATGCTGAGCTGAGACAGCTTCGCGATTTCGCAAATACCTACTTACTACGTACTTAATACTTGTTTTTTTTTGTGTTTTTTGTAATTTGCGAAGTGCGAATAAATATTTCCAAAAGTCTGTGAATTTGAATGAAATTTGGTATGTAAATAGTTGAACATCTAGAATACCACATGGGCTACTTTTTTATCCCGATATTTTTACGGAAACGGAATAAAATCTCAACGCTTGGGATTAGAGATGAAATTTGATGTTAGTGAAATCTGCGATGTAATGTAAATAATATTCGGAAATTCCCATGGGAATTTAGTGAAATTCTGGAATTTAAATGTAATTGCCGGATCTAAATGGCTTACGTGTGCGAAGTGGCGGGGGTAAAGTCAACTATACATGTGAAGACGACCAATCAAATCGTTTCAAGATTCACTTAAAATTTAAAGTGAAGTTATCGAATATTAATTTGACGAATTTGCGATAGCCTTTATAAATATTTAATGTACAGCTTTAAGAGAACGGTTCTTGTATTTTTAACCCGGCAAGAAACTCAACGAGGTATTTTTTTTAAATAGATCTATACTACGTATCCAAACACTAAACACAAAAAACACTTTAAACATGAAACTACCGTGAGACTCACTCATTTTAAATTATAACAAAACGGATAACTCACGTCTGAAATCGAGTTTAGCTCGACATGTTTTGTCCGTAACCCTTCTTCTGGGAGCAACGAAACAAACATGTCCGAAACATGTCGACCTAAGATAAGACCATGTGAGATCCGTGAGATCCGTTTTGTTATCATTTAAAACACTTTAAAGTTAAAAATAACTACGGAATCTAGTTTCTCCAATTTACTTACCTAACCTTTTCTTCTACTCAATCTTATATAGGTACTTGGGAACGTTGTGGTTCTCAGATATTCTTGTATAAGTATTTGGATTTGGAAATAATCGATCTAGCTTGGTTATCTTTGGAAAAACACGTGTTTTTAATTTTAATAATTTATGTATAAAAGATATTTAAGTATAAAGTTTTTTTACATGTAAAGAGCACCAACAAAAACATTTCAAGATTCATTTAAAATTTAAAATGATGTCTTCAAATATTTGAACATTTTTTCTGTAGCTGTTTATATATTAGTCATGAAAAGGAGACTAAGTGCCCTTAATAAAAGTATATGATACAAATTACACACGAGCACTCGGGGATAATTTAAAAGTACAGTCAGCGTTTTAAGTAAACGGCCAAGGGTCTCAAATACGGTTTGCTTTGAAATTAATCCGGTCCTGTGAACTAATTCCTCCATCTCCATTTTGCCAACGGACTTCCAGGTGGGGGGAGCGTCTTCGCTCTTATAGTTAGTGTTCCATTGGCCCGCACGAAGCAGTTTGCTTCATCTTTAAGAGAAGTCTCTTCGTTCCATTCTCCATACAAACGTAGTCCCGGTCTCAAATGAAAACTAGGCAACAGAAATAGATGAAATTTTGTAAGTATGGACTAGACGTAATTATCTATGCCTGTGGTTTTTCAGATTTTCATATAAACGCGAATTACAGACTAATAAAGCATTCGTACAAAAATCGAAAAACCACAGGCATAGAAAATATAATGAATATCTTGATTGTAAAATATCATTGATTTCTGTGCTATACTTTTCGTATAATATGAGGACAACGAAACCAAATTCAACCGCCCAAATCTTGAAAAGCCTACAGCTATCTCGATATAAATTACGGACGTCGTTGCGGAAGGCATGGGGGGGACGGCTGCGAGCGCTTATGTCACGAACTTTTGAAGTTTCCCTGCCGGCCGCGCGGCCGCGTTAGGTATTCGTTTGGGATATTGCCGTCTTTATCGCTCGCTGGATTTTTCAATTTACTTAATATTTATTTATTAGTGTTCAAAATGCAGTGTTCAAAGTGGCAACGGGCAGGTCAATTTATTTCCATAACAATAAGATAACCATTGGAGGGAAAAAAATCTCAAACGAACCTGAAAACTTCGGGAGTAGCGAGCAACCGGATTCAGATGGCAAGTTGTCATTAATTGTGATGTTCTAAAGTGGAGGGATTTTATCAACAGTAGACGTCATCCAGATGATGATAATGATGATGATACGCTATACCTATTACTACCGAAAAAACAACGGCCGGTTCTATAAAATCCAATATTTATACTGCTTCGTCCGTGAGCCGCTTGTGAAAAATATAAACATCTTTAGTTACGCTCTCTTGTCAACTCCTAAAAGGCTGCAATAGAATGCCCGTAATCTTCCTTTTTAAATTCAGCTTAGAATCTTAACAATAGGGTACTTTGAGTTCTAGGGATTATTAAGGTTCATATTGCCTTTGTGGAGAAATAATCGTCGGGGGACTGTTTTTCATCTTAACTGAAGCGTGTTTCCGACCACTGGTAGTGGATCAACATTAACTTGCAAGATTTGAAGTAAACAGACAAATACGACATGAAGTTAGTAATAACCTAACTAACAAAAAGTTGGAAAATCCCCAACTTTGTCATTTCAAAGTTCAATATCTCAAAAACAGCTAAGCCGATTATGATGACAGATGTCAATGAACCATCGCTAGAAAATTTGCTTTCAACTAAAAAAAACTACGGTGCCACAGACAGACACACACACAGACGCACATAGCGGTCAAATTTATAACACCCCTCTTTTTACGTCGGGGGTTAAAAAGCTTGTAAAATGAGGCGTCGCATATAGGAAAGGAACTCTTAATCATAGGGTTATCATAATCGGTATTATTAGTTATAATTGTTTTAATGTAATTTATGACACAATGGTTGATTTGTTTTAAAGTAATTATTTCGAAATGTATTTTATTTTAAGTAATGTATTTTAATTTTCGTATTATATGCAACTTTTAAGCCGTTTAACCAACAATAATAAATTATTTTGATAACATTATTTACATTTATTGTATATATATTGTTTTTATTTATCTGACGTTTCCTTTCTTCATTTAATTTTTTGACAGTCAGTGTTAGTATCTTAATTGCATAATATAATACACATGTATACTTTTATGACAGATAGAAATATAATTCTTTGAAAAAAAGTGCACTTTAAAGAAGAATTTGGTATTTGAGACGGACAATTTATTCCAAAGTGTCTCCATTACGCGAAGTTTACTCGACAAGGTTGCTTTTTACATATTTTTCCCTTTGTCAACGAGATATGAGACGTGAAGCGATTTTTATTATAATTTGCAGAAATTCAACGAAATTAAATAAAGCTTCCAAGAAGTAAATTAACAGAAAGTACTCTAAAGTAGCAGGTAAATACGTGTGACGCTGTGAATACGGTGGTTATTGTTTCATTATTTTTTCCTATATCTTAGGTCTACTGTGGAACCTTTTCTTAATAAATTACAACTCCAACTATCTTTGCTTCGTGATATGTTTTGATTCTTTTGCTTCAAAATGTGAAAGCGAAATTTTTAGCTGAAGCTGTATTATCTTAACTCACGGAGGCTTGCGAACTCTTTCACTATCTATTTCTACCCTCATACTGTTTGACAAAAAAGTAGTGAAGCGATTGGTAAGTAAGTATTTGTACACTATAGAGGTCTGATGGCAAAGTATTAATAGTACATTGTTGTAGAGGCTTGAAAGTAAGCAATAGATGAACGAGTTAGTTTGAATATACAAGTCTTCGATAATACAAGTTCATCTATTGCACTTTTGGCCGAGACTAAACATTATGCTTTTCACGATCACCGCGAGGAAATAAAAAATATTTATCACAAAACAAACAATAAGAATCCAATGACTGCGTTGCTCCTGCCGTGTGACACTCTTTACGACGACTTTACGATTTTTCTTGTACACGCCCATAGAAACTCATGTCAGTTTGACACGAGTTTGTATGGGCGTTTACACGAATAATCGGGTCGGCATTTCCATGTCGGTATTATCTGGGCCGGTAAATAGTGTCACCCCTCCTGCCGATTTTAGTTTTTCTTTTATGACTAAAGAGGTTATGACATAATTATTTTTTTAACCGAATCCGTTCTTAGTGGCCAGTACGCAACCATAATATTATTTAAAAAATCAAAACGTCATCCTCGTCATGTCCGACCTGCTGCGACGCTGTGGCGTTTTTCATACTTAAAAAAAATTAAAGCATTATGTAAGTGGTAAACTATTGTTTGATTACGCAACGTAATTTTTTAACGCAGGTAACCAACCATCTATGTTTATTGTCCAAGACAATAAAATACCTAATTAATAGCGAATCGTTAAACGGTTTTAAATACTATGTTCAATTAAGTTGAAATCGATAGCATTACTCCATCAAGCTACAATGGGCTTAACAAACAAATTTAATTACTGTACTTGAACCCATCGCGGTAATTCAGAAGCATAAACGAGTGAAGGTTGAAATTGATCTTTTTTAAATGTTTCTAGCCAATAAATTAAATCATTTCTGATGGTTTTATCGGTTGATTTACTTTAGATAAGATAGATAATTTATTCAGAGTTGATTTTAGAAGCTGTTATTTCACTTGCTACGAGTACGTTCGTAAGTTTTTAAGATGTACCTTTTTTTTTATTCGACTGGATGGAAAACGAGCTAGTGGGTCTCCTGATGGTATGAGATCACCGGGGGATTGCAGATGCGTTGCCAACCTAGACGCCTAAGATGGGATACCTCAAGTATCAGTAATTTCACCGGCTGTCTTACTCTCCACGCCGAATCACAACAGTGCAAGCACTGCTGCTTCACGGCAGGATTAGCGAGAAAGATGGTGGTAGCAAACTTTGCACAAGGTCCTACCACCTGCAAATACCTACCTAAGTCATGGATTCAAAAGTAAACTATACTCGTACTAGATGTAATTCTGCAAGTTAATTAAGTGCTAGTTACTACCTACAGGTTTGTACGGAACCCTCGGTGCGCGAGTCCGACTCGCACTTGGCCGGTTTTTTTTAGATATCCCTCAATATATCCTATCCTACTTAATACTATAAACCCATCTAAATAAATAAATGTGAAAGTTTGTGAAGATGCTTGGATATTTGGATGTTTGTTTCTCAATCACGTCTAAACCGCTGAACCGATTTAGATGAAATTCGGTATACAGATAATTTGAGTCCCGGTAAAGGGCAGAGGATAGTTTTTATCCCTTAAAATTGCATAGTTTCCGCGAGATAGTGATAAACGAATTCTACGCGGAAGGAGTCGCGGGCAAGAGGCTATTGGCATGTGTAGCAGTAAAATGGAGAGGTAGAATATACAATGAACTAAAAGAATTCCTTTGCTCACCCGCGACCTTATGATAGCAAAGTTTATGCAAAATATACATGTTCATGCAGTTCCTCCACCTCACTGTAAGAAAAGAACACACACAAATCCATCTATCACCACCACCACACTAAACTGACGCGTTTCGATTCGAACTCAACCAGAGCTAATCTTCAGAGCAACACAATCGTACACCATGGTACCAGATGTTAGACTAACAAACCACAACAACCGTTTTAATTTATCACTGTAACTCCTTAAGTACCCACCAAAATGTTTTGCTCAAAATTAAAAACTACCCACAAAATATTAATTAGTTTTTATCGTCATATAAAACTACCTTGATTTTGTATTTATTTACTTTCAAGGCGTGTTTTATTAACTGCTATTGCTGAAATTAGACCCAAGCCGTAGCAAAGGAGATGATACTTAATTTACCTGCTAATTAATAATAGATCCCATACTATTGTACCTAATTATTTCCATGCATTCTAGAACATCGAGACGAAACCCCTTGCCGCTTGTTGTTGTTGCTTTGCTTGCTTGAGCTGTGGTTGAGTTCGAAACGCGTCAGTTTAGTGTGGTGGTGGTGATAGATGGGTTTGTGTGATTTGTGTGTGTTCTTACAGTGTGGAGGTGGAGGAACTGCATGAACACGCATATTTTGCAGAAACTTAGTGAGCAAAGAAATTCTTTTAGTTCATTGATATGGACCTCCGCAAAGTAACGCCTGATTAAATAAACTATGTAGAATATACATTCTTTCAAACAATGCGTGAAGTAAATAAATATCATGGGACACTTGACACCAATTGACCTAGTCCCAAACTAAGCAAAGCTTTACTATGGATACTAGGCAACGGGTAAACATACTTTTTTTGTCTGTCCCTGACTGAATGCTCCTCTCATCCACTCAAAGGTTGACTGGTAGAGATCCCTTAATTAAAGGGATAAGTTCGCCTTTGTACATATATTTCATTGTTTATCATCTGTGTTTGTTTACTTATTTTGTACAATAAAAAGTTTACATACATACATACATACTTATATAGATAAATACATACTTAAATATATATTAAACATCCAAGACCCGAGAACAAGCATTCGTATTATTCATACAAATATCTGCCCCGGCCGGGAATCGAACCCGGGACCTCAAGCTTCGTAGTCAGGTTCGCTAACCACTTAGCCATCCGGTCGTCAGTAAAACGCGAAACGGAAAAGCCAGCCAGAAATGCTGTGATATCATTACCATTGTCATAAGCACGCGTATATCATTGCCTGATGTTTTAATGTTTGTCATTAGTACCATAATTAACGAATAAACGACGTAATTAACTCGTATTACTCTTATTTTCCTCAATCTGTCGACATGAAACAAGCTCTTAACTCTAGTAACTCGCCGAGCTGTCAGTGACTTTGGTTCTCCTGTGGATCTAACGTGATTCGATCATGTAGGCGAACTCTATACTTCGATTTTTTTAGCATTAGAAACAATATTATGATCATTTATATTCTTTTGGTATCAAAAGTAATCATAACTGTTTTTTAAAACGTTTTTCAATAAAAAGACTCGTTATGATTGTTTATCCTTTTCCTATTGCTAAAAAAACGAAGTAAAGTATACTTACCTCGCTTTATCGCTCTTTGAGCTTCCATGCATTCGCATGCATTTGCATTTTGGCATTTCAGAGATCTAGCCCCCTTTTATTCAAATTCACTCGACGATTTTTATAATGATACAGAAACATAGATCACACACAAAATTTTGCTTATGGGTCATTCAACTTTAGTGTAAGTACCTTGCAGGTAACCATGATTTCATGAGATAGAATTCTACTAAAAGTTAGGAGTTGTGACAGTTTTACACTTACAGTTACACTTACAATTCCTTCATGTCTTATCTCCTAAGCATGGTAATACTCGTAGTATACATTGCAAACATTTTTCTAACAAAGTGTATCCACTAACGTCTCCTGAGTTACGGGACAGAATAACATACACTAAATAGTTGATTGACCCTTTTATATTAGTAGGATACCTTCTTTGAAATCCTGATTACTCTTCGAACCAGCTTATAGCAGACCTTGGGAGCCAAACAGGAAAACATTATTGAAACGGGATAAAAAGAATATTTGAAAGCCCGTTAGGTTTATGATTAGGAGGTCTCTTATACAATCTGTTTAACATTGGGACGAAGTTTGGAAGTAAAGTGCTTAGTTCGTTGGCTACGTTCTTTGTGATTTATCTACTGACTTCATTTTGTACAAATTAATTGTTCATTATACTTATAATTGCATGACGAAAGTCACCAACGTTGCTCAAAGAATTAGTTTGCTTAAGTGGCGTTAGGCTGGCCGGCCTGACCAACGGTGATGCAGATGAGACCTGGAATGGAGACCACGGATGGGAAAACGTAGTGTAGGGCGTCCTAAGACACGGTGGCCGGACGACCTTAATAGGGTCGCTGGCGGCGGCTGGATGCGAGGAGCTGAAGACAGTGTTGTGGCACGCCATGGAAGAGGCCTATTTCCAGCAGTAATATACCAAAAATGTAGGTTCAGATAGGAGCATTGTTTTATATTGGACAGATTTTTTTTTGCTATGTCCAGCCTTTGCTATTTATTTGCCTATGTCCAGCAGTGGATGATGATGATGAAGCGAAGGTTTAAATCATTTATAACCACAGCAACGTTAATGTTTCGTAACCGAGCGAGCAAAAAAACATTCTATTCGAAAACCATACCTAAAGGGCCCACAAAATGAACATTTTGAAACTGTACCTATGCGATTATAATGTAAATATTTTTTTGTACGGTAATATGGACGTATATTCCATGAACCGCTTAATATTTGTTAAAACACAATAAACCAATTTTGTCAGGAATTTCTGAAAACAAAATTAGTTCTTATTTAATCTTCGCTTTGCGTACGAATGCATAATGTAGAGTTAAAAAAGGGCATTCTACCGGTACACTAAATAGCTTCATCACCCGCTCAAAAACTCTTTGTTCTACGACCGCGACCTACCCCAATTAACCCTCAACCTCAGCGAACCCCTCCAATATCAACGACAAACTGTTGCTTCAACGCCGCAACAGTTGGAAGAACATTTGGCAGTCTTCGTTTTGCTCAAACTTTGTAAGGTAAACGTCCGAGAGCTCGAGACGCTAATGCCCAATAGACGACACCCTTGGTCATCTCTATTGTTAATGACTTATGATTAAAGATGCCTACTATTGGGACAGTGACGAGCACTCGTACGTTTACCTTGTGTTTCAAAACGAAATCCACTGTACAATTGAAGCAATCATCACCTGCTCGTGCAAAATTTGAAATGCACTGGTGGCTGAATTTTTTTCAAAATACCATGACATGGGTGCCTTTAAATGAAAAGATGAGTGGGTATACCTTTTTTTAAGGTCGGGTAATGCATCAGCAGTGCTGATTCATAATAGTTATTATTACAAACGGGACTAAAACGCGACAATCCGAATCTGTTTAGCAACAATTAGTCGCAAATAAAACCCAATTGTAGTTACGAGTATAGTTATAAATATCTTTTTCGACCGTTTTCTGCCCTCTGAGTGCCTTCTTTAAACTTTATTTACCACGCGTAATGAATGAAGTACCTACCTAAGCCTCTCAAAATAAACCTGATCACTAAATCTGTAACTACCAACATCCTTCACGCTTCGTTTCCATTGAGAGTCGATATGAATGTGACCGGCGCAGGCGTACTGCGCTCCCCCGGGTTGATCTTGACCCGTTGCAGGCCAGGTCACGCGCAGGCTCCGACCTTGCCCCCACCTCTTCCGGGAGTGACGCAATGGTACTCTTTAGGGGCTCATGTTGGGCGAATTAGACGGTTTTATTACAGGTGACGGATGAGGGCCACTTAGGTACGCGAAACGCAGTCTTGTGTCAAAATAATGGGTTTTGAGGTCAAGGTTAATCACCATCATTGTCAATCACGACTATTCAGTTAGACGCATATGAAATTGAATAGCAGGAAGATGCTCTAAAGTCTAAACGGATATGTGTGGTAGAAAGACGATGAAGCTTTTGCCTAGCAATGAGTAACTCAATAAACATTAATAAAACAACGGTTCCTTTCATCAGACATTTTTTTGTGTGTGATATAGGCAAAGATTACGTTTCGTTCAGTCTAACCGTGATCCAGATCTAAATTTACATCCTGTAGAAAAAATGTCAAGGTGGTTTTATATTCTGGCTTGGCGATACGTAATTGCTAAAGTCTCCATAAAACAAAGTGATGCCATATTCCAAAACTGTCAGCAAGAACGCTAAGATTTCCCTTGCCTTTTGGCCTAATGAATGGAATGTAAGATCTAATGAATTTAAAACCAAGTTGGTCGGTAGTGACGTTATTTCTGAATGCACTACCATGTACCGGCAATATTGCATGAAAGGAAGTATTTTCAGCAACAAGTAAACTGGGAACTTTATAGCACAGGTATATATTCTAGCTTAACTGTATGCAGTGGAAAACCTATGCGATAGCGTCTGAATTTTGACAAGCTTTTGTTTTACTAAATATTATTGGTTCTGTTTTACATTGTCCCCTTGCTCCTTTGACCCTCTAGTGCCAAATAGTTTTAGTAAGTAATTTTTGTTTGTTCGTGTTATGATGTTAAGGTTAAATCTTGCAAATTAAATTCCACGTAAGTACTTATAGTATGTACCTATGTATGTATGTAAACTCTTTATTGCATATAAAAATAAAGTAAAAAGAAATACAAATACACAGAAAGGAGAGAAAAGGCGAGCTTATCCCTAAAATTCCATCTAGAAGAAGATAGCGATCGGATTGACTTGAAACTTGATTTTGGGAGTTGTTATTAATACGTATGAGGGAGACTTACGTCTAACAGTGGACGACTTAAGGCCGATATGATGAATAAATTAATATTTGACTTCACACATATTTACAAATAAAACGATAGCTATTTGCCGAACAATGCCGAAAGGGTCCCATTCATTACACTTAATAATGCGGCGAAACAACGTTGATTTTAACTAAAACTAAGTATGGCGAAAATAAAAGAAAACAAAAGCACGATATGAGATGAGGGCAGATTGAGAGGGATGATTGTGAATGCAATCGCGAAAACGAAGCGTTAAGCTGCGACCAAACCGCTGCTTAAAAAACGGTGACGGCACGGAATCGCAGTGACGCACCGTATGCGCACCGTTAAAATAAATAAATAAATACGCAAACGGTACGGAATCGCAGTAACGTGCCGTAAACGTCACGAATTTTGTTCGGTATAGACCTGAAGTTTACGACACGTCACTGCGATGTGTGGAGAACATGCGATAAAAACGGTGCGCATACGGTGCGTCACTGCGATTAAGCGCACCTTTAAACAATACGGCCACAGATCCACACAAGGCACAAATTGCATTCCGTATCACAGACCCTTGAAAGCAAAAACCATCATTTACATTTGAAACTATTTCCAAGAATGCGACTCCATAAATAGCACGAAAAGCCAAAACGTGGGCAGATTGAATAACGTGAGCAAATATAGATCTTCAGCTAACTATATATTTTATACACTATCTCGTAGTACTACGATACGTGGGAGGGTATTAGGAAAACTCGGGCATCTCGGGTAAAAAATAAATATTGATGTACCTAAGTGAAATGAAGAGTTTTTAACGTCTGATGAGCTTATCTTGTTGCTTCTTTGCCAGTCCAAAGGGTAAAATGTCCGGAATAAATATGTTTATAATAATGAATTGCGTTATTTGCTTTTTTTACAGGCTTTTATTTAGTTTCACCTTTCCTGTTGTCTCTGTCTGTCTGTCTGTAATCAAATCTTGCAAGTTAAATTTGACCAACATTCAGTAGTCAGATTGACTTGAAATTTGGAATACTTATGTAAATCGCGTGACAGTATAATAATCTAGTAGTGACATCCTGGTAGTCCAGCCGGGATCGTCTCCGCAGGACGGAACTCTTCAACGTTTAATAGCATCGACTTGAAATTTGGTATGCAAATGTAGTTTGGGTGACTATATAAGTACCTACAGTCAGCAAAAAAGCTTGTATTAAAAAAAATAAAGATCATAATTTTGAAACCTTTTGAATCCTCATAACCTCATAATAATAAGGTTAATAGATGTAAGAGATCGTTGTTATCATCTTTACCATTATTATATCTTTGTTTGACGCGCAAAACAGAATGCAATTAGAGAGAGAGAGAGAGAGAGAGAGAGAGAGAGAGAGAGAGAGAGGCTTGAGGCCCCGCGTTCGATTGGCCGGGGCAGATATTTGTATGAATATTTGTATGTTTGTTCTCGGTCGTGGATGTTTAATATGTATTTTAGTATGTATTTATCTATATATACGTATGTTCGTTGTCTAGTATCCATAGTACAAGCTTTGCTTAGTTTGAGACTAGGTCAATTGTTGTGAAGTGTCCCATGATATTTTATTTATTTATATTTATTTATCTCAAAAAGTCAGCTGTATTTTGTTTCATTTCTTTTGTACAATAAAGAGTTTACATATATACATACATACATACTATGAGTACTTGAATAAAACGTATAGTTTTTCATTTACAAACAACTTTTGTTCTTTCTCCGTAGTTCCCTTTCCCCACCTTATCTTACGGGTATTAAAAGATGTCAAGCCTATTCATGTATTTTCTACCTAACTAAAAAGTCAACCTTTTACTTCTCAAATACCTCTCCACTGTACAAATATTCTCAAAGCAAAACAAAAGCGAAAGTTACCCCAATATTTTCGATAAATTCCAAGCTACTTTGTCTTTACATAAAATAAACTAGAAATGTATACAAACTCATGAAAACACGGGATTTCCCGGCACGCCAGCCACTCCCACGAGCCATTTGTACAACAAACGTTCACAAATGTAGGATAAATATTAGTTAACATCATGCTGACGGTACTAAAAGCGACGAAATTCTCGGTAATAGCTTGTTAATAAATCTGGTTTGTTAATGCAGTAATAACCAGACAAAAACCACCCAAAAGCGTGTTGGACAAGCTCAAAATAGGGTTTCGTAGCCATTACTAAAAATTAAGTCATATTTTTCTAAGGATTTTGTATTTTATACGGAATCTTCCAAGTTTAGATAAATTTTATACCTTAGGCTGCTATTTACTTTTAAAATACTAATAATTTTCAAGCAAACTTAGCCGTTATAGTTTTCCTTGTAAGTTTGATATACTTACTATCATCCTGATTTTTTTCAAATTTTTCCACCCACTGTTTAGATTTTAGAAGGGGGGGAGGGGTGAACGCTTGATTTAAATGAAAATTTGCACTTTAAAGTTGAATATTTCGCAAACAAATCAAGAAAATCGTCTTAGCAACCCCCTAATGGTTTTAAAAAACCCATCCAACGATACCCCACTCTATAGAGTTGGATGAGAAAAAAAAATTACCTCCACTTTACGTCTATGGGAGGTACCCTAAAAAAAATGTTTTTGATTTTTTTATTGTACCATTTTGTCGCCATAGTTTTCATATATATCCGTGAAAAATTACAGCTTTCTAGCATTGATAGTCCCTGAGCGAAGCTGCGGACGGACGGACGTCACAGACAGATAGACAGACATAGCGAAACTGTAAGGGGTTGTAAGGGGTTTTTGCCTTTTTGGCTACGGAACCCTAAAAACCAGTTGATTTTGTTGACATACGAGTGAAAGAATGAAAAAAAAAACATAGTTGTAACTATACTTGGGAGCAAAGAAATCGAGCCACTATTGCAATTTTTACGTTGATTTTTCATGTTTTTAGGTCGTAAGTTTAGTTATCATGGAAACGTAAAAATTTGCAAGGGTGGCTCAATTTCTTTGCTCCCAAGTGTATTTACCTACTTACATATAGTCTCTCAAACAAGAGAATTCGAGCCCGAGAACGCACCTCTGACTTTTACCGAATTTATTCATTTTTTTTTTTTTATTTGACTGGATGGAAAACGAGCAACTGGGTCTCCTGATGGTAAGAGATTACCACCGCCCATAGACACCTGCAATACCAGGGGGATTGCAGATGCGTTGCCAACCTAGAGGCCTAAGATGGGATACCTCAAGTGCCAGTAATTTCACCGGCTGTCTTACTCTCCACACCGAAACACAACAGTGCAAGCACTGCTGCTTCACGGCAGGATTAGCGAGCAAGATGGTGGTAGCGATCCGGGTGGACCTTGTTCAAGGTCCTACCACCTGCAAAAATACGTATATTCACGTATATTCAGACAACAAAGCTCCATAATATTACTGGTGGTTTACTTTTAACTATGTTCGTTACATATTGGACAAGTGATGGTGTGTTTTTAAATTAAATATTTTTGAAATTTTTCATAAGCTTTTCGATGCTGAAAAAATCAAATCTCATGGTTAAGAGACAATCTGCATCACTTGGAAACTCAATGATTTGTATAAGACTTGTTATGAAATTAGGTGAAGATTGAGCTAGTGGGTCACCTGATGGTAACTAACCTGCGTACCACCGTCCATGGACAACTGAAAAATCAGAGGATTCCCCATGGGCTAAGATGGGATTGTGGCAGTAACATACCAGATATCATACTCTACGCCGCAGCAGTCACTTTGCGTTTACTTCGCTACATTAACAAAGTGTAATTTTATCTCATGGCATATTTAATCAAAAGCGCCCGTAATATCGCTCCCCATGGCCATTTTGAAAAAGGGAGAGGTAATAACACAGAGGTCATTTTATTCACCTTGATGGAAAACGTACAATCTGTTGCCGTTACCTTCAAATAATAATCTTTACAAATGCGAGTCATTTCGCATCTAAATATTACACCGCACCTGTATTTTCGTTATGTTATGTTAATTTGCTTGAAGGATGACTTGCCAGAAATAATGGATGGTAACGCAGTCATATATCAAAATTGCGTATGTATGCGTTGCTATGCCAATACTTCGTTCTTAGGCTTCAGTGCCTCATTTGGCAAAAATAAACGAATTATTGGCGTAGTTTAAGTAGGTACATCGGTGTTCCTAGGTGGTATGTGACAAAGTCAAAGTCAAAGTCAAAATATCTTTATTCAATTTAGGCTATAACAAGCACTTATGAATGTCAAAAAAAATATCTACCACCGGTAGACAATAATATATAGGTACTGTAATAAAATGTACTATCATGACAGCTGACAGCAAAACGGCCAGTACCTATCCAATTATCTAAATAGCAAGCATGCACGCATTCAAACCATCATCAACGAATTTCTTCTTACGGCAATTATCCACTTATTTCGTAGTTATTTTTGAAAATCTGTAGAATTTGCAGTCTCTATTCTTGCTAGAGTTTTGAAAATTGAACCAAATTCCTCTTTAAAACAATCGATGTTTACTGAAAAAGTATACAATCTGACAGCTCATGCCAGCACCATTGCTTTAAATTTTAGCCGTAGCGAGCGCTGTGATCGTTTCGGCTCCCCCCACCACCCGCTTTACACGGTCCCAATATTCACACAAACGAGTTCTCAATTTATGTGAAAAGGTCATTCAATAAAAACAAATGGTCATCACATAAGCAATCCGCAAATACAGATGTAAACATAATTTCGATCAAAGGTCTTGTGCGTTGGACCGCGTATTGGAACTTACAGGAACCCCTACCAGTCCCGGGCGAAATTGGCACCGGTTATCCTGGTAAACTTGGCCCAGATATTTTAAACTTGGCCCGGTTGCGTTTCAAGGGCGGATCCTGGACGCTGCCAAGTCACTTTGCTTTCATCTAATGCCTTTTTGTATCGTGATTTACGTTACATTAAGGTGCTTTAGAAAACGTTAAGGAAATACTTGTTTCACATTATGTTTTCGAGTCGGAAATATACTTTTTTCTTGGGATGTTTCCTTGTCACGATTCACTTTAACTCTCAAGGTTTGTATATAAATATACATAATGCCCATACAAGGCCTCTTAAAACTAATTCAGAATACTCCAGCAATAGCAATTGTTGGAATGGTTTTTCGATTTATTTATTTTTTGTGCTTGGCAGTACTTCCATACCCATTACATACTTCTGTTTTGACAGGAGATTTGAGAATGAGAAGGTATTCCTGAATTGATAAAAATTGCTCGCATCTTTGTTTGTATCCCACGGGAACTTAGCACTTCCCGGTGTGAAAAGTATCCTGTGTTTATTGAGTGCTATTTAGGTATACTATTGGTGAAAGTTTTATTAAAATCGATTAAGATGTTCCAGGATTATCCCCTATATACAAATAAACAAAGCAAGCCTTACTCGCTTTTTGAGAATCCCCTACGCAAATTCTTCAGAATTTTCACGGATTTTTTGTGGAATTCCTAACTTTCAATTAAAATGCCGTGGCACCTTCACACTTTTGTGAGAATTACCACGGGTTTTTTTGATAATTCTCACAATTTTCTTTTAACTATACTTCAAACGTTTAGGTAATTAACTAAATGTAAACAAATCTCAGCTGCCCGATTTGGTAGATATATTCAAGGGTTTGAAACATTTTACTTATCTATCATTGTAATACTAACTAGACTAGTGTAGATCAATACAGAAATGTAAATATTTAGATAGTTTTAATGGGGGAATTCAATATTTAAAACACCAATTGACATTGTTTTGTTTACATTTATTTTAGTTAAATAGCGTTGGAATATTTTCGGATGCCTTTTTTAAACCTTTCTAGTAGCATTATATGTATTGTCAAGGAGAACCATTAAAAATAAGTATTTGTTTACAAATTTCAAAATTTTCTAGTGGTGCTTTAATGATGCACAATCATCGGACCTCTCTACTTAGCGTAGAGTAAGTTTAAAATCAATCCTATCACTAGAAATGACTAAAATACATTTGCAATATTTAAAGCAAACAAACACTAAACAAAAAAAGAAACAAAAAAAAAATAAGAGTTAATTCAAAGCTTGTAGTAACTAACTAAAACATCGAATTCCTAAACTTCTTAAAAATACAGGCCCATTCTCAATTTGAACATTGTATTAATTAAGTCAAATGGAGCAAATTAAATACGGTGATTTTACTTAGATAACAAGTTATTTACTTGAAACTTTCTTAAATAAATGGTTATTCCTCGAATTAATCGAAAATTTTAATCATAACACGTCTAAATGAAAATCTTTTTAGCTCTGTAAAGGTAATTTTGAATTGTTTATAATGCCAGTAAATTTTCGTGCCTCGTCCTGTAACCAGATCGATATAGTGGCATTATTATATTGAACACTTTAATGTCTTGTTAGCATATCGGCCCAAATCGATATGACATCTCTGAAGGGACTGCAACACAGCCCAGAGGCTGTAACTATTATACTATATTGTATAGTTTGCGGCCCAGGGCCTGGTTGTGAGTGGCGGAGTTGCGCCGTATTGCAATGGAATGGGGTGCGGGCTCTGCTCGGTCTTGGGCCGTAGGTATAACATTAAGTAGTTTAGTTTTAATTAAGTAGGGTACAATTGTTCTAAAGTGAGCGCAGTATTCGCAAATAAACGTCATAGTTTGGAGAAATTAGTGATGTAGTCAAAATACCATAAACGGGACTTATCACGCTATTTTTACACGAGTAATATTTACCTTGACGTTTCGGCAACGTTACAGTTGCCGTGGTCACGAGTAGACTGAAGTGTGGGGTGTCAAGTCTCCCTGCAGCGCGAGTTCTTCGAACTACCCGCACTTGATCACTAATAGTACCGGCACTCGTATCACGAACTACCGGCACTTGGTCACTTTTATTAGTCACCCCATCACACCGACACACAACACTAACAACTTTCGATCGTCCCTCCGAACATTCATCCCGACGCCGACACTTATTAATAACAGGATTCCACGAAGATGAAAGCTTCCCATCGTCCCGGTTGAAATTCTTATGCTTTTTTATTTCAACTGCTTCACGTACCATTCTTGAGTAAAAATGACGTTCCGTGGACAGAATTTTGGGATTGTGAAGCTCAATCCAGTGGTTTGGCCCTGACTCCAACAAATGCTCGGCTATGGCTGACTTGTTTACCTGGCGATTTTTAACAGCTGCAATGTGTTCCTTGACCCTCTCAGCTATTGTTCTTTTCGTCTGTCCGATATAGGAAATACCACAACTATAATCAACCCTGTAAACACCCGGTGTTTGGAAGGGAATGAAATCCTTGGGTGTCCTTATATGCCTCGCGACTTTGGACAAAGGCGTGTACACCACCTTGATGGAATACTTACCTAAAACGGCTCCAACTTTGTCCGTCACTCCTTTCACATAAGGTATATATGCAGGCTGTCTAGCTACATCAGGATATTTGGTTCTACGTTTCCTTCTGGGCTGCCATTTAATCACCAAATATCCGTTACGCTTTAATACCTTCTGAACATGTCTCAACTCGTCTTCAACAAATTCAGGGTCACACAAATCAAATGCCCTATTTTGTAATGAACTCGCAATGGATTGGAGATGTCTGGGATGGTGGTGAGAGGACGCGTTCAAATATCTATCCGTGTGCGTCGGCTTCCTGTAGACGGTATGTACCAAAGAACCATCCGCTCTCGCCATTACCTTCACATCAAGGAAAGCTAATGAATGTCCCTCTTCCAACTCATAAGTAAAACTAATCTTCGTATGAATCGAATTGAGATATGCCAGAAACTGTTCCACTTCAGGCTTCCCACCTTTTATAACGCAGAAAACATCGTCGACGTACCGCTTCCACACTCTAATATTCCACGTTTGTTGATCTATTAACGTCTCAAAATGTTCCATCCAGATATTGGCCATCACCGGAGCCACGGGACCACCCATGGCAATGCCATCAATCTGTAGATAGTGCTGTCCTCGATACAAAAAGTAACTCCCTTCTAAACAGTTTCTGAACAATACCATGTAGGACTCTGACATGCCATTCTCACCTAACTTCCCTCGAATTATCTCATAGCACTCTTTAAGAGGAACATTGGTGAAAAGTGAGGCCACATCAAAACTCACCATAACGTCTTCTGGTTCCAACCTAATGCTGCTGAGAATTCCCACAAAATGGCGAGAATCTTTGACGTAAGACGACGTTTTCCCCACAAGCGGCTGTAACACTGATGCTACGTGTTTCGCCAGGTCGTAAGTAGGAGAAGAAATTTGACTTACGATAGGTCTCAGGGGCACGCCAGTCTTGTGCACTTTCGGCAACCCATACAACCTCGGCGGCTGCACGATCTTCGGCTTGCGAAGGCGTTGAAAATCATCATCGTCAAACAGATCCTTATAGTCTCTGACAACAGTCCTTATACGGCGCGTAATTTTAATTAGTGATGTAACTAAAATTATGTACCTTTTTTGAGAATAAATAAATAAAATAATAAATATTGTCTAACGCGCTGATGTTCGCCATCACATTCATCATGTCTTTCTTCCCTCGTTTATGCCATGTGACTGTGACAATAAGAAGTGGTGGAAACGATTGTGATTTATAGTGTGTTAGACAATAAGGGGCCGGTTTCGATAGAATCAAGGGCCTTTTTAGGGTTCCGTACCTCAAAAGAAAAAAACCGAAACACTTATAGGATCACTTTTTGTCCGTCTGTCTGTCTGTCAATACCCTTTTGCTCAGGAACCCGCGGAGGTATCAAGCTGAAATTCATATCAAATACTCAAGTCTACTGTCCCTTAGCCAAAGTCACTGACATAGCTGGAAAAATATGCAAATTGAAGTGGCAATGCGCAGGCCACATCGCTCAAAGAACAGATAACCGTTGGGGGAGAAAAGTCCTCGAGTGGCGACCACAAACCGGAAGACGAAGCGTTGGCAGTCCTCCCACCAGGTGGACTGACGACATCGTGAGAGTGGCGGGAAACCGGTGGATGCAAGTGGCGAGTTGTCGTTCATTGTGGCGTTCTAAGGGGGAGGCCTTTGTCTAGCAGTGGACGTCTTCCGGCTGATGATGACTGTCCCTTAGAGCTATGAAAAAATCAACCGTCTAAGCTAACGCAATCAAAAGATACAGCCGTTTATGCCAAATTTTCGACACTCGCAAGGGAATCAAAACCTACAGGGTAGGTACTTATCAAGGGTAGGATGGTGAAACAGCCCCTTAAAGTGTCTTCAACTAAACTAAAATGAGTATCAAAAAACTCTAGTTCCATGCAATTGCTATGCGCCAAGACATCTCCAATGGACGACATATCTCATTATGTGGAAAGCTTTTGTAGGACCTTTGCGTTAATGAACAAGCTTTTCCATTCCTTGAGATTAAAATAGATGTTGCCTTAAAGGTACTTTCTGACTCATCTCACAATGTTACAATTTGAATTCAAACATTAAATATATGTAGGTACGTCATGGTAAGAGTGAGTTGCTATAGGGTGCTATAAGTTATAGTAAAGTTTTTATTGACGTGCTAATTCAATAAAAATCTTTTTTAATGAGTTTTTAGATAGTTTGTATTGAGCATCACTAATGTTAGGCAGCCACCAAACTGCCCGCTTGATAACGGGTTATGTCTACGAGTAGCTTCTTCTAAATCACTACACTCTTGGCAAAGTGGTGGAGGTCGTTGGTTGAGTATCAGTACCTAATGAACCTTCATGACAACTACTTACTTATCTTGGGAAAATAATGTAGAGTATTCCTATTGCGTTCATAAACATCAAAGGGGTCTTAGCGTTATTTCTTGTTTTTGTGAGATTCTTCGCCCCTGAACGGTATTTAACGTTTTTTTTTTCGATCGGTAATACCTATAAATAATGTAAGTAGATTATTTATTTTATTTACTATTCGGGTGAGAAAAGTAACTGTTTCAGTTTATTAAGACTTTAGGACATAAACATTTTTGGCAATAGGAAGGGCACCGGTTGCTTTCCTTGCAAAGAAAATACTCTCGATGAAAAAGCATCTTTAGAGAAGGCGAAAATGAGTGATAAAGATTTGACTCATCAAGAACCCTTTGGAACCGTGTCCCAGAAATTCTTATAGCCTAAATTTAATCTACCTACTTTAATCCCACTTTTTGTTCAAGAACTTTGTGAAGACGTTTGTTACTCAACCATGCTATAATGTCTAAACCGAGTCCCTAGGGACTCGGGCCTTCACAGGATAGCTTTAAATAGGAAATTGTACAGTTCCCGTGGGACAACGATAAACTAATTGTTCGCAGACGAAATCACAAGTAACAGCTAGTAATACAATAAACCCATAAATATTGTTTTTTTCTATTTAGGGAGTTAATGATTGAACCTATAGTTCGATTAAATACGATAACGTATATCCGTCCATACATACCTACATACGATTTAAAAAATATTTCGCTAATGGCGAGTGAGTTTGCGGTTATATCACTATTTTTCTTCACAATACACGGGCTTTTAATTTGGTTACGATTATTTTTCGGTTCATAAACAATAATAAACATCCTAGACGATATCTGTTCATAAATAATTAATTTATCCCTGATCAAATAAGCTTATACCTACTAATATTTAATCTGATACCATGTATGAATTCCCAAGAGCGCGTCGGGTTTCTAGAACAATCAAATCATTTACCTTCGCCTTTACAATGTCAAAGACAGAAGTTTAATAGTAGTTTATGTGACTGTTACATAATGACAAGCATTATGATGACTGTGGGTTTATGAAACGAACCGAAAGGAGTTTTTCTTAATAACATCACACGAGTTTTTAAATGCGTAATAAATATTTTATTTGGATAATTAGAACTTAGAAATAGGAGAATATACAATTAAATTTAAAAAAAAATCATGAAACTATAATCACACACACACACACACAAACATCACGCCTGTATTCCCAAATGGGGTAGGCAGAGCATACGAAACGTTACCGCTTCGGAGCCACTTTTAGCAATTTTAGGTTTTAAGTTTGACAAAAACGGTACAATAGTGACAGGTTGCTAGCCTGTCGCCTACGGTATACCTAAACCCTGAAACTATTATAAACGTAAAATACACATGTAAATGAAATAAAAATAAAAAAACCTAAGACTAAAAGAAATTACTTACTTAAAATAGCAATAACATTGTGTTTTGTACAACATAATTACGAATTAAAATACAAAAAAAAACTTATCTTTGCAACAAGACAAACTGAACATCAAAAATGGCGGTAAATGAAAACTTTTCTTACACATATCACGCAAGCGTAGTTCTTTTTTAATTCAAAGACAAAATGGACGCGGTAAAACTCTCATATCGTTGGATATCAAGTAACGCGCGTGATTTGTCAAAATTGTTTGCAATTAACATTTCATTTCGAATAAAACGTCATCTTGACTGATTTAGAATTGAGGTATGGTATAATCCAAAATTGCTTTATTTCTGAGAAATGTTCGAAATTTTATTATATTGCAATAATAATATTTTCACAGACAAGAAATTTGTTTTATATAGTAAAACAATTGGTCAAATAAAAATTAATAATAATAATAATATAATATATTAATAATATTAATATTTAAAATTAATTAATAAATTGGATAAATGCTGATCAAAATTTCCGGTTTTTGAACGCATTATGTAGGGTTGGTGATATGATTAAAATTGATGAACCATACTACTAGATTCAAGGTCACAGCTCTGAAAACGGCCAGAGAAATAAGAGCACAAAATAAATTTGTGCTCTTATTTCTGACAGTACGCGTCAACCAGAGCCAAAGTGCGGACGTGTTAAAATGCCACAATGTTCATTTATAAATTGCGGAAACAGCCACCGTAACACTAGGGTTTCTGAAGGAATATCCTTCTTTAGGTAAGTACAAGTCAGTATTTCATTTAAAGTACGTAAAAATTGGCAGTTTACATTTAAAAATCAATAATTTATTGTTTGGCCAACCATCTTGCCAATAATCGGTGTTTCTGGAACAAAAAATTCGTAGAGTAGTTCTCATTTTAAAATAATTTTATTTTTTATTTTTTTTGTAGATTTCCTAGTGATCCTTTTCGCTGTGCGGAATGGACATCTATTGTCGCGAGAGAAAGAGAAGAAGAACTTTACAGACCGCACAAAAATTCGACTGTATGTTCGATTCATTTTGATAAATTTGACATAGTTGGAAATAGCCAAAGGCGTAGATTACGGAAAACGGCGATTCCAAAATTGCAGATTCTCGTGAAACAAAATACAGTGCAAGCAGCGGTACGAGAATGAACCGAATCGATGACGTCAAATCTGGTAAAACATTTATGTTGTCTTTTTAACCCCTGACGCAAAAAGGGGGGTGTTATAAGTTTGACCGCTATGTGTGTCTGTCTGTGACACCGTACGTAGCTCTTAAACGGGTGAACCGATTTGAATATGGTGTTTTTTAATTTGAAAGCAGGTTTTTGAAGTGTTGTCAATCACCCATTTTCTAATTAGTTAACTTAATTCAGTTAAGTATCTATAAGAACATTTCGTTTCATGACAATATTTGTATATGTAAATTTTTTGTGTTATATTTCTGTGAAATAAAAAACTGTCTGTCTTATAATAATTGCGACTCCATTATTACCCTGTTCCTAAAATAGAATGACATATTTTTGAAAGATGAATGTTCTTTTGTTAATCGAACGTTTTTTGCTTGTCTTATGACGATGCGTCGTAAGTATTATATACAATTACTATTATTTGGATCTTTGTTGCTTAGACTTAAGGTATATATTTTAAATTAATTTAGAAGGTAAAACAGATATATAGCTATAAGTATAAGACTGTCTATGATATAAGCAACACGGCCACTTTTTCGCTTTGATTTTGTATGGGATCTTGAATCTAGTAGTATGGTTCATCAAAGGATTAAAAGCTTCAAAATGTGTCAATTTTCTCAAAGAGAAAGAAAAAGATATGATAAGTAATAAAAAAAATTTCAAGTGCAAGTGTCAAGTCAGTGCGTCACTTATTTACAAGCCAAACCATCGGTAGCGTGAACAGAACAATTTCGTCATGTAACTCGACTGCGAAAGAAGCGTAAGTTAATTCTCCGTAAAAACTCCGAATACGCGGTTAAGTTACACAACCTTTGCAATACTTGTGATTACTGACGTCACATATAAAATTTAGACAACCCATTGGGAATTACCGCTTCCACGTCAATCAACATGATGTATGTAGATGATAACATAAATGTAACACTTCTTGTAATAGAAACATAATAGGTACGTAGTAGTCTAATTTTGTTGAGTACCGTATGTAACCCAAGGCTAGTAAGCCTAAGCCTATATTCATGAACACTGTCGAACCGATAGTAATTGATTTAAATCTAATACAATCTGACTGAAATGTGGTTACATTCGATTTTAATCTATAGATAATCATTGGGTCATCAGGAAATAGGGCTATCGTTTTTTGTCTTTCTAGATGGCGCCACTGTTGCGTGAGGTTTTAAGTGTGGCTTTCAAAGTCTGTTATTACGGGCGTGAAAACAAAGTTTAGATTAAAATCATATTTAATACACCTTAAAACCGTACCATAAAAATATCGAGCAACCACAGTGTTGCGTAGTTCCGTTTTGTTCGGAAAAAAGGGAGGACAAAGTTTCCGAAAGACAAAACTGTCTCCAAACACAGACATTCATTGCCCCGTAACGCATAATTGCCATAATTAATTTCAGGTAATGCAAAATATTCACAAAATTATTCTAATTCTAAATAAACCCGCGTAGCTCACCCAAAAACTATGAGATTTGACATTTCGGAGACCTCACGCTACACTAGCGCCTCTAGCGGCGAATTCATACGCGATAGCCCTCATTGAGTGTATAAATTGGATATAATGGATTATAATTGAGAAGAGAGAAGAAGAAGTAATTTATTACATTTAGACGAATAGATTATGTACATAATCATTTATTTATTTCGGGGATCCCGGAAATGGTTCTCTTACAATTTGGATGAAATCTGCTTTGTGAGGGTTTTTGGGGATGAAAAATCGATTTAGCTTGGTTTATTTCTGGGAAAATTCTTTTTTGAGTTACAGCCCGAGCGATTTGCCCAAGTGCTTCATGAACTAAACTAAGAAAAAAAAAACCGGCCAAGAGCGTATCATACACGCCCATGATAGGGTTCCGTAGCCATTACGAAAAAATCAAATAATATTTTTCTAAGGATTTCGTATTGTGTACGGAATCTTCCAAGTTTAGGTTTATTTTATACCTTAGGCTGCTATTTACTCTTAGGGGCTGTTTCACCATCAATTGATTAGTGTTAACTGACGGTTAAATGCGATGCCGTCTCCGTCTATTCGGACAAAACAAATAGAGACGACATCACATTTAACCGGCAGTTAACACTAATCAATGGATGGTGAAACAGCACAATAAACTACTAATAATTCTCAAGCAATCTTAGCCGATATAATTTTCCTTGTAAATTTGATATCAAATGTTTCCACCCAACAGTTTAGATTTTAAAGGGGGGGGGGGGGGCGCGCTCGATTTCAATAAAAATTTGCACTTTAAAAGTTAAACGTTTTAAAAGACCTATCCAACTATATCCCACAATATAGGGTTAGTCGATAAAAAAAATCACTCCCACTTTACGTCTATGGGGGGTACCGTAAAAAAAAATATACTTTTTTTATTGTAGCACTTTGTCGGCGTGAGTGATATGTATACGAGTATTCAGTCATGTCAAATTACAGCTTTCTAGTACTAACGGTCTCTGAGCTTACCCGCGGACAGACAGACGGACATGGCGAAACTATAAGGGTCCCTAGTTGACTACGGAACCCTAAAAATAATATTTTATTTGAATAAACAAATTAATCAAGGGCAGTGATCATCTGCAATTTCAATCAGGAAGGATTACCGCCTTGCAAAACTTGTTTCTTAAGATTCATATCTGATGGTGAGATATTAGTCAATCTCTGGTCAGTTTATTGTATCTGTACTTTGTATAACTCTTTATTGCACACTAGCTTTTGCTCGTTGCTTCACCCGCGCGAAAAATATTATACGAAATTTTAGATTTAATATGTTTTACCCAATTTTATCACACAGGAACACTTCACCGGGATAAGAAGTATGTCCTTGCCCAGGTCAAAGTCTACCTATCTGCAAAATTTCATCAAAATCCGTACAGTTGTTAACGCGTGATTAAGTAACAAACAGATTTAAAAACTTCCCTATTTATAATATTAGTGGAATGAAACTTGAAAATTGATTGATTGGACGCTTTAACTCAAAATAAAAACTTCGGCCTATAACATATTTTTACATAGAAAAGGTTTTTGTATTTTGTAATTTAACTACAATTTACAGAAATATTTAGTTAATAATTTATTTTACATTTTCAAAAATCCCTTATTAGTTTTTTGTTGTATGTAATTTTTGTCTAGTTTATGTGTCTTTTTGTATACCTATTATTTTTTGGATAACTTGAATTTTACAGCGCATTTTTTTGTTGACAAATAAAATAAATATAAATTTAATAGTTGTTATACAAGTATATTACAATTTATTTTTCAATCTATTTGCACCTGTATGCAACTCTGTGTTGTCCGTTTTAAACGAAATCTTTTTGTTTAGGTAAGCATACTATGGTACCTTTTTCCATAAAGGTTCCATACCTTTATGGAACAATAGCCCGTTATCTGTTAAAAACAAAAAATATTGTAAATATTTGTTAAAAAGTAATTTTATATATTATTTATTCACAGGTGTGTTGTATGTCACATGGGTTTTACTGAAATTACGAACATCTATCTATAATTCTAAATAGACCGTCGTTTCCAAGTCAATTTACCGCCGTTATGACATAATATACTATTTTATACCAGACGTATATTTGTGTGTATTTTTTGTAGACATAGATTTTGTGGTGTTTAAAACATGCAACAAATCGAAATTTGAAACAGAACATAGCCACGCAACCACCGCTCGGTTAGGTCCGAATTGCACTCAGTTATTTAGCGATGCGGAAATTCGTAAACAAAGGAGCGCCTCGGTTTCGTGGTCCGAGTGGGCGTGCGATCATCAATTCGGACCGCTGTTGCGTTTCGGTCCAAGTTTATAATTTGTGGTACAAGTGACGTAAATGGACGAATGTCTGACTGATTGACAGACAACGCACAACCTACAACTGGCGTACTACGTCAAAATCCATAATACATAATCGTATAAGCTACACTTATGTGTATTCCGACTTTTTGATATCAAACACATCAATCAAAGCAACCAAGGTACAAGCAATGAAAATGAATATACAAATATCTTGTAAAAGAAAAGAAACTCAAATTTCCTCAAATAAGAATATTGTAACATACACGAGACTGCTTGAAATACATTAGAAAAAAACTTTAATGTACAGGATGTTTCGACAAAAAGTACTCCTAATACATTGTATTATCATCATCATCCCAGCCTATATACGTCCCACTGCTGGGCACAGGCCTCCTCTCAGAACAAGAGGGCTTGGGCCATAGTTCCCACGCGGGCCCAGTGCGGATTGGGAACTTCGCACGCACCATTGAATCGCTTCGCAGGTTTGTGCAGGTTTCCTCACGATGTTTTCCTTCACCGCAAAGCTCGTGGTAAATTTCAAATGTAATTCCGCACATGAACATGTACATGTACATTGTATTATATGCTCCTAGAAATTCTCATACGTCGTTAGGCTCCCAGGGGGGCTACTCCGAAAATCGAAGTTCGTATTTACCGTCCCTCTCACTCTCGTATTAAATAATATTAGCGTCAGCGGGACGGCAAGATACGAAGTTGGGATTTTGCTCTTCGTAGTATGCCTGTACGTACGGTCGGGACCCCACAACCCCGCTAATTGGTCCAAGCCCGGGCCATAAACAAACAGTAATTGTACAACCACGACCAACTTAACTGGGATTTATACAGCCCGGGTATTACCACGGTGTTTGGTGTGTTGCAAACTTAGGGCTGCACAAACATATCTTTGTTATAGATACTTTCGCTCACAATATAGTATACGTATACGTATAGTATATGTAGATATAGTTAGTGTTCAGTTTTGTAACTAAGGGACCCCATACATCCCTGTATTATTATTTGTTTTTTGTAATTTTTTTGTTTAATTGTATACTTTTTAAGTATTTTAGTTGTAATTATTTTATTTTGAAAAAAAGACTTTCTCCCAAGTTTCTTGCGGCGCATTCTTCTTGGCAATGATGGTCTTTCCGAAAGCGCTGGTAGTTTAAAAATGGCGTGTAAAAGTGCCCATTGCGGCCTATTTACTGAATAAAGGATTTGAATTTGAATAACTAGAACTGAGTTCTTATTTCGAAAATACAAACTGAAATATAGATGCATAGAAAAACCAGAAAAATAAGACCAGCGCTGGGAATCGAACCCAGGTCCTCGGCATTCCGTGCCGCGTGCTATACCGCTACACCACCGCTGGACAGTGATACAGACACGAATTTCTCCTATGTACCAGATATCTCAGCTTGTTTGTTTTCTTATTTAGTCACTTAAGCAGCGACACTAGCGACCCAACCCATTAAACCCATATTACGATCGATTTCACTATTTCTTTCTATCACACATTTTGAGATGAGGATAAAAAGAAATGGTGAATGCAATTGCGAGTGTTTGACCGCTGGTCTTTCCGCATTTCATATGGGGAACAAAATTAAAAAAATAATGTTAAGTAGTTAATGAGCAATAGTTTATTTTTACAATGGTCATTAACGATACTGTTCGTCGTTATCGATGGTGACTAAAAATCACCTGTTTGGAAAACTATAATGTTCCAAGCCCAGAATTCAATAGTTATTTATGTAAACATGCATTGGTATTTGATTAAACTTGGCACTGCCCATTAGCCAGCGCTATCTAAATATAAAACCTATCTATTTACCTTGTCCAAAGCAATACAAATAATTTAAAAAAAATCGGCGCTACTTAAGTCTAAAACATTTAAGTAACTACTTTCGCAGAAGTTGACATCACGAGCATAAAACTAATAATCATCATCATCCCAGCCTATATACGTCCCACTGCTGGGCACAGGCCTTCTCTCAGAACAAGAGGGCTTGGGCCGTAGTTCCCACGCGGGCCCAGTGCGGATTGGGAACTTCACACGCACCATTGAATTGCTTCGCAGGTTTGTGCAGGTTTCCTCACGATGTTTTCCTTCACCGCAAAGCTCGTGGTAAATTTCAAATGTAATTCCGCACGTGAATTTCGAAAAACTCAGAGGTGCGAGCCGGGGTTTGAACCCACGACCCTCTGCTTGAGAGGCAATAGGTCAAACCACTAGGCCACCACGGCTATAAAACTAATAATCATAACTAATTGTACCTCACTGCAATATTAACCAATCCACACTGTACCCGCGTAGCCAATGTGCACAAGGCCCGCATTTCCTCTTATTCTGAGAGGAGACCTGTTCCTCAGCAGTAGGACAAGATTCACCCGTCGCCAACTGCACCCTTCAAACGTGTACTCCATAAAGACAGCAACATGGCAACCCTAATTGTGTGGTAAATAAGGAGGGTTTCTCAAGTGACCATGAGTTTCCTTTGTCAGTATGAAGATATCGTCTTACCTTCAAACGGCATATCAAATAATCAAAAAACATCTCGTTTTTGGGTTGTAATATTATTTCTCACTGCCAACTGTCGTATATAATAAGGCAACGCTAGTTACTCGTACATAGTTATCAAGGAGGATAACGTTTGGCAACCTGATTCATTGCGCAAATTTTCATTTCGCAAACTCTGAAACTGTAAATATTTCAGGATTTATTTCAGGGCCATCGTGTAGAACCCTTTAGGTTAGGTTAGGTTAGTTTTATAAAAATCCTGAAATATTTACAGTTTCAGAAATATTAAACAGTTGTGAAATGAAAAGTTGTGAAATGAATCAGGTTGCCAAACGCTAGTTGCGAAACATTAGTGAACCATCAAGGAGGGAATTATATTTTTATATGATTCCCACTAATCCTAACTATACTACTCCTCACTTTACTATTTCCTATTTGTAACCTATGTGTAACAATACTATCAATTAATATTATAAATGCGAATGTATGTTTGTCTGTTACGCTTTTACGCTTGGTGGTGGCGCACCGTGAGAGTTTCTGATCGAATCACAAACAAAACTCAAAACCCGTTTAACCGATGTGGGTGTCAAGACCGCCAAGCTGAAGTGAGACTGGGCTGGACATGTCTGCCGCATGCATCCAGATTGATGGTCACGAATCATTACCGGATGGGTTCCGAAGGATGGTCAAAGGAGCGGGACGATCTGAGCGCTTTTAATTTTCAGCTCGATTGGCAGGTGCATGCTCAGGATAGGGAAGAGTGGCGGGGGAAAGGGGAGGCCTTTGCCCAGCTGTGGGATATTACAGGCTACATTAAAAAAAATAGGTCCTGCAAGCGCGTGATAAACGAATTCTTCGCCGACAAAGTCGCAGGCAACAACTAGTAGCCTACTGCTGCTGTCTGGTCCACATATTTGAAATACCTTAAAAGTTTTCAAATGTGTGTGTGTGTGTTGTTTGTTCTTTGACTCTAAAACGTGTTAGCGGATACGGATGAAAATTATTTTAAAATGAAATATAGCAAACCTGACGGCTTCATTAATTTTTAAGGCACACTTATTAGATAATCCAAGATTAGAAATCTTCATAACAACTCTTAAGATTATAGAAAAAAGTAGAAAAATAAAATTATTTCGTATATGTTTTTTGTGATTATGTTTACCCGCACAACTCATATCGAAAACCTTGAAAAAAGATTTTTATGTGATTCAAAAACAAGTAAATCCCTACATAAGTCGGCTTATTTATTATTCAATCAAGCCGAAACGATTCGTGCACGAATTAATGTCTCCGACCGCGAAAACCGACAGACGTGCTTGAAACGCAAACCATGTTATTCTATTGGAATATGGCAACATTATACACCCTGTATTACGTATTATTTGATTTTCGTTAATTTTCTGAACAAAATATAGTCAAGGAGTTTTAAGTAATTTCGTGGTAACTGTGATGTTTAATATTCGCTCGTGATTTAATTAGCCGGTCTTGTTTCTTATTTAGTATTAGATACATAAAATCATCCGACCTTTTCTGGTATCTCGAAGGACCTGTTTTAGTACTTACACTTTCTCTGAGTACAGGTATCTCAGGGTTTGCTGAGCTAGCTGCCGCTGTTTCTAATTTAGCCGTGAAATGCTAATTGGGTTAATTAATGTCAATTTTTTTCTACATTTGATATTTTTCTTCATTTAGGAAAATTGGTCTAACATAAATAACTTTGAAATTGGAGGCTTTTTTATTACAATTTATGAATAAATTTAATCCTTTTATAAACCTACGCCCAAAACAGTGATCACAAGTAGCACCAAAATATAAAAAAATATATTTATTCGCCGAAACTGATTAGAAGAATTCTACATAGGTACTACTACTTAATTTTCAATATTTGAGTAAGGGTCAAGCCAGATGAGCGTATTTTTTTGAGTTGTGAGTCGTGTATATTTGTCGCGTCATTTTTGCTGCATTTGGTTTTATATAAAAGATCAGTTTGTGCCACAGGCCACTCAAAATTAATTGTACACATTGTATGAAAACAAAATGACGCGACCGAAAATACGAGACTCACAACTAAAAAGTTACGCCCGTTGGCTTCGCCCTAAGCTATGTAATGCTTTTTCAAGGTAACTCCACTAACTAGATCGAGATCATCTCAAAATTAACATGGCAGGAGGCATGACATAACATTATGCCTCCAGACGTGTTTATACAATTCTAAGGTAGCATTTACATTTTGGCATTGACCTACATGAAGCCGTCACCATTTAGTACATTAAAGCTTCTCTTATATATATTATCTACCTATCTAATCTAACGCCATTTAAAGTAGTATTAGGCTAACGCCTTAAAAAATCTATTTAATTAGTCCGTCTCTGAAATAAATTTTTATTCAGTAAATAGTCACATGAAACTAATACTTAGTTAAAAAGAAGATTACGAGTTTGCGGCGCTTGCTGTTGAGACTTTAGGGCCTTGGTCAGCCGACATGAAGTGTTTCATAAAGGCCCTTTCTTCCCGGTTGATCGACACCTCTGGGGACCCAAGAGCTGGTACGTATTTATCCCAGCGGATCGCACTTGCGGTCCAAAGGGGTAATGCGGCCAGCATCATGGGAACCCTGCCACAGGCAGATCTTTTGGACTGGGTGTTCTTTATATAATTTTTATTTTTATAGTAACATACATATAGTATATAAATATATTTATTTAAGGTTTCTTATGTAAGTTTTCTTTGTCGGTCATTTAAACTATCACAAAGTATTGGACACGTATTTTTTCTTTTGTCAATTATTCAAAACATGATGAAAATAATGCCAGTTCCAGTCCACGTGACGTCATACCGTGCGATACTTTTTTGTACGGTGTGATGTCACGGGTTCCCACTCCCGATCTCTCTACTCATCATAATAAAGAAAAAAAAACCGGCCAAGAGCGTGTCGGACACGCCCATGATAGGGTTCCGTAGCTATTACGAAAAATCAAGTAATATTTTTCTAAGCATTCCGTATTGTGTCTGTCTTCTAAGTTTAGGTCTGACAGTTTGTTTATTATAATTTAATTTAATTATATACTTTAAAACACAACACAAGATACAACAATATGATAGGAAACAAAATAAATAAAAACTACATAAATGTACCCAACTATAAAAAGAAAACACCATCTAAGAGGCCCTCCTGCGGCATATAGACCCCGACACACTGGTGGCATTTAAATTACCTCTCTGTACAGTCAGAGAAATTTGCTGGGAGAGGTAAGCGCCAGCTCTGGGGTCTCCTGGTATATTTTATACCTTAGGCAGCTACTCTTAAACTACTAATAATTGTTACGCAATCTTATCCGTTATAATTTTCCTTGTAAAATTGATGTATTTACTACCATCCTGATGTTTTTCTAGAGTCTTCGACCAGTGTGTGTTGCCAGTGATGACTTATGGCGCTGAGACGTGGTCCTTGACTGTTGGCCTCTTAGAGAGGCTCAAAGTCACGCAACGAGCTATGGAGAGTGCTATGCTTGGAGTTTCTTTGCGCGATAGAATCCTGAATACGGAAATTCGTCGAAGAACTAAAGTCACTGACATAGCTGGAAAAATATGCAAATTGAAGTGGCAATGGGCAGGCCACATCGCTCGAAGAACAGATAACCGTTGGGAGAGAAAAGTCCTAGAGTGGCGACCACGAACCGGAAGACGAAGCGTTGGCAGGCCTCCCACCAGGTGGACTGACGACATCGTGAGAGTAGCGGTAAACCGGTGGATGCAGGTGGCGAGTTGTCGTTTCATTGTGGCGTTCTAAGGGGGAATCCTTTGTCCAGCAGTGGACGTCTTCGGGCTGATGATGATGATGATGATGATGTTTTTCAAATTTTACCACCCAACAGTTTAGATCACAGGCTCACAGGCTCGCGACGTCGAAGTTCCCAAGACGATCCCATAGAGCTTATGGGAACGGAAGCAATACCATGCCCTCGGTACCGCTCTGCTTTCAGAGCATGACATGAGTGCGTGTGAGCTAACTTTGGGGGCGGCAGACGTGAACTTGCCTTCGAAATCCAAAAGCTTAATGGTTACTTGACCTGAAATGTATATTTCAGAACTAAATTATTGTTATTATTATTTTAAAATTTATGACGGTGGCAGCATTCTACACTTCCACTGAACGTAGATATAGTTTAGATATAGTTAGTGTTTAGTATTGTAACCCCATACATCCCTGTATTTTTTTATTATTATTTTTTGTATTTTTTTCCTGTAATTGTATAATATAGTTTTTAAGTATTTTATTTGTAATTATATTATTATGAAAAAATGACTTTCTGCCAAGTTTCTTGCGGCGCATTCTTCTTGGCAATGATGGTCTTTCCGAAAGCGCTGGTAGTTTAAAAAAATTACGTGTAAAAGTGCCCATTGCGGCCTATTTACTGAATAAATCATTTGAATTTTGAATTTGAATTTGACGTTAAAAACAATAAGGGCGTATCCCGGTAAAAGGTCGTGAAGTATGAGAGTTACTGCTAAAAAATTCATGGAATAACTAAAAGGGTTTTACCCAGTAGTAAGAACAAAATACGTTTTCAAACGTTTAATGATAAAGTGTAATGAAATTATTTTTAAGAGTTAGAACCAAAACACGTACCTTGAGATACTTACCTTACTAACTTCCCTAGACCTCTAAATTTTAAGCTATAAAATATTGCATGTTTTCTTCGTTTTTGAACGCCATAATTTCAGTTCGCGGCGTAGGAGAATTTCAAATTGGCCGATATTTTTTAACATCAAAATGTGCCACTAATTATAGGCCACCAGTAAGGTAAACGTCCGAGTGCTTGTCACGCTGATGCCCAATAGACGACACCCTGCTGTCATCTCTATTGCTAATGACATAAGATTAAAGATGCCAACTATTGGGACAGTGACGAACACTCGTAAGTTCACCTTATCTTAGAGAAATTTAGTTAAACTGAAACAATCTTTGCTCAGCCGCGACCTTATGATAGCTACGTTTATGCAAGAAATGCACGTTTATGCAGTTCCTCCACCTCCACACAGCAAGAACACACACAAATTACACAAACAAATCTATCACCACCACCATACTACACTATTGCGTTTCGAACTCAGGTAGAGCTCATCTTCAGAGCAACAGAACCGTTCACCATGCTATTAGACTCCAACTCCTAAATATAGTCGATTTAACGTTGAATATTCCCTTGAAATTAACGTACCTAAATTAAAAAATAACACATTGTATTTAAATACGAAATTTGGAGAAAAACAATTATGGAATTACATAATATTCAGTGTCGTTTTAAAAGCTGTAAAGTTCTAAGTATTCCTTAGATTACAGAACACTAACTTTATTATAATTGCTTAATTGGAAAATTCCAAGAAAGCACTCATCACCGAGTCAAGACGCAATTAGAAGCAATAACATTAGGTATCCGTTTATCTCAGGGTTTACCTCTATAATATTTTTTTCACCGTTACGTTTTCTTTTTTACCTTTTTTTTTTTGTGGCAATAAATTATTACTTTCTTTCTATATCTATTTAATGTATCTTGGACAACAGGACAGAATAACAAACAAGAAAAAGTTGATTGACCCAAATGCGAATGAAATTCGGTATACAGATAGTTTGCATCCCGGAGAGAACATAGGATAGTTTTTATCCCGGAAAATTGCATAATTTGCACGAGATAGCGATAAACGAACTTTACACGGACGGAGTCGCGAGTAGTAGCTAGTTAAAACTAATTTAATACGAGCCCTAAATTTCCTACATTATGAGACACAACTCAGCACTCCGTCAGCAGTTCACTGTCTGTTAAGTTCCACTTTTCATCAGTAGGCGATGGAGCAAAATTAATTACTAGACCGCCAGTCTTCCCATGAGAGCTACTACGAAATTCGAAAATCGAAGTTCTTATCGTACCGTCCCTCTCACCCTCGTATTAAATAATGTAAGCGTCAGTGGGACAGCGATATACGAAGTTCGAATTTTGCACTTCGTATTATAGGGCCAGTCTCGTGGGTGGCACAATTAGGACAATCGATTTCATTACATTTCGCTGTTTGCGGCGAAGTTTTGTTTGTAAATTATAAGGGAAATTATATCTGAATGAACATGAAATGAGCGTGTGGAAGTTGGTATTGTGAGGGAACTTTGTTTTATTTACTCGACTTCCCCGGCGGGTTCGCTCGCGAGCAACATGTTTGGTATTTGCATTGTATTAAATTTCCATAACTCATATCTGATTTATTGAATCAGGCGTTACTTTGCGGAGGTTCATATCAATGAACTAAAAGAATTTCTTTGCTCACCCGCGACCTTATGATAGCTAAGTTTATGCAACATATGCGTGTTCATGCAGTTCCTCCACCCCCACACTGTAAGAACACACAAATCACACAAACCCTTCTATCACCACCTATATATATTCTATCATACACTGACTCGTTTAGAACTCAACCAGAGCTTATCTTCAAAGCAACACAACCGTACACCATACTACCAGATTAGACTAATAAACCACAACAAACGTTTTAATTTGTCACTGTTACTCCATAGGGGAGAGCAGGTAGGCTTCGTACAGAGGGAGCATTCGTACAGTAGTCATATCTCCACTACCAAAACACATTGATGTGATTATATTTGTGTGCGTGACTCCCACTCACACGCATAGGCTAACCGCGGAGCGGAGCGGCACTGCGGCGGCCAGCTTCTTCAGGGCAGATCGAAACGTGTTTTCGCTCCACATAAGTAATTTTTGGATTCAGTTTTGAATGCGTTTATCTCTAATAACTTTTTCTCAAATCGCTTACGTTATTATCCATGGGTTATATGTTAATACTCTAGTTTTTCGTGTTAACGTTATTTTTGACATAATCTTAACGGGTATTTTTATTTTGATTTAATTTGTTGCTTTTTTGTGTTGGGGTGCCTTCGTTCATTGATGAGTGGGGTAGATTCGTACTGTACGAATGTACCCCGCGTTAATATTAATGTTTTTTTTTATTGTTTCCGAGTCATTGCCTCGAATATACGTAAATAAAAAACCGGCAAAGTGCGAGTCGGACTCGCGCACAAAGTGTTCCGTACCATTATCTACTCAACATTAGACGTTAGCAAAAAAACGGCAAAAAATCAAGTTTGCTGTATGGGAGCCCCCTTAAATATTTATTTTATTTTAATTTATTTTTTTATTCTTAAAGGGATTATACAACTAAAAATTCTGTGAATATTTCAAGCGTCTACCTGTTGCCGCTATTAATATCAAGCAAAAACACAGTAAAACAATCACGTTTGTTGTATGGAAGCCCCCCTTAAATATTTATTTTATTCTGTTTTTAGTAGTTATTGTTATAGCGGCTACAGTAATACATAATCTGTGAAAATTTTAAGTGTAACTATTACGACTCAAGAGAGACAGAGCCCTGTGACAGACGGACGGACAGACAGACAGACAGACAGACAGCGGAGTCTCAGTAATAGAGTTACGTTGATACCTGTTGGGTACGGAACCCTAAAAAGGGAACTCGAACAGGGCAGGTAGACGAAGAAACAATGAAATCTGGTATGCAGGAGGTGTTAGACAAAACCTTGTCTATTAGAAAAGCTGGTCAAAAATACGGTATCAAATCCACAACACTTGAAACTCGCTTAGAAAAGTTCCACAAGAAAACAGTTGCTGAAAACGATGGTAGGTACAATCCCAAAGCGTGTGTTTAGCTCAAAAATTTGCGTCGAATCAAGTATTACGACTGATGAACAGGATGCTTTGAACAACTACATCACGGGGTGTTCTAAAGTATTATTTAGACTAAGCAATTAATAAAACAAAACTGACATTTTGATTAAGGCTGAATTATAATATGATTCTGTGTTATTTTCGACCTCATTAAATATTTGTAGTTTGTATAAATTGCTATTTTGTTACTCTGTACGGAGGCTCCCCACTATGTACGAATGTGCCTTCCACCGTGTACGAAGCTACCCCGAGCGTGAGGTGCTTTCGTACGTTTCTCATTTTTTGGGAAAACAGTCACAACTTTGAAATGTTGCTATTTGGCAACTCTAACGAATACTACTATGGTAACTAGATATATAGGCGATGTGGTAGTATTTCAATTATTTTGAAATTAGTTACTGGTTAATTTTTACAAGGCCTAGAGTAAAAAGTGTACGAATCCTACCTGCTCTCCCCTAAGTACCCACCTATATTTTTTCTCAAACAAAACTACTCACAACATATTAATAAATTTTATTCGTCATAATTATAAAACTACCTTGATTTTTTATTGATTTACTGTAAAGGCGTGTCTTATTAACCCTTAACTGTTGTTGCTGAAATTAGACCCAAGCCGGAGCAAGGGAGATGATACTAAATTTACCTGTTCATTAATAATGGGGGGCGAGGGGGGGGGTGAGCAATCCTCAATACTAAGAAAAACTTTGTCACTAAGTTTATGCGTAAACTCCAATTCAATAGAATCTGACAATCCTGTAGACACTTCCAGCCCACTAATATAAACACCGGGCTGCCTAAGGCTTTGTGATGTGACTATTATTCTTTTTTGTTTCCTTTTAGATGATAATTGCAACAACAGGGACATATATAATAAAGTGTGCCCACGATAGGGTGTCTTAAATATGTAGAAAATTGACAGATTCTATTGAATTGTACTTTAGGTATATCCCAATTCCGCGGGAATACTGGGATAAATGTAGCCAATATGTGATTGTATTTCATTGTCCATGTGCTGACAGAGTTCTACTTAAGTAGATACCAAATTTCATCTAAATCCATTGAGCCGTTTTAACGCGAAATAGTAACAAACATACACACGCACGCACACCAGAGTCTCAAATTATCTCCATTCCAAAATTCAACCGAATCAGTTCAGTGGTTGATATGTGAAGAGGTAACTTTACTCTTGCATTTGTAATATTTGTAAGGATTAATCAATTGATGGAGCAAGTTTATTTGGTATCTACTCGTACATTACGAGTAAAGTCAACAGTATTAAAGTTCACAGATTCACGTAAAAACTGAACATTTTATAGGCATGAGTCTAAGTTCCAGCCCACAATACTCCTCTTGAAACGTCATAAGTAGAACACTGATAGCCAAGGCTCAGTAAGATAAATGCAAAAAAAAACATCAAAAAAGCTTTTTACATCTCGTTGTTTCAGTACAGTGTGATAGATAAAAAACAATATTTATACTCCAAGGACAAAGAAACGCACAAATGTAAATATAAAACGACGAAGAATAAGATATTGTGATTATATTTCTAATACGTAGAAACACTATAATACTAGTCTGCGAGGTTTGTACTTACATTCACTCGAGGGAATTCTGTATTTTTTGAGAAATTCACGCGAACATGTGAAAAGGAGAGCGATTTTTTACGTTTAAATAACTAACATTTTATTTGCTATTTTTTGATGAAAACCAAATTTTACGAAAATATTAAACTTTGAGTTAAAAAATAATTATTAATTTACCCACAGAACACGTCGAGAGTATTTTTCATAAATTCAATATTTCCTTTAAAAAGACACTGCTAAACTTACTACAATAATCGAAAATTCAAACTCACAAGTTAAAACAGAAATGCACTATTTCTTTAAATATTTGCCTGGTTATGAATGTATAAAAAATATTCATAAAAAAAGTTAGTCAATTTATTCAGTAATTCTGCAAAGTATCTCTTACTTATTAATAACCAAGAAACCAACTATTAACCAAGAAATTTTAAATCAATTAGTAATTAATAATTACTCACCAGAAATAATCAAGTAAATTATAACTTTACATTGAGCAGACACGTTTAATCAATACAACGCGTTTCAAACAATGACACGCAATTGTTTTTAATCTGAAACCGACAGTTCTTATAACAGTTGCATTATCGCATGAAGCTTCCTGACTGTAGCAGTGATTATAAAAATAAAAGTTAAAACATACTACGTATATGTTCTTTGTTTTTTTAACAGCTGATTTATATATTTTACTTCGTTCCCCGCCGTTAAATAAAGTTTTTACCAAGCTTATCTTTCTACTTCAATGTTAAAAACATTAAATCCAATTCAAGGACAAAGACTTTTCTTAAAATACTCGTAGTTTAAACTGCTTTTAAAATTACCTAATGGATGGGTAATAAATAAATCCTGTATAACCAATTTTATCCATATCTATGTATTCGTTTAAAAAACGAACTTTCATTTTCAAAACTACGCATCACACACTTTTTAAATTTCAAATTCAATCATCGAAATTCTAACCGGCCTGTTAAAAATAGAAAAAAAATAACCATTATTTTTAAGCCAGCATTAAAAAAAACACTAAAAATATAACTAACCTTCGCTAGCGCGGGTTTCTCTCGAGTCGTCCACGATCAACAGGTGGGGTCGACGCGCCCGTTCGAGCTCCGCCGGGCCAGCGGTGCTACCGAATCGCGAAACGCCCATAGCGGCCGGCGGTCTGGGCGCGAATGAAACCTTCGAACGCGCCCCCACTGAAGAACAGACAACCCCTACACAAACCAACCTCCAAAAACGTAAGCTCCTTGTCCCTTTCCTTCGCTACCAGATCGCAAGTGACAGCAAGTCTTTTCGAGCCTTTTTGGCTGGATGGGAATATAAGGACAGGTGTATACGAGTACGTTGTGTTGAATTTTCTGGTGCTTCTCAGTTCTGGCCGATATTGTACGTCAGATGATATCGTGCGATGTGCTTTGACATTGACATTGTATCGACCGATAACGTTGAAATGGAATGGTGCATTTTAAATTTTAAATTACTTGGTGAAGTGCGATTTTCATTTGTTTCGATTTCCTTTTGGTTTCTAGGTTCTTCCGTTTTAATTTTTTTTTATTCGACTGGATGGAAAATGAGCAAGTGGGTCTCCTGATGGTAGAAATCACCACCGCCCATAAACATCTGCAACACCAGGGGTATTGCAGACGCGTTGCCAACCTAGAGGCCTAAGATGGGATACCTCACGTGCCAGTAATTACACCGGCTGTCTTACTCTCTACGCCGAAACACAACAGTGCAAGCACTGCTGCTTCACGGCAAGATGCAAGACGGTATTAGCAAACCCGGGCGGAACTTGCACAAGGTCCTACCACCTGCAAAAAAAGCATGTAGTATAGTATCTATATAAATGAAAATGAATTAAAGAAATGTCTGAAACACTGTATACTAAATCTACATACAAAAACTGAGTAAGACAGAAAATGATTGCAGGGTGGATTTAGCCTCATTACAAGCTTTAATTCAGTTTCACCTGTTGTCTGTTGTCAATTCTCAGAAGTCCAATTTGACCAATACTAGTAGTCAGATTGACGTGAAATTTAGCTCATCCTTCACACTGTAAGAACAAAACAGACAAAATACACATTTGCTTCGTAGTATCGAAAGGTCGCGGGTGAGTGCCTAAAGAATTACTCTGCTCACCCGCAAACCTCCGCAAAGTAACGCCTGATTTAATAAATTATTATATATAAAAAACAACAAAAACTTAAGCTAACCGAGGTTATTAAACGTGAGCCAAATTTACTTTCGTTCCGTTCCGTTTAATTCGGTAAAATGTCACCACATCATAAATTTATCACAGGTTGGACATCGTGTAGGACGTTAAAGTACTTTTCGTTTAAATAGAAATTAGGCTTTTATTTTAATTATACCGGGTGGGCCCTCTAACAGGAGCAATAAATTAAAACACAGGTTCTTCTACTCAAATGGAACTACTTCCATTCTGCAACTTTCAAAAATTAAGTATTTTATCATTATGTTTATTCCAAACAAATTAAATGGTATCTTCAATGTACGACATCCAATAGCCTAAATGACATCGCCTGCCACTTAACAAAATGCCGGATTTCGGAATACATTGCTTGTCCAATTAAACTTTAAACTATAATAAAAAAAAACATAACACAAGCTATTTTCAAAAGTTGTAGAACTAAATTACCGATAACCGTTGGGGGAGAAAAGTCCTCGAGTGGCGACCACGTACCGGAAGACGAAGCGTTGGCAGGCCTCCCACCAGGTGGACTGACGACATCGTGAGAGTAGCGGGAAACCGGTGGATGCAAGTGGCGAGTTGTCGTTCATTGTGGCGTTCTAAGGGGGAGGCCTTTGTCCAGCAGTGGACGTCTTCGGGCTGATGATGATGATGATGATGATGAGAACTAAATTAGCACAAGATTAAGAGTGCAAGCTGTGGTTTTGTTTTGCTCCTGTTACAGGGCCCACCTTGTATGTACTTAAACAATTAAATAAACGCTTCCGTTAAGTGGTTTAGAATATGTACGTAATATGTTTTGATGTTTATAATTATTTAATACTAGTTTTTTGTTCATTCGTTTGCGAAAAAATTTACTATCATGACCCTGCCGCAATAGTAATGTCCTAAAAATTCAAATTAAGTAACTAGTTCGTCAGTTACAAATCAGAAAATATTGGACACGATACAATACAATATAAATAACTCTTTATTGCACACCAATACATAGTAGGGAATACAGAAAACACTGGTATATGCATACATAGAGATCACACACACACACAGACACTTAAGGACACGTATTTTTTCTTTTGTCAATTAAACAAAAAATTAAGTATGTAAACTTTTTTGAGTGGACATGAGTATTTGAATTGAATAGTTAATTAAAATGTGGATTAAAAATGTGTGTCATATTATATACATTAATTCCACAAATAAAAATAAAACTATTTTATAGCTCGTAAATATTTTACACAACCTTGGTAAAGAAACTCCATTGGTAAGTTGTAATGTTATTAGTCTAGACACGATGCTTCGTTTAATTTCTTTTACACTTAAAAATCTTATTAAATTCAGTTGCATGTTTTTACTTAGGGACGCTTAACTAAGGTATCGCTGTCTGTCGGTCCATCTGCCACATCGGATCGTTTTGAATCGTAATCACACCGCCGTAACAACATGTAATGAAATTAAAAAAATAACTAATTAAAGGTAAAGCTTTAATTTATCCCAAGTTAGGTTTTACTGTAGAGACTTGAGGGCCCTGGTCACCCATTATTATTATAAGTACAGTCGAATTCGTAAACTTGTGAGCAAAAATTTGATCGACTCTATGTTAACGGCCTAGAAGCGTGTTCAGATATTTTTGATCATTGCTCACAAGTTTATGAACTCGACTGTACATTTAGCCATGCTGTGTATTTTTACTAGTCTAAGATATCTTAGACTAGTTATTTTTTGTTGTTATTTTGAATAATGAAATTGTCCCTCCTCCTTGTGTCGTAATCCTCATTGCTGAGGGTAGTAACCTCTACGAATCATTTTACGGACAATCGCGCCCCATTTGGCACAATCTTCGGCAGTGTGTATGGCTTCGTGAACGTTTGTAGCCATGTTGTCGTGGATCTGATCTGTCCATCGCATGGGGCTCCTTCCCCTTGATCGCTTGCCCTGAACCTTCCCTGTCATTAGGATTTTTTCAGGTTTTCGTTCTTTTTCCTAGCTATGTCAAATTGTATACATGTTTAAAGCCGCGAGTTTAGGGTGGATGCAGGCTGCTTTCAACCGAAGCAACTGGAGGTTTATAGAGGAGGCCTATGTCCAACAGTGGACGTCTTACGGCCGAAATGATGATAATTATATTTGTTGTCATTTTTCAGTTTTGTGAAGTGAATTTTAATTTTATATTTAATTTTATTGTTTCTGACATTTTAATTATTTTATTGTTCGTTGTTTGTTGTTCCTGTGGCATAAATTTGACTTAGATTTAAGCGTATTCTTGTTATGCTTTTAATTATTATTATTGAATTGAATTCTAATTTGACATTCTAAATTCTATTTTTTATTCTGGCTGACAATTTATTGTAATAAAACTTATTTTTTGTATACATTTGACGATCCTTTTGTGAATTTATTGTAATTAACTAACACGTGTTTATAATGTATTTTTTCAGAAGGTAATAAATAAATCAAATGTTATATAATCTGATATATCCATAGAATTTATGCGTGGTACAAATACTCTTAAATTATTTGACATTGATTATTAAACTTACGATGCGACCTTATCATACGCTGTCCTGATAGATACCTGAGACAGAAGTAGCATGATAAATATCAATGTTCCGGAGAAAATACAATGTCGAAGGATTATTCACTGCATCTGTATACGGGGAGTCTTTGACCATGGGACTTTAAATCCAAGGTTCGAGTCTACTCACATAACTGAGCTACTGTTGTTCTGCAACTTAAAAAAAATAAGATAACTGTTAATTTTATACTTTTCATACGGATTAAATTCAAATTCAAATCATTTATTCTATAAATAGGCCGCAATGGACACTTTCACACGTTATTTTTTTAACTACCATCGCTTTCGGAAAGACCATCATTTCCAAGAAGAGACTTAGCAGAAAGTCATTTTTTCAAAATAAAATAATTACAAATAATATACTAAAAAACTACACTATAAAATTTAAAAAAAAATACTTGATAAATGTAATTTTCAATGTATGCGACACTTATGCGATACGATACAAAAATTAACAGCACATTGATAAATAAGAGATGTCAAATAAATGACAAAAATATTTAAAGGCCCCCGTACCAAGAGACAGCGATAACACCGCCATGTCCGATACACTGACTAACTGATTAAGCTTTGAGGATCAATAAATTATCTAAATTCAAGTTATTTGAAAATGATACAAAACAAATGTAGCTTAGTTATGCGAGAAGAATCTAACCTTGAATTTGAAGCCCCATCATCGGTGACATCCTGTATAAATCGTTCTAAAATAAACATTGGCTTAGTAAAACCGAGTCACAAGTCGCGTAGTAGTACGTTCGTAGCACTACCTTCGTAGCAAACGCGTAGCGTTACTACGCCGTAGCCAAAGCCTTATGGACAAAGATGTTGCCGCGTGATTCGTTTGGACTAAACGAAAATCGACTCTGCTGCGTTATTTTATGATTTGTAATAAGATTTGATGGAGTTTATAAATACGCCTACAGTGCTGTATAGGTATTAGAGTATAAACGGTTACATAATATTTGAATATCGAAAATTAAAATACCTACGGGTAAAATTTCGATGTTCAAAATATCGAAAATTAAATATAACCGGTCGATTATTCGTGTATCTCTAGGTGTACCTAATTATATGTCTTGTGGTCGATTTATGCGCTATGCCTGGAAAACGGTTACCATGCTATTATTGAAGTTTATTATAGACCTTGTTGTCGTGGACGTATTATTACAGCGCAATACAAAATTGACACTCAATTTGAACTTTTGTTAAAACAATGTTGGAAATATAGCAACAAATATTTTAACATAGGTAGGGGTTAAGTTACAAAGACTATCATTATATCGTACTACTTCATCCCAACTTACACGACCGTGCTGGGCACAGACCTCCTCCCAAAAAAAGAGACCTTGGGCCGTAGTTCCCACGAGAGCCTAATGCGGATCGGGAACATCACACACGCCATTGAATTCCTTCGCAGATTTCTGCAGGTTTCGCAGCCCGGATTTGAACCCATGATGCCCTGCTTGAGAAGCCATAGATCAAACCATAAGGCTCTCACGACGTCGTATTTGGTTATTTACTAATTCATAGCTTCATCATCATCATCAACCGAAAGACGTCCACTGTTGAATTAAATCCTGCCCCTTAGAATACCACAATGAATTCCACTCTTGCATCCACCGGTTGCCCAGGACTCTCACGATATTCTCAGTCCATCATCTCTTGACTTAAGATTATGCTAAATAATAATGGAATACGCAATATGCATACATACTTAATATTTATTTTGTTTTTGCTGAATGTTGAGGAAAATGGGAATATTCCTTTGTCCGTCTAACCAGTACAATACGATGCCTTGACCTTTAGTCAAATTGTCTTCCCATAATACTAATAATCAATAAGCTTCCGTACGTAAATTATTTATGATATGTGGAGTTACGGAAGTTTTCTTCGCCTAGAACAAATCACTGAATAGAAAAATTGTCTTAGCAAACCCCTTATGGTTTTAAAAGACCTACCCAACGATACCCCACACTATAGGGTTGGACGAGAAAAAAAAAACACCCTCAATTTACCTCTATGGGAGGAGGCTATGGGAGAGTTTTTTTTTTTATTTTTTGGTTTACCATTTTGTCGGCATTGTTTACAGATACATCCGTGCAAAATTACAGCTTTCTAGCATTGATAGTCCCTGAGCAAAGCCGCGGCCGGACGGACAGACAGACAGACATGGCGAAACTATAAGGGTTCCGTTTTTGCCATTTTGGCTCCGGAACCAAAATGATTTATTCCAGACCATTTGATCCATAGCGTTTAGTAACAAGAGTGCCTTAATACTATATATTATTATTACTTAACATCTATTTGGCCCTGCCGATTGCTTCTTCCACCCAATATTTAATGACCAACCAAACCGCTCCCCCCACACCCTCAGGAGGCTATTGCTGCTGCCTCTCACTCCTCAACAGTGAACTTATTCTTTTACGCATGGTTGCGAAAAAATCATCAGTGCGCGCTTCGGAAAACATGTTGGACGCACTTCAGTGTTTCGGCAGCCTCAACAGCACCCTCAGGAAGCAATGAGTTATAGTCTTTTTGTATAAAACTTACCCACAGACTGCCGGTGTTGAATGTCTTCTGACAGTAAGCCTTAAGTACCATAAACTGCTTCAACTTAGCTCTCTGGAACCAACATTGCCCGATTCGATTTAGAGTCGGTAACATAGCACCCTTTAGGTTTTTAAACTTTTATCCCCCCCGTAATAATAATTAGTGTAGATAAAACTTTAAAACCTATAAGAGTGCTAAGTTATCGACTCTAAATCAAATCAGGCAATGTTGGGGCCAGAGGGCAAAGTTGAAGCAGTTTACGGTAAGCCTTATAAGTGAACACCATCCCGCCAATACCCGCAATAAGAGAATTGTTAACCTCTTGTGCCGGTACTCTCGTTGCTTTAAAAGCTCTAATAATCTTGATCATCCTCATCATATCAGCCGTAAGACGTCCACTGTTGGACTTAGGCCTCATTGCCAACGATGAACCATCATATTGTTCGCAGACCATCTGTTCAGGCATCTGTTCATCGAGCGATGAATCCGGCCCGTTGCAACTTCAATTTAAGTATTCTATGAGTTACAGCGGCGTCTCTAGTTCTTTAGTGATTTAGTTAGATTGAGACTGATTTAGTTATACATAGGATACCAACATGACGATACCAAGGATAACACTTCAATGTACACTCACCTACTTTGATATCTACCACGTGTAAAAATATCTGACACGTCCTATCGGCGCTAAAAACAGAGTCGTATCAGATATTTATGAACGCTTAGTTGTGTCTGATATTGGTGCTAGTAACTGTACCTTAGTTCAATCCGGGACTCAAGAGCATCTTAAAAGTGATAATATCATTTGACTCTACGTTCACTGACCGATCTGAAGGAAGGCTTAAGTAGCCTTGTGCTTTTCCATCCCGGCCAGTTAGAAAGAGACCTAAGCAACCGAGAAATATTAAAACGTGCCAGTGGACGATTACGTTTTTATGGTCACAGAGCTCTCGTATAAAATAATATGTATGTGACGTGACCAGAGTAACGTAACGGAAGAAACGGCCAAGTGTGAGTCGGACTTATGCACAAAGGGTTCCGATTAAGCATTTAGAAATACGAGCGAAAACGGTGGTAAGGTTTTCTTCCTTTAACATTAACCAGATTGGATTAAATTATTTTATCCTAGCAGAAAAAAAAACCTTTATTAAAGAAATAAAAATATTTATTTATAACAACAATAACAATAACAAACACAGGCTAAAAATACAAACATAAACATACCCGTACATAGATAGATGCTGTTATAAAAAGGGAAAGTCAAACGTGTTAAGTAAATGTTGGATTATTGTTAGTAACTTAATTACGAGTATGACTATAATATTGCAGTATTCGTATTTCACTAGGGACATTGAGTTTTTAACCTACTTGAAAAAAAGAAGGTACTCAAATTCTGTGTGGAGCAAAACTTCCGTAATTTATGAAAAGATTATTTTATGTTGGTGGGGACATATTTCTCGATCCGTTCTATTTAATTTTTTTTTTCACCTGATAAGGTCACTGGGACTCCAAACTAAGCAAAGCTTATACTATGGATACTAGGCAACGGATAAACATACTTATATAGATAGATACATACATTCTTAAATACACATTAAACATTCAAGACCCGAGAACAAACATTCGTATTATTCATACAAATATCTGCCCCAGCCGGGAATCGAACCCGGAACCTCAAGCAACATAGTCAGGTTTTCTAACCACTTGGCCATCCGGTCGTTCATTTAAATTTAAAGAAAAAATACCGGCCCATCTCATTATATATATAATTCTATATTAATTGTATGTTTCATTAAACGGAGCACTGCCTGTTAGATAATATAGAGTCGTCTGACAGAAGATGGTCGGATAGACAGCTTGTTTTTACGGAACCCTAGAAAGTAACGTTTAAGTAAGTTCAGTGCTTTACGTTAAGTTTGTAGCTTTCTACTTCTATTATACTAATATTAACGTAAAAAGGCAACTTCTAGATGCGAGTACCGATCTCTGAGTTTTTTGCATTCGATTAAAAATACTATAATACATAATTTTCAGTAAAAAGCCGTGGTGGCCTAGTGGTTTGACCTGTCGCCTCTCAAGCAGAGGGTCGTGGGTTCAAACCCCGGCTCGCACCTCTGACTTTTTCGAAATGGGCTTAGGCTACAGAACCCTAAAAAGCTGTTATTTGTTTTTTTTTATGGAAAAGGATGGCATGCAGTCGGGAAAAATCCATTATGGACGCTGGGAATGGAAGGCTCAGCCACTCCCCGACTCTCACGGGGTAAAAAATCCGGCTGCATGTCGCCTCTTCTCCTTCTCTTCTCGCCGATACTTTTTCAGTATCAGCGTAAACATAGTGAAATAATAACTCACTTATTCAATTGTGTAACAATCAAATAACATCTTTCGGGAATTAAGACAAGTGCTCGATCACTGGCGTTGATGTGTGCGTGCGACCCAGCGTACACATAAACAGATTATTCCGTCAATACAATTTTATATTTAACTAGTAGAAGTAGAGCATAGGACGTCTAAGATGAGATGGATGGATAATCTAGGTCATTATTCGAGCGTTACAACCGCCTCAATTTTCGTGGTCACATATTTTATTCAATTTTCTGACATTTTAGATTATTTCTTACACGTCCTGTACTTGTACAAAAAAACCTGGAAACTGTAATAGAATCTTCAGCAATGTGCCCACGTAAATAAAAAAATTAATGACCCTCTAGTTTAAGCCGCAGGTTTACGGTGGACGCAGGCCGCTTCCAGCTATGATAATGATGATGACTGATGGTGTTGCCGCAACTTTATTTGTAGCCCACGGACACTTTTGAAGAATAAACAGCTATCCAGCTTTCGAGTAGCGAAATATTTTTAATATTTGATTTAGTTCCAAAGATAACCGAGGTTGATTACATCTGTGTTGTACTAGTATACTTGTCTTGTAGATGGAACTTTTGACTTCTTTATTTTCTTCGACATATTATTTGGGTTTTATGGTTAATTTGCTGCCCGCTTATACCATATTTACTTATCTCTTATAATATCATTATAATTAATTCCCCCGTTTCTCCGTCTTTCCCAATAACTTTTGCTATCCACAACCCTTCAACAAATCTGAAACGGAAACGATAGCTAATTATAGAAAAGGGGTAGAAAAAGTGGACAGAAAGTAAAGAATCAAAGCAGCTGACATAACATTTATAAAGCACCAGTTTTGAGCAATACAAGACAGTGACAGACATACATAAAAAATCTCTTATAAAATCAACTTAAGAACACAATCTCCGACAATACAAAATAACTATTTACAACTCAACAAATCCAACAAATATAATTCTAACGTCAAATTTGACCTCGCTGATTTTCTCTGTGCTGAAGCAACAGGCAACTCACACAATCAAATAAAACGTTACACACTGACATCCTATCCTACACACACGAGGAAACTTGGGAGTTGTTGGTGTGCGCGAAATATTATAAAGCCGTATTCACACTAACACTTGGATATTAAGGTAGGCGTCTCGGAGTATAGTTTTGCGCGTATATAAGTTAAGCTACAGGCTTTGGTGTCGAGGTTGCTTTAAGGTTGCTTGAAATACGCAGACGCATCGTAAACACATTGACGTAACTTATGAGTCATGTCTTTAACACATGCATTCTCATGTTATTTTTGTCCTTTGTAAGGTCTAAGTTGTGATGTTGTTTACAATATGTCATCATTTCATCCCAGCCTATATATGTACGTCCCACTGCTGGGGACAGGCCTCCTCTCAGAAAGAGACGGGCCGTAGTTCCCACGCGGGCCCAGTGCGGATCGGGAACTTCACACACGCCATTGAATTCCTTCGCTTTTTAGGTTTGTGCAGGTTTCCTCACGATGTTTTCCTCCGCCGTAAAGCTCGTGATAAATTTCAAATGTAATTCCGCACATGAATTTCGAAAAACTCAGAGGTGCGAGCCTTGAACCCACGTTTGAACCCACGATCCTCTGCTTCAGAGGCGATAGGTCAAATCACTAGGCCACCACGGCTACAAAATGTAATGGTACCTAACTGAAACTTATATAAATACCTTGTTAGTACTCGTAATACCTTTAGTGCTTCGAGAAGTTACGTGACTTTATGCGTCACGATTTTTTGTATAGGCGTTGTTGCTTTCACGCTGCGTCGTAGTTATTTGACCTCCGGTGTAGGGGAGCCCCAGGAGAGTTGTGACAGAGGAGAGTAGTGACAACGTCGATTTTTGGGAACTTATTAACTGCTAGCGAGCTCACAACAGCAAGCTTTTGATAGTTCGAGACTTAAACTAAATAACAAGCGCTATTGCTAGCTCTCTAGCTGGTAATGAGCGGCAAAAAATCGACGTTGTCACTATTCTCTTCTGTCACAACTCTCCTCAGTCTCCCCTACGGCATGTGTTAAAAATGTGACGCATAAGTCTTGTCAACCGTTGGGGGAGAAAAGTCCTCGAGTGGCGACCACGAACCGGAAGACGAGACGTTGGCAGGCCTCCCACTAGGTGGACTGACGACATTGAGAGAGTTGCGGGAAACCAGTGGATGCAAGTGGCGAGTCGTCGTTCATTGTGGCGTTCTAAGGGGGAGGCCTTTGTTCAGCAGTGGACGTCTTCCGGCTGATGATGATGATGAGGAAGTCTTGTCAATGCGTTAGCTATTGTCACCTTACTTTGAGTAAAGTATGGTTGCTATTTTAACCTCTTAGTCTTATCAGTTGAAGCGTACTTCAACAGCTAGTTTGTTTACAGCTTCAAACTTCATACTTTAACTTACTAATTATGTCTCTACTAGATCACGTCCACCAACAAGATGGACGGATGACCTGGTTATAGCTGCAAGTTCACGGTGGAGGCAGGCTGCTTCAACCGAGGCAACTGGAGGTCTATGGGGAACGTACTACGACTGATATGATGATGATTACATAAAACAAAGTGAAACCAACATCGATTTTCAGGCTTCCAAAACACAAACATTAGCCCTAACATTATAATTATAACACAGCAGGAGATAGACGTACAAATATGTAAATGCAAATGTTAAACTTATAACACTAATTTTTAACCCTTGACACAAAAAGAAGAGTGTTATAAGTTGAACGCCAATATCTGTCTGTCTGTGGGATCATAACTCTCAAACGAATGGAATGGACTAATTTCAATGCAGGCAGTTTTTTATTTCTCAAGCAAGTTTACTTGTGGTTCGTGGTTCTTGGGTATGTTTCAATTCAATCGGTTAAATTGTTTTTGAGATATTGAACTTCAATATGGCAATGTCGGAGGTTTCCCAACTTTAAGCTGTAGCATTTGCGTCAAGAGTTTGTCAACAGTGTGACCTCGCCTTTAATCACGTGCCGCACACACTCACAGCGAGCCATCTGCCACTTTATAACATTGCCAGTTTTTTACCGATGCTATCTAGTCGATGCTTTCGTAGCAAATGGGCCGCGTCTCGTTAGTAATCGAGTTACCCTACTGTGCACTAATAACACTGTGCGGGTTTACCCGCAGGTTGCGTTAGGTTATACTCGAGTCCAGAATAAGGAGAACCAATTTGACAGTTCATTGCACACAAATATTGCCAGTTACACCAGTGCTGTAATATCGATCTTATGAGGGTTCTCTTTCTGTCGACTGAGGTATGAAACCCTAAAATTACATACATTATTCGACACACACTGAAAAAAAGGATAGCTGAACTAGTTACGTAGGCTACTTGACGTTTAGCCAAAATGTAATTATTAATTACCTGATTAATTAGGAACCAAAATAATGCTAATATTGCAAAACATTGCTGATTTTGTAAGACATCACCTAACTTTTATTAGCTTCTAGTAGGCCTTAGTTTTGTAGTCACTAAAGTTATATTACAAGTAACTTTTTTTTTGTTACTGTTAGAAAATCTTATCTTATAAGTAAGGTTAACGGTTCTGCACGGAAGCCTGGGTCCGCCGCAGAGCAGGCCCAAACTATTAAATGTCGCAAATACGCTTTTCTTTCAAACAACTACGTATTTGCGGCACTTGCAATAGAAACTTTGGGCCAATGGTCGTCCGACACAAAAAAGTTTGTAAAAGAAGTGTCGGACAAGCTCTTCGGCGTCTCAGGCGACCATAGGGCTGGTACCTTCTTTGCCCAGCGCCTAAATTTGGCGGTGCGGAGGGGCAATGCGGTCCTGGGGACGATGCCCCAAGTGGGCGATCTCCAGGGTATATTTTATTTGTAATTTTTAGTTTTGTAAAATTTTGGTTTGTTTAGTTATTTTGATTTGTTAATAAAAATTTTAATCTTCAAATTCACAGTAAAATTAAAAAGTCAAATAGGTAAGTTTCCTCTTTGCAATCTAAATTACAATTGACTAAGTCAAACAGACGCACTCTCAAATTGTTTATGTGAATGTGGAACTGTATTTACATTCGATCTGGCCGGTAATTTTAGTGTTTGCTTTCCGCCGTACTTTTCTATTACATTTGTTTTTATATGGCCGGTAAAACTTTATGCCTCGAGTTCGATACGTGACGTTTTTTTATAGCTCAAGGTGTCTAGGTCGCGAGTGCGACGGTACTGCAGTACTTTCAGTATTGAAGAAGTTAAATCAAATTAAAGTGAGATTGGTTGGCAGTCTTTCTTATTATTTCACTACCCGCCGGTAGATGGTGGTGTACGCCTTTTGTGTCAGGGTAACGGCACGTCGCCTTAAAATCCATAAAAGAAGGAAGAAAAAACAGTGACACATTCTAAGTTTACTGTCTAAAATTGCGTAATAAATGCAAAATACTCTGGCGCACCATAAATAAATTAATGTGTTCTGAAGAACACATTACTAGTGCTTGAAAGCACCGGATTAATAAATATACGTCAAATAGCTATGCGTTAGAATATTAAAAAATGTGCTCATGACTGTGCGTAGATAGTTACAAGTGAGGTCAATGAGCGTGTTAAAATTATCAAAGTTCGTCATTATTTTGTAAGTTCATCATTCATTTGTTCTGTGCATGGGCGGCTTTACTTAAGTTTTTCTACAGCGTGTTCTTGATGAACTCATTAGTATTTTTTGTGAAATAATTACTTTTACTCAAGAAAATAAATATTCATTAACTGCACGCGAAAGTGCGTGCTCTGCGTCCCTCGAGCTTCGGCTGGTGAGAGTAAATAATTAATTTATGGTTCGCACTTCGTAGGGCTGTTTTTAACGTTTACGTAGACATTAAGTACTACGTATAGTCAACATCGTACAAAGTGAGCGATTTCAAACAGACACAAATTTGAGGTCAGCGCGCGCGCAGCGGGCGCAGCTCGTGGGGCAGACATACCTACCTAGTTCTCGTTAATGCAGGTCATTCTCAATGGTTCTTGAACACATGATAGAGGATTTAATATATGGATATAGATAAAATATTGTATGCAACTGTACGTAATTAGGCCTTAAAACACTCATGTGACCCTATTATGAAACTCGGCTACGCCTTGTTTCATAAACCCACACTCGTGTTTTAAGGACCCCTATTACGATACAGTTGCATAAAATACTATTAATTAGTAATCAGAGGCCGTACCTATTGTCTAACATTAACGTTACGCAATAGACCCTCTGGGGTCGAAAAACAAGCCACCGACCGGTAATATTTTTTCCCATGGTATTTGTTTGTTTTGCACTCATATTTGCTGCTGACTGTACAAGGCACTAATGAAAGTACGGCTACATTCACTGTCTCTGCCTGTTGCGCGTTGTACATTGACCTTCAGCGTGTTGACAGCAACATGTTGCGTGTTATGCTTTCCTACAATGTGCTGAGCAACCTAATGGTGATTTGATTATGTAAGATTGCACAACTTTTTGGATCCTTTTAGTGTTAGCTGTATTTTTAATGTAAACAGTGAAAACAACAACGAATTCATGGTGAGAATTAGTTGTTTTCGCTAAATTACAACAGTAAATTGTTAGGTTCATTTGATTAAGTATAGCGTACAGCGGTGTTGTTATATAGATGCCTACCTACATGTACAACATGCGATGTGCATTCGAGTATTAAATTAGTTAGCAACGAACCATCTCCGTGTTATCATTACGGCTCCTTCTAACCTCAAACCTAACATATAAATATAAGCTAAACTTACACTAACTCAAGACTGCCGGTTGTTTTTTTACCAGTGCTATAAAAACCATTTTAAATTCGAATGCCAAATATTTATTCACTTTTCAAATACATGTCAATTTTAAATTGGTTAACCAATTGGCTTATTTGCTAAGTTTTTGGGCTCGGTAGTAGGTATAGGCTATAGGTAGATAAAACATTTTCCCCTGTCTCCTCTATAATACGGAACCCTACACTGCGCTAACCCAATGCGCCACCAAATCCTTAAGCGATCCTTAAGCGAACCGGTGAACAAACTAGAATAGGAAAAACCTAACCGTTCGTATGTTTTTCCCCATCAAGGAATACGCTTACCGGAAATTAAAACCCGAGTTTGTTTTATATCTTGTTACCAACTAAAACACACAGTTAAATTTTAGTCGAGTGTATTTCATTAATTTTATTAGATTTTGAATAAGTTTGCTCCTTCAATGTTGAGGTTAACTAAGTGGAATGAACTTGACCTTTGGCGTCGTGTCGTAGGAAATTGTTATTTAGCCTGGTAATAAATTTAATACTTAAATACCTACTTATTGAAGAGATTTGATCTAATAAAATCAGATTTAGAAGCAACAAGCCGTGGCAGCCTAGTGATAATTTAACCCATAGTCTATGGTCTGAAAGAAATCGTGGGTTTTATTTAAACCCAGGCTCACACCTGTAAGTTTCAGAGAGGAATGCTTGATAAAACTGCGAAACAATTTAAATGGGCTCACTCGGAAACAAGAGCCCGAGTCCTGGAAAATATTCATAAACTCTGAAGATAATGATAATCTTTTGAATGTTTGTAATAAAATAAATCTATGTTTGAAAAACCGAAACAAAAACATTTTATTGTTTGCCTTGTAATTTTCTCTCTGTCTACCTGTTTTGTGTATCGCTTTCTATTTGTGGTATACAATAAAGAGTCATTGTAATGTATGGTTTTATTTTCACTAAGAACGTACCAAGTAAGTTTTTCTAAAAATTTCATTTTTAATACAAGCTTTTTCTGGTACTTTTTGGTCACTGCATTTGCATTGCCATCCAGACTACATCTCTGTACCAAATATCAAGTCAATCTAATCACTAGAAGTACTTGGGTGAAATTTAATGTGCGAGAGTTAATTTTAACAAACATAAAAACATTGCAAATTGAATAAAAGCTTGTAATCTAAATTGGTTAATGTTTAGAGGTGGAAAACGTTATCGTATGAAAAAGACAGTTTTCTCTTGCAATTCACAGTGCTCTGTCAATAGTCCTAAAGTTTAAATTACTTGACTAATCAAACGCGTACTTTTTGTTGACTGTACTTGTATTGTCACCCAAACTACATTTGCAAACCAAATTTCGAGTGGATGCCATTAACGGTTGAAGAGTTCCGTCCTGTGGAGACGATCCTTGTCGGACTACCAGGATGTCACTACCAGATTATTGTATTGTCACGCAATTTACATAAGTATACCAAATTTCAAGTCAATCCAACTACTCGAAGTTGGTCGAATTTAACTTGCAAGATTTGATTACAGACAGACAGACAACAGGACAGGTAAAACTAAATAAAAGCTTGTAACAACAGGGTTCACGGTTAGTTCAATTCTCTAGCTAACTAAAACACAGTTCTGTTCTATTAACAATACATTCGAGACTGAACTTTAATGCAAGTTGATTGAACACAAGGGTGATTATTGTTGGGTGAAGAATTATTTTGACCTCTTGATTAGATGCTTTTAATGTGGTTTGAACTTGAAAGTTGCATCTAAACCAGTTACAACGTTCAATGAATGCTTTGCTCAAACTTATCGGCTTTTGGTGAAAGCTCAAAAAGAGAATAGGTACTTTGCTGCTTAATGCTGCTAATGGTATTGTACAGTCGATTTCAGAAACTTGTGAGCAAAATTTGATCAAAAATTTATTTAATCAGGCGTTACTTTGCGGAGGTCCATATCACTGCGGAACTGCATGAACACGCATATTTTGCATAAGCTTAGCTATCGTAAGGCCGCGGGTGAGCAAGGAAATTCTTTTAGTTCATTGATAAAAAATATCTGAACACGCTTCTACACACACAACAATAGAGTCGTGTTCAGATATTTTTAATTATATAACTCGACTGTACATCGGTAATTAGCATTATTTATGTCGCAGAAAAATGGCCCAAACAGAGATTTGAACAAAATATGACCCAATATGACCAAATCACGCAGGTTAAAGTGGCGAACCCATTTTATCATTTGCTTAGAAGAAATCAGGCATTTGATCCCTGTATCATTTTTTTCTCTTTTTTTTTGAGGCTTTGAACACCAGTTGATCATGTCAGCCTCATGGGTGCTCGCTCATGTTTCCTACGCAAGGGACATATTAAAAAAATGGTAAATGCAAATGGCTTTGTCAGATGTTGGCTCTGAGAGCCAACAATTGACCTGGCCATTGTGCATGGGGCCCAAACCCCCAAGTACTCTTCTCCTCAAGTCTGAGTTCCGAGCACATTCCAACAACAAATGATCCCTGTATCTATTCAGTAAAATGGCGAGATCAGCCAAAAAAGGCAACTCGGTTTTTAATTTGGAAATTTGGACCTTTTGTTGGAAAAAGCGTTTTATTCCGTAAATGAATTTATGAATCTGACATTTTAATTTTATTGTTTAAATTGTTATTATTATTTCTTGTTTTTATTTTATTGTTTTTACATTGACATTGTTGTTACTCAATTATTAATCTTTACATATCCTTGACATTTATTCTTTATATACATTTCAATGTGTTTTCAGTCTGACGATCTCTTGAGGAGAACCAGTCTAATTTTAATTGTTTACATTCACATGACATGCTTAGAATTTTATTTTTTATAATTATTACTAATCATATTACCTTTGACGATTTCAATAAAAATTCTTATAACTGACATTTATGTAAATTATAATGTAATGATGTATTGATTGAATAAATAAACTAAACTAAACTAAACTAATTTCACTAGACACGTGCGTGACATCATGTTCAGATATGTTTCATTAAAATTGGTTCAGCCGTCTGTGAAATATTGAACTCTGAAATGACAATGTTAGGGGTTTTTCTATATATTCTAAGTTCATTAGGTTACTAGTCGTTGCCCGCGACTCCGTCCGCGTAGTATTCGTTTATAGCTATCCCGCGGGAACTATGCAATTATTCGGGAAAATACTATTCTATGTCCTTCGCCGAGGCTCAAACTAGCTGTGTACCTAATTTGATCTAAATCGGTTCAGCGGCTTAGACGTGATTGAGTAACAAACATCCAAACATCTAAACATCCAAACATCTTCACAAACTTTCACATTTATAATATTTATACTAGCGACCCGCCCCGGCTTCGCACGGAGAAAATGAAAAAAACGGCAAAGTGAGAGTCGGACTCCCGCGTGAAGGGTTCCGTACCTATACAACATTAGACATTAACAAAAAACGGAAAATACCACGTTGGCTGTATGGGAGACCCCCTTAAATATTTATTTTATTTTAATTTAATTATTTATTTTTAAAGTGAATGAATATACAAATAAATATTCTGTGAAAGTTCAAGCAACTACCTGTTGCTGTTATTAATATCGAGCAAAAACGGCAAAAAAAACACGTTTGTTGTATGGGAGCCCCCCTTAAATATTTATTTTATTCTGTTTTTAGTATTTGTTGTTATAGAAGCAACAGAATTACATCATCTGTAAAAATTTCACCTGTCTAGCTATCACGTTTCATGAGATACAGCCTAGTGACAGACAGACAGACGGACAGTTGGTCTTAGTAGGGTCCCGTTTTTATTACCCTTTGGGCACAGAACTCTGAAATGGTCTCTAATCAAGGGCACTTCACACACATTTTTCAGCTCTATTTCCCAAAAACTCTACACCCGATCCGCGCGAATCCGGGGCGCGTTAACGTAGACTAGTTAAATGCATTTTTTTGTTAGATTGATATTTTTAATTTCAAAATATCTTTTGAATGGAATCTCCGATTTGAATAATTCAAAAAGTTATCTTCATTTTCTTTATTTTGCTGTATATGTGTGTCTTCTGTGTTAGTGAATAAATGTCTTCTTTCTTTCTTTCTTTCTTCAGGTATTGAAACCATCTTGAATATAAAATTATTTGTTTGGGCGCATTTGGATAAGGATTAATACAAAGGTATGAATGAAATGGTCTGATTTTAGACGGCATTCTATCAACTTTTAAAAAGTAGTTATAGTGACATAACTACAATAGTTGGACATATGTTATCGCGAAGTTTTTTGTAGATATTGATATATTCTTTAATATTGTAGAACATTTAATTTTTATTCTATCTTTAATAGTTTCCGCAGCGCATGCGATGACTATTTTTTTTGCACCTTGGGTTACATTATTGAAGTTTTAGTACGGATCCCTAATTTTTTTTTAAATATCAATAGCCCTTGTCACTCGCAGATAGTGTAGCTTCCCAACGGTGAAAGAATTTTTTTAATGGGTCCAGTAGTTTCGGAGTCTATTCAATGCAAACAAACAAACAAACAATCAAATCTTTCCTCGTTATAATATTAGTATAGATAGGATTAGTCTGAAGGATCACGAATATAAGGGACTACGCTAGCTGAAGCGGTTTGCACGGAGCGAGAGAGAGAGAGAGAGGAAATAGTATGAGCAGCGCTAACTGCGCGCGTCGCGTGCGACGGATTGCACCTGCACCCGCACCCGCAGGCGCACGCCCACTCCGTGCACCCGCGCCAGCTAGCGTAAGCCCTCTATTGTGGGCTATAGTTCCGGATGCCTTCTTCTAAATCCGGCCCTGACTGAAAGCGCCATTAACATTGTTAGCTTTGGTATCTAAAAAGTAATCCCAGCACTAAACGGGCACGCTAGAGTGCGTAATAAAGGTGTGAGCGAGAATGCGCTTCGCTGGTCTGGTGCCCACGCAACGCGGGCTACGTATCATGGAAGAAGCTGTATTTTATTTACACAAAAGCAAAATAAACAAATAACCACATGCGGTCTGGAGAAACAAATAAAAAGACTAATTTATGCACATGAGGAACTTTTTATATTTAGTCACATAATTATAATGAAGTACACGTCTATAAAAACAGCGTAACGGCCGATGTCATACTGCCATATCAAGACAGGTGTCTATCATATTATTTTATGTACAGTCACCTGCATTCATATCTGCCATAGCGGAGCGTGCAAAAATATATTACACGTTCTACTCTACCGGCCCCAGAAATAGAGTCGTATCAGATATTTATACACGCTTTGTTGTGTCAGATCTTGATACTGGTGACTGTACCTGTATTATACACACTCAGACCATCTCTTTCTACTCGAAATCTACAGAGTTTGACAGAAGTGTGGTGAAACCGATTGTGATTCCGATTGTGTTAGAGTTAGACAATAAGGCCTCAGAGGCCGTATTGCCTAACGTTTCTGACGCTTGCGATCGCAATTAAATGTCAGATTTTGTATACAAATACTGACATTTGATTGCCATCGCGAGCGTCAGAAATGTTAGGCTATATGGCCTCAGGTTACCGCTTATATACCTAGGTACTCGTAACGGCACTTGACCGGTATCACGTCAAGTCAAACAGTTCATCTGTTTGATTCTAAAGTACATAATATATCTAGTCGAATTTTCTGTTTCGGTGAGTTTCGAACGAAATAATTATAAGATTATCTTAAGCAATAGTCGATAATTTTGTTAGTTTAAAAAAAATCTTAACTACACTCAGAAAGTTTCAGATCTATCCGAGATTCTTTGTAATGGAGTTAATCAATTGAAACCAAAATATTCATAGAGCCTTCTCCACACATTGTACCTTAAGTATGTGCTCACGCTCGACTTGACCGAGGCATTTCTCGGCTGACCACCTCGGTGCTCGTGAACCGCGCCTTTATACACTCTTTGTGTACACCCCTTACTAACTATCACGCAGTACACAAAAGAGAAACGACTTTTTAAAAGTAAATTTTCAATTAACTTGTAACCTTCTACTTCTAGTAAAGTAAAAAGTTGTAGTGTAGTTCAATGAAATGGGTCTCTGCAAAGTAACACTTGAATCAGTCAATTATGTGTACCTACATTATAAAGATACTAAGAGTGCCCAGGTATTATATTAAGAGTACAATCAGCAGCAGAAGTGGATGAGCGGTTACGGTGCTCAAAATGATCTATACTCCGTGAGCTCCTAAAAACACCTCCGGTTTTAGAAGCATACTTCGGGTATTGACTGTATCTGCCGTACTCTCCCATCTGCCGTGCTCTACATGTACTGAACATGTTCAATATTAAAGAGTTTGAGTGTGATGTGTTTGCTGATGTATGGACGGTGATAGAAAGGAAGAGTATGCGTATATGTGAAAATATAAGTCAGCTGTAAGTACCAGCATTTTGTAATTTATGTTATATTTGTTAAAATTGTTACCTTTTTTGTTACTTTTATTACTTATACTTTATCCTTATTCTGTAATTATAAGTGTAAATATTTGTTTTGCCAACCTGTTACTCTTTAGGACTAAGACCTGTAATGTAACTTGTTGTATTTTTGACCTTTAATAATAAATAAATAAATTGACGATGACACGCAAACGTGATATGCGGTTCTGTTCTGTTATCAACTTGCAAAACTTTTCGAAGTTACCGTAAAAAGTAATGTACCTAAAGAATAACCATCAGTACAAAATAAACCTTACTGTAATAATATTACGCCTAATTATCTTTTTCTAATTTTAATACAATATGTTTTTTTTTGTCATGATACAAATAAATCAAAATTAGCATTTTCGATTACTTTCATCGTTAATTTAGATTTGTTTGGAAGTATATAGAGCTGATATACTGTCTACTTGTCCTGAGTGTGTCAAGTGAATAGTTTTGGTCTGCTTCGATTAATTTTTTTAATGTACTTTTCGAAATCTCCGTTTTTTCTATGTATAACTCGGCCTTGAACCTTATTAAAATATTTACAGTCAACACTTTACTTGAAACTTTCAGTTTCTTTTAAAAAATATTTATATACATTATAAACACTTTCTCGCGATTGGCTATTTACAGAAATACTATGTTGAAGTTGACTCCCCATGGAAATAAATCTCCGAAAAATAACAAACTAAATAAATAGGTAAGGAATTGGTGGTTTTAACTGCTCTATATAAATGAAAAACACAACGAGAATCGAACCCGGGACCTCAAGCTTCGTAGTCAGGTTCTCTAACCACTAGGCCATCTGGTCGTCTGGTGGTCTGGTCGTCTGGTGTCTGGTGGTGGTATTTAAAGATAATATGCAATGAAAATATGTATTTCGATGTTACATCTAACCTTGTTAATGTTGTGAACGTTAATAAAGTGAAATTAGATAAAATGTTGTTAAGTATATCTCGTAGACGTGCCCCAATTTTTGTCTGCGAGACAAACAATAATGACTTATAATGGTTTATTAGACGTGAATTCAACGTATCTCAAAATGAATCGAGAATATATCATCCAGTGGTTGAGTAAGTTTAAATGAAGAATCTCGCCAAGATCTTTCACTGGAAATTTTAATTCAAGATGATGCAACATGTTCCTGCGTCGTTAAAATATACTATGCCAAGGCTGGTTGGGTACATCCGCTCAATACGGTTAAAGGGGTCGGTAACCTTTTGGCAGACAAGGGCCACATAGTAGAAAAAAATAAAGGCGGGCCGCACTTGTAAGATAATTTTGTACCTAATAGATATCTACCTAGTTACTTATTGCAGGTAGGTACTATAAGTGATATTACAAATTAGTCGCGGGCCGCAAGGAGAGTGGTCTCGGGCCGCGCGTTGCCGACCCCTGAGTTAAGTAATAAGTGCTCTCCCTTAGAACGTCACAATGAAGGACTCGCCACTTGCATCTACCGGCTGCACGCAACTCTCATGATGTCGTCAGTCGATGTAGCGGGAAGCCCGCCAACGCTTCGTCCTTCGATTCGCGTTCGCCACTCTTTTCTTACCCAACGGTTATCTGTTGCCCATTGCCACTTCAACTTGCATATTCTTAGAGCTATGTCGATGACTTTAGTTCAATAGTCACACTTATAAAGACGTGAAAATAGATAGGACTTCAGCATTCATTACTTTATTAGATATAGTGGACGTATTCCATCTCGTCGCTAGGCAATTCGTGCTGCGCACTCCTACATATTAACTTAATTCCACTTACCAACACCTATAACCTGTACCACATACATCAAGCTAAATTAGTTTCTCTTTACGATCTTTTTATGTAACTTCATTGATCCCGTTTTATGCGGATCAAGATGTAGATTTTATCGCCGTTTTATGTTGTCCTTATTGTGATAAGCTGAGAGTATTTAAAACAGTGATAAAGTCAGTAAAAAGGTTTTTGTGTGGGATGAAAAACACGTGTTGGAGTGCGCACACGTGCAAACATATGAGGTTTCGACGGTAAATATTGGAGCGGTTTGACCGCTCGAGACAAGCGTCGTTTACATTTACTGCGCCTTTCTTACGTTCATTTTACAACAAAAGGACTACAACAATACGGGATTTAACTATTTTTAATTGTTTTATAAAAAAAAATTGAAGCTACCGTTAAACATACCTACTGCATAGAGAAAAAGTATAAAAAAACGCCACAGCATTAACTTTAAGCCTGCAGTGCACGGCACTGCACTGGCAGGCTGCTCAGTGCTCGAACATTTTCCGATAAACTAAGCAGAAGTAAGTAATGTTGGTAAGCATTTTTAAAATAAAATATTTGGACTGACTTCGGAAAAATTAACCGTAATGAGCCTATAATAAGGTTTAAAAATATGTAATTGTATGTTGTAGAAATATTAAATTGGGGGTATTAGTTGAGGTTATATACGTACTCTGTGGTTGAGGCCTGTACCATTTTGTAGAATATTGCGCTATTAGAGTGAAAAACATGTGCACTGGTTCAGCTCCGCGGCCAACTGCTAACTCCGGAGTACAGATCTATTTTATAATGTTTTGCCATCGTATTTTGCCGGATAAGTTCGTATGTAAGCCAGTAAGCTAGTTGAGAAAGCCAGATAATTACGAACTTTTCCGCAAAAGTACGATGGCAAAACATTATTCACTAAATCTGTACTCCGAATTATGGCTCTGCAGTGTGAATCTTGAAAGCTGGCTACCAATCCTCCAGCGATTGTCACGACCACTCTGTCAAGAGTGTAACGAACGCCATAGAGATCATGCATAAAGTTAAGTCGCTCAACTAATGTTGTTCAGTTTGACGAGGACGATCTATGTTTTAATTTGTTGCTCGTATTACAGGCTACACCCGGTATAAATAAAAATTAATCGTAAAAATAATGTGTTTCTAAGCGCAAAACTCGGGAACGGCTGGACTGATTTCGCTAATTATTTTATAGTTGTGTTTGTTATTGTCAGAAGGTTTTTATGGAAGAAATTTAGAAATTTATCTAGTTACGTCTTTAAAACTTAATACTAAATTAAATCTAAAATGGCCCCCGTTGCATGGTGCCCAATAGACTGGCAGCATTCTCTCGTCGAATAGCGATGGCAATCACACTCTCTATAGATGGATGATCTGATTAAAGCCGCAGACTCACGGTGGATGCAGGCCGCTTCGAACCGAATCAACTGGGGGTAAATGGGGGAGGCATATGTCCAACAGTGGACGTCCTAGCGCTGATATGATAATGAATAAATGCCAGCCCTTTGGTCTCCAGTAGCGTCGACCCGACTTTTGCATAAGTGAAATGAACAAATACGGAGGCGTAAATACAAAATGTCGCTGTAAATGTTAGTGTCAATCATGTGATCTAGATAATAAACTAAGAGCTCGTAAACCGTCCGTGCTGTTCTCGTACACTTTTATATCCGCCAACAGGTGGGCCTTATAGTGGATTGCTGATGGTCGATCTATAAGTATACTACTATAAATACGTTGCATACATATTACATAGTTGCTGGTACTCGATATGACGTCATTCCAAATTATAAAAAAGCAAAGCTAAGTTACTATTAAGTATAAAAAAATAATTCGCATGGGTTTTGGATGTGTTAAAATTACAACAACCGTGCCAAATGCCATGATCCTAAACCCAGCGGTTGGGGTTTTGAGATTTTGTCCTAATTCCGTGGGTATATCTGGATAAAAAGTAGCCTTTGTGTTATTCCTTACGGCCACCTATCTACATGCCAAAGTTCATCCAAATATGTCCAGCTGTTTTTTAGCGTGAAGGAGTAATAAATATTCATACACACAAACTTACACACATTCGCATTTATAATATTAGTAGGAGGGGTTTTTGTGGCATTGGTGCGAACTTTGCCAATACACGGCTATCCTTTCCTATCATCCGAATACGATAATACAAAATGTAATACAAAAAATACGTTGATAATTAAAAAAATGTAGAAATAAGCCTAACCGTTAGGTATGTATACCTTAATCTTTTTCTTCAAATGCGGGATTTATTCATAATGCTAATCCGAAAATTTAGTTCCCGCGGGATAACGAAAAAAAAATCTACGCGGACGGAGTCGTGGGCAACAGCTAGTGTTCCATAAAATCAATAGGTACTCATCAACTTCTTTAATACTTTAAGTCTTCGATTACAATCCCTCTCATACTTTACTTAGGTACCTGAAGCGATTCATTTCACCAGCCCCTTTTTTGTATCGGGCAAAATGGTAAACAATAGACGTATAGAGTTGACAGTCCTAAAAACGAGATAACTATTGCAAATTAAAGCGAGACGAGTATAAGGGCATTCTCACAAAAAAGTTTCTTTTATATATTTTTTATTTTAGAAAAATATGGTTTTTCCTACTTAGCATCAAGAGCACAACCGTTTTTAGGGTTCCAGAGCCAAAATGGCAAAAACGGAACCCATATAGTTTCGCCATGTCTGTCTGTCTGTCCGTCCGTCCGCGGCTTTGCTCAGGGTCTATCAATGCTAGAAAGCTGTAATTTTTCACGGATATATATGTAAACTATGCCGACAATATGGTACAATAAAAAAATAAAAAAAAAAATTAGCATGGACGTAAAGTGGGGGTGATTTTTTTTTCTCATCCAACCCTATAGTGTGGGGTATCGTTGGATAGGTATTTTAAAACCATTAGGGTTTTGCTAAGACGATTTTCGATTCAGTGATTTGTTTGCGAAATATTCAACTTTCAAGTGCAAATTTTCATGAAAATCGAGCGTCCCCCCTTTTAGAATCTAAACCGGTAGGTAGAAAAATTTGAAAAAATTCAGGATAGTAGTAAGTATATCAAACTTTCAAGGAAAACTATAACGGCTAAGTTTGCTTGAGAATTATTAGTAGTTTTACTCTTAAATAGCAGCCTAAGGTACAAAATATACCTAAACTTGGAAGATTCCGTATAAAATACGAAATCCTTAGAAAAATATATTAATATTTTCGTAATGGCTACGGAACCCAATTTTGGGCGTGTCCGACACGCTTTTGGCCGGTTTTTTTTTTCATCCACAAAATTGACTCATAACATTTGTATGAAAAAATATATACATATTGAAAGAAAAGGTACACTTTTTTTAATCGAAGCAATTCTTGTACATTTATTTGTCGCCCTGTTACTAAATCTATTAAAGTCTAAATTTAACCGAACTAGTTTGGAGTTTCATTTCAAAGTTCAGTATCTGAAAAACAATTGAACCGATTCTAATTAAACATAGCTAAGAACTACTGCAAGAATATTCACTTTCACGTAAAAAAACTTTATCAAAATCGGTCCATCCGTATGTGAACTACTATGTCACAGAAAGGCAGAGAGATATTGTCGTGAAACTTATAATCAGGGAACGGATGCGAGCAAACTCGATTGAAATCACGTTATGACAATTATATCAACCTTCAATAAATATTCATTTTTAAAGTGCAAAATTTTCATTAGAATCGAGCCTCCAAAAATAATCTGGTAGTATTAAGTATATCAAATTTACAAGAACAATTATAGTGGTTAATATTGCTTGAAAATTATTAGTAGTTTAATGTAGTTTGGAACAAAACGTACAGTCAGCAAAAAATATTGTATTAAAAATGTAATTTTTAACAAAAACTTATTAAAAACTTTTATTTAACTTGCATTATATGTATGTTATACGTAGCATGTATGTGCGGGTCAAATCTTGCAAGTTAAATTTGACCCACTTCTAGTAGTCGGATTAACTTGAAATTTGGCATACTTATGTTAATCTGGTGACAATACAATAATACAGTAGTGAAATCCTGTTACCAGCAAGAATCGTCTCCACAGGAGGGAACTCCTCAACGGTTAATCGTCTTGAAATTTGGTACGAAAATGTAGTTTAGATGATAAAGCAAGGACAGTTAACAAAAAGTACAGTCAGCAAAAAGCTTGAATTAAAAATTTCATTTATAACAAGAACTTATTTTTGTTGAAAATTACTGGCAACCCTAAACGAGGTTCAAAAACACTTTGAACATGGCTACCGGCGGGTGAAAGCTTTAAAGTATTTGCATTGTTATTATTTGCTTGGTTGCAGTCTTCCTGTAAATGCCGTTGGCCCCAGACAGACTTCAATTTTGTGTTGGTTTGAAATCATCTCGAGGAGAAATTTTGAGGTTTCCGAGCTTCTAGCTTCTTATTTGCATACTGTGACGAAAAATACTATAATGTTTTATTTTTCACAGTATTTTTCTGGTACTTTGCGGAGGGCTACGTCAATAAAATACATAAAGACGTTTGAAATATGGCAACGTATTTATTATTGGTATTTCAATTTAGAGGATTGTTGCATTGTCATCGAAGCTTTACGTAACATTTTAAATTAATCGGAGCATAATTATGAAGAGGATTAAAATTGACTTCCATAGATTTAATAAGGTCATTATTTTTTTCTGTTTTAGAATTTAAAAATCCAGCCAAGAGAGTGTCGCACACGCTCAAAACAGGGTTCCGTAGCCATGACGAAAAAATTAAGTAATATTTTTCTAAGGATTTCGTACTTTATACGGAATCTTCCAAGTTTAGGTATATTTTATACCTTAGGCTGCTATTTACTCTTAAACTACTAATAATTCTCAAGCAAACTTAGCCGTTGTAGTTTTCCTTGAAAGTTTGATATACTTGCTACCATCCTGAATTTTTTCAAATTTTTCCACCCACCGGCTTCGATTTTAGAGGGGAGGGGGACGCTCGATTTTCACGAAAATTTGCACTTTAAAGTTACATCTATGGGAGGCACCCTAAAAAAAATGTTTTAGATTTTTTTATTGTACCATTTTGTCGGCATAGTTTACATATATATCCGTGCAAAATTACAGCTTTTTAGACCGTCAGCAAAGCCGCGGACGGACGGACAGACAGACAGACAGAGACAGAGAGACATGGCGAAACTATAAGGGTTTTGCCATTTTGGCTCCGAAACCCCTTAAAAAGGACCAGGCGAACTATCATGACTATCGGCAGCAGTTCTATATAATAGTATTTTATGCAACTGTATTGAGGATTTACTATATGGGTATACATAAATAGTCTTAAGTAAGTTACCGTTTGCATATTTATCTTTGTTAATAAATATATTTTGAAGTAACAATTTTAAATATTTGCTTGACTAGGAACATTTTGTACTTCTTTTTATCAAAGCGGCAACATTTATGATTTTAAATTTGAATTACTTTCTCGTTCTTCCACCGGCCGTCCGCGTCGTTTACCGAGGACGCAATCGCCTGTGCACTCAAATACGCTTTTTATTTCATTTTCCAACAAAGGTGATTTTGTGCATTCCCATTTTCTATTTTGCAAGTGGAGTCTGCATTCAACACTCATTAAACACTTTCACCTGAATAGCTTTCAAATAATATAAGTTTTATTCATGAAAGTGACAGAATAACTATTATAAAAATCTGATTTCTAAGTCTTTGTTATTTATTATACATAAAGCTTTTATTTAAATTCAGTCAGGTATTATAGTGTTTTGACCTATGGTATCTCAAGCAGAGGGTCGTGGGCTGGGCATGAGTTCGAACCCGGGCTCGCAGATCTGAGTTTTTCGAAATTTATGTGCGAATTTGAAATTTACCAACGAAAACGTCATGAGAAAACCTGCATGTATGCATCTGCGAAGAAATTCAATGGTATTTGTAAAGTTTCCAAGCCGCATTGAATTGGGAATTTAATTACATTTTTACTTATATATTTTTAGATATCTTTTTTTTGTATACATGTCTGTGTTAGTGAATAATTGTCTTCTTTCTTCCTACAATTAATATTTTTTGATAATCTAACTGACACTTATTAGGATTTTTTGGAACACTGGCCTATTCGACAAAACAATTTATTGGCCAAACTAACATTCGATGAAACGAAGGTTCATGTCAATATGTGACAACTCCCGCCCGACTTCCCTTTATCGATTGTCGACAATACATTCAAGGTCTTTGTTGCGTCTTATTTGTTCACACATATAGCCAAGGTTTCCCGAAAGTTAACAAACTCAATTATAGGTAGAGTTACAATACTTTGTAAGAGAGTGTTCTACTGTTTACAAGCGCAATTCTATAAATCGAGTAACATTATTGAATTCGTTGTGATATATTTACTTATGCAATCAGTAACCAATCCACAAACAATTACTTTTAACTTCGGTTTTTATACTAGTGAATTTAGATATCAAAATTTAAATTAACTTGTTTTTTGGTTAATATTTACATTATGTTCCAACGTTCTTTTTGATTCTGAAACGGAGTAAACGGACTGCAAATATTTTATCATTGAAATATCTTGTTCGTAAACAGTGTCGTAACAGCAGGCTAACTTGGGTTGCAACCCCCTAAATAAAACCCAACGGTCTTTTTTGCGTATAAGGCCTAAGGACGTTATGAGTTGTTGCGTTTACTACTGCTGGGCGCGCAGCTGCGGGGCCTGAGCCTCATGCCGCGGATGGGGGGGGGGGGGGGGTGCTTTGCAGCCAACAAACTGCGCAAGCGGTGTCGACAATATTTGTAAAAATAATATTTTAACCAGCTCAAAAAATCTTGGTAATGGTTCCCGACTGTTGAACCTTAAATGAGCTTCTTGACAGAGTTCTAGCCAACTAGAGTTATTTTCTTCCTTTTAGTTTCTAAGGCAGTCGGGTTTTTTGATTTATTAAATTTATTTTATTATCTTACCAATTTTTTTTTTACTTCGGTCTGCCTCCGTTATGGCCGTGGTGCCCATCCGGCCAGTCTAAAGCCTATATTTCTTTAACTTATTAAAAGACGTAGCAAAATTTACCTCCTAGCTCCTCTGACCCCCACGCCCTATCTTTTGTAAATTCGGAAGTAATCCGTTGAGCTAAGCTGAGGCAGGTTTCTGCTTATTTTTTTTTCTTTCCTTGAGAATAAATTGTAAATCCGTAGAAACCGTATTTTCTTTCCACCCTATATCCCCTGGTATCAGTTCGCTTTCAAGCCCGACTCCTCCAGTCCGGGTCAAAGTGTAACAGGCTTCTTAATAGACTCTCGTTCGTAATTCCTTACTTACCGCCCTTAAGATACAATGTACTTACTATTTCAAGCTTCTTGGGTACCGAATTTACCCCAATTTCAGTGGCATATTGCTTTGGAATTTTGCATCCATATTGTATAGGCTAGATTACAGCGCAAGTACAGTCAACAAAATCCATACTATCCATACTATCCATACTAATATTATAAATGCGAAGTAACTCTGTCTGTCTGTCTGTCTGTGTCTGTCTGTCTGTGCTTTCACGCCTAAACCGCTGAACCGATTTTGAAAATTTGGTACAGAGATAAAATAGACCTTGGGAAAGAACATAGGCTATCTTTTATCGCGGCTTAGGCTTTGAAATTGAAATATGAAAGTTTATATGATGGAAGTTCGTCGCTGTCGAAGATAAAACCATGAAACTTGGCATTTAGGCATTTAATCCATACTATCCATACTAATATTATAAATGCGAAAGTAACTCTGTCTGTCTGTCTGTCTGTTACGCTTTCACGCCTAAACCGCTGAACCGATTTTGATGAAATTTGGTACAGAGATAGAATAGACCTTGCTGTGACCTTGGGAAAGAACACAGGCTATCTTTTATCGCGAAAAGACTTTAAGGGGTTGAAATAGGGGATGAAAGTTTATATGGTGGAAGTTCGTCGCTGTCGAAGATAAAACCATGAAACTTGGCATTTAGGCATTTAATAAGAAATAAGTCGATATTTGGTTGAGCTTTTTTTTGAAATTCGACCTGTGAGGGGATGAAAATTTATATGGAAGATCGTCATTGTCGAAGATAAATCGGTGGTTCTATGAAACTTGGCATTTGGCACGTGATAAGAGATACATAGATATTTGTTCGGATCGGATCGGGGCGGAGGCAGGTGGCAACGGAGTGGAGACGGAGGCACCGCTGGGAGGACGTGTCAGCAGGCGGATTGCGGACGTCTGAAGTCGGACGGAGGCAAGAGGCTCGGAGAGCGAGACAGCGTGGCATGCTCTCGCAGCGGAGGCCAGGGAGCCTCTGAGGGTGGCGGAGCGGAACGGAGGAGTAGCGGAGCTGCAGCCCGTAACGGAGGCTGCAATGAAGCTGATCTGAGTGAAATGAACCATATCCTTTGAGGATGTGATGAATGCAAAAAAATGTTTATAAAAAATGTCTCATTTGAAAACTTTAGCGGATGAGCAGATGGATGATGCAGTGTTAGCATGCCTATTTGCTCATAAGAATCTTATTTTTCAACCGGAACCCGAATGGCGCGAAGGTCTACTCAAACTTGACTCCTTTCAATCCTTCCCTGTAATCCTACGTAATTCCGGAGTTTTAGTTACTTACTGCGTTGTTACGAAAATAAAATAAGAACTTGGATAACTACAAAAATAAAATGTCTGAACGATTTTCTTATTTCGGCATCTCGAGAACAACAACTGTTTTAAAATATTTTGTGTTTCTTGTCATATATATGCTAATAACTAGCCGTTAAGCGCAGCTTTACACGCATTAAACCACTAGTTTTAGTAGTTGAAATGAAATTCCGGGATTTTGCCAAAAACCCCGCGGGTATTCTCAAAATTACACCATGGATTTCATTAGCGTTCCACGTACGAGCAGGCGTTGCATAAAACCATCCACGCCAAATTTCATGTCTCTAATCCTATTATATTTAATTTGGGATTTTATTTTTATTCCCTGCGAATAAAAAGTAGCTTTAAATTTTTTCAGATGATCAGCTATCATCTACCAAATTTTACTCAAATCGTTTAGCTGTTTTAGCTTGAAAGATTAAAAAATACACGCACGTACAAACTTTCAAATAAACAACAAACATTAAGTTATTAGTTAAACTTTCACTTTTAATAGTTGTCTTTTTATGCATACCTATGAATTTGATATAATATACCTACTAATAATATGATTGAGAATATTTCTATTCACAAAAACCTCAATCCGGGATACTCTTGAGGGTGTGAGGGGGGAGCTGGGTGAGGGGGAGAGTCTTAACTTCGCCTCAAATGAACCTATCCCCATAGATAAATTGGCGCCATATATTCTTTGCCAAGTTGCTATTGTCACAGTCGTTTGTTGTTGAGTTACATTTTACTGAATTTTAATGGAAATTAAGATGAAGCGAAGCGGAGGTAAAGAATTGATTGACCAATCAAATAAGTGGAAATCCTCGACGAGCGCTGCCGGGTAAAGTGAAAATGTAATTGAACGAGTCTGCACGTGTTCGCTTCGCTCTGCCTTAATGAAAGTGCAGCAGTAATGTTCTACATTAAGGTAACAGGGTGTTGATGATCGTTACGTACGACCGCGACCAGGTTGAGAACCAAGTTCATACAAAGCAGTGGGTCGCGCGAATCGGTCGCGGGCGCCATCAATAATACCTACTTTTAGATAACTCCGAAATATATGGTAAGTTTTTATTTAAATATATTGACCCGGATAACTCACGTCTTAAATCGAGTTTAGCTCGACATGTTTCGGGCTAATCCGTAGCCCTTCGTCTTCGGAGCAACGCGACTCAGCGGCTGCTGCAACACGCGCACGCGAAATGGTTGTTTGGATTTTTTTATCACGTAAACTATTTTAAAAACATATTTGCATATTAATTAAAATAAATACTTTTAGTTTATATCTGTCAGCCAGTTTAGTCACATTTGGAGAAACTATGGTGTTATTGGTCCCCGCGATACAGGCATGCTTAGTGCGGGTACCAAAGTTATCTCATCACTGGTAGCCCGGTGCTCTGAATATGCATGTTAAAGATAAGGCAACGTTAATTTAAATTTTTTTTTTTATTTTTAATTCACCCACCCTTCATACGAAATTACCGATTCCGCATACATTTGAGGGCCAGATTTTTTGCCGCTCGTATATCTACAAATAAACGAAGAGCCTAGTACTTCGTCGAAACACTCCATGAACTATAAACTGAAAGAAAATCACGTCTTTTGTCAATATTGGTTAGATCAGCATTTGTTTGTTCACGTAATAGGGGTATTTCAGCCCACGGGCGTAATCAGGTTCCTTACATATGACGTCCAATAAATATATCATTTGAGCGGCGGGACGTCACCATTACAGTCATATATCATCCTTGGAATATTTTTTCCTTCTGCAGAGGTCGATGACCGGACAGTTTCTAGAGTTTCATACCCATACCTAGGTGGTAATAACGGAACTGTCTGTCCGTTCATCTGTCGAAATCCTTTGCTTAGTAACGCGTGGAGGCGTCAAGCTGAAATTAATACCTAAGTATCAAAATATGTACCTGTCTCCTACCCTTGGAGCAGTGAAAAAAAAATCTAAATTCTAAGACAACGCAATCAAACAGTCAATAAACAAGGAGTTTTTGTTCATCCATACTAATATTATACATGTGAAAGTGTGGGTGTTTGTATAATTGTCCGTCTTTCGTGTCGAAACGGAGTGACGGATCAACATGGTTTTTTGGCATAGAGATATAAATTATGGGCCAGAGAATGACAAAGGCTACTTTTTAGTCCGGAAAAATGTACAGTTCCCGAGGGAACAGCGCGATACAGAATTCCACGCGGACGAAACCGCGGGTAAAAGCTAGTACTCGTATTAATTGCCGGGTAATCGAAACCAATACCTACCTTACCTCCAGGTACCTACCTACTTCCAGTTGCCCTAGAAACTTGAAATTTGGAATGAAGGTAGCTATTATAGCAAAACCAAATTCATATCTAAACAAATAAGAAGTCTGATAATTGCTTATAACTGAATCTTTCTTTAAAAAACGCCCATTGCAATACTCCATTAATTAAATTAATAGTCACGTGAAACGTTTTTTTAACATCTGGAACCGTGTCTCCAGAAACTAGTGCATTTAACTTAAAAACTGGCCAAGAGCGTGTCGGACACGCCCAAAATAGAGTTCCGTAGCCATTACGAAAAAATTAAGTAATATTTTTCTAATCATTTCGTATTTTATACGGAATCTTCCAAGTTTAGGTAAACTTTATACCTTAGGCCGCTACGTTTACTAATAATTTAGCAAACTTAACGTACTTCATATATATATATATAAATACTCAGTACTAATATTAAACTTAACCGTTATACATAACTTAACCTTGTATACTTTTCTTTACTTAAGTTATGATATATATTTACTATCATCCTGAATTTTTTAAAATTTTCCACTCACTGGTTTAGATTTTAGAGGGGGGACGCTCGATTTTAATGAAAATTTGCACTTTCAAGTTGAATATTTCGCAAACTTATCACTGAATCCAAAAAATTGTCTTACCAACCCCCTAATGGATTTAAAAGACCTATCCAACGATACGCCACACTATAGGGTTGGATGAGAAAAAAAACACCCCCACTGTACGTTTATGGGAGGTACTCTAAAAAAGATTTTTTATTTTTTTATTGTACCATTTTGTCGGCATAGTTTTCATATATATCCGTGAAAAATGACAGCTTTCTAGCATTGATAGTCCCTGAGCAAAGCCGCGGACGGACGGACAGACAGACAGACATGGCGAAACTATAAGGGTTCCGTTTTTGCCATTTTGGCTACGGAACCCTAAACAGGGGTCCCTAGGAAGGACATAGGATAGTTTATATCCCGGAAAATTGAATACTTCCCGCGGGATAGCGACAAACGAATTCTACAAGGATGGAGTCTATTAAATGGTCGAACGAATGTTATAAAAACAAACTAGAGTAACATCCACACTTTCCTGGAATAATATATATCCTTTAAAAGGAGCTGAGGTTTGTGGTTTTGACAGCTGGATAAGGGAAAAGAGGGAATTTATTGTTTTGAAGGTGAAAAAGGTTTAATTTGCGTATAAATTCACAAAAAATACGCTTTATCAGATAGAACAAACGGGTGCCTGCCATTGAGGTTTATAATATCATTTTTTTTTAACTGAATAGTTTGCGCGAGAGACACTTCCAAAGTGGTAAAATGTATGCCCCTGTAACTTCTAAAATAAGAGAATGATAAAACTAAAAAAATATAATGATGTACATTACCATGCAAACATCCACCGAAAATTGGTTTGAACGTGATCTTGTAAGTAGTTTTTTTTTAATACGTCATAAATCGTAAACCGCAATTTACCTTTCATTCAATCAACTCAAATATAAAAATTAAAAAATATAAAAAAATGAGTACGGAACCCTCGGTGCGCGAGTCCGATATTTGATAAGTGAGTGAGTGTCTCAATCGTCGTATTTAAGTTATCATTAAAATCTAGAGTATAAAAAAGATCAATGAAATTTAGTGTATGTCTTATATTCACTAACTAGGTAGGTACACATTCTGATTCTGGTTTTTTTTTATCGACTGGATGGCAAACGAGCAAGTGGATCTCCTGATGGTAAGAGATCACCACCGCCCACAGACACCTGCAACACCAGGGGGATTGCAGATGCGTTGCCAACCTAGAGGCCTAAGACACTTAGCACGTACTTAGCAGATTTTTATAAATAAGCCTATCTCATCTCAATATAACCACACATACATACAAATTACATGAATTCGCTTTCATACGAGGCAGTTTACAAGCACGTTCACGTACGTTTTCGATTAGATTTGCAATTTTATAACGACGTTTTTACGTGCTATAGGGTAGCAAAATAAGTAAGAATAGTATATTTGTTATCGAGGGACTAAAATGAGCCAATATACACCCGAGGTGGTTAGCCACCCGAACTTTAGCTAGGGTGTCTATTTATCCGAGGGTTTGTACTGACTTTTAGTCTCGAGGTGAAAACTTTTTCACAAAAATAGTCATTAATCGTTTATGATTTACGCTCTACAATAATGTCAAAGTTTTCGCGGTAAGTATTTTTTTCCAAGACACAGAATATAACAAAATCGCATCGGCGAAATGGTCCATACAAAAACTGGAATAATTAGAATGGCGCCAACTTCTATGCGGAAAAAGCATAGAACTACGAGCACGTAGACTAAGAACGTAACATTTTGTTATGAAAATGGTCCACACACAATCTTATTTTATGCCAAAAACTAAGCAAGTACTGGCTGTTTGAGTTTATCTAAGTCACTCGAAGTAAATTTAAAAAAATTAATTACTTTTACTCCCTAGGGACTAAAGTACTCACTTAACTCCCGCCTCGTAAGACTATATTGACCTACTTTTAGAGCACTGAGAAGTGAAAATTGCTTTATAAGGTTCCATATCCCTTTTACTAAGTCTCTGCGGTCCGTTCGTCCGTCCATTTGCCACTGACTTGTCACTACTTGTTTCCTTTGAAAATAGTAAAAAAACTAAATAAACTAGTTGTATTTCAGTTTAAAAGGCTAAGTAATAATTCATCATTATCAGAATTTAATTAAAATGTATTGTTCTTGGTCAAATTTTTTCATCGACAAAAACAGGAAATTAAAGTAAACTTATATAGACAAAAGAATAAAAAGTATGAAAGGGAATATTTAGTCAAGCTGCTCAAGCAACCCCACCTCATCACCTCACCTCATTTAGTTCCCTCTTTAACGTAAAATACTATCTTAATTGACAAGATTTCATTTTTTTAACACCTGTAAATTACTACAGGAATCGAAAGAGTTTTGCCTCCTGAACATGGGAAAATATTTACCTACTATAATTTATTACTCCATATTTTAAAAAATCAAAAAAATAAAAAATATATCTGAATTTGCTAACACTACCACAGAATAGATATGATTCCTTTGCCTTTTTTACCAGAAAAAGGAGCTCTCATAATTTTGACAACTTTTACATCAGATTTACGCTATTTACGTGTTCTTTTTTTTTAATAGAGACTAGACAAAAGTAATGGATCTTTTGTGTGATAGTTTTGGAGTTATGCCCTTTTTGAATAAGCACATCTTAAATTAATTTTAATAAATTAATTAATAATCGTAGCGAAATTTTAAAAATATCAGCGTCTTTTTCTTTCCAACCAGAATACAGAGAACGAATCAAATTATAGTCTTAGAAATATGAAATCTTGTCAATTACTTAACAAGAATAAAAAACTTTATCTACATGCATATCATAACTTCCCTATTATATGTTCAGAAACGACTATCAAATGGCCTTTATTAAGAAACCTGGTATCTGCGGGTGCATCTTAATGTTCACATTAAAGTATCGGTAATACTTTTTTTAACATGTAGATAATAATTATTATTCAACGTCAAAGTCAAAGTCAAAGTCAAAGTCAAAGTCAAAGTCAAAGTCAAATCAAATTATTCAAAGTCAAAGTCAAAATACAGGCCATATCTGAACATATTATATAAAAACTTATGATATGCATGTAGCATAAGTAAGTATGCGGCTATACATAATTAGGCATTAAAACACTCGTGTGATTCTTTACCATAATTATGCCTACTCATTATGCACCAGCCACATAAATAACTATTTCTTTCTTATGTTTACTTAGTAACTGTACAGATCAACCTGACCATGACTTCAAACTTTGTTCTCTCTCTTTCCAACAAGCCCTTTAAAGCAAGTTTCCTCGTTCAGTTAATTTCCTCCGATCCTTTATAAGCAGCATTAAAAAGTAATCTTTGTCAAGTCGGACTAGTATCTTTGTTCGAGAGCTTTGTTTGTGTTGCCATCTCATCGATATTCCCATTTACGGCCGTCCGTTTTTACTGAGGTTGCACAGTAAAGGAATAGAGTTGCAATTTTGTGTTGAAATCTATTTTTAACCTCCGATGCAAAAAGTGTTCCAAGTTTGACGTCAATGTCTGTCCGTCTGTCTGTCTACCTGTATGTGGCGTCGTAGCTCTCGAACGAATAGACCGTTGCGATGCGGTTTTTTACATGAAAGCGAGTTTCTTAACTATGTTTGATAAAAATCAGTTCAGTTTAATTACTGGCACGTGAGGTATCCCATCTTAGGCCTCTAGGTTGGCAACGCGTCTGCAATACCCCTGGTGTTGCAGATGTTTATGGGCGGTGGTGATCTCTTACCATCAGGAGACCCACTTGCTCGTTTGCCATCCAGTCGTATAAAAAAAAAGTTATTTTTGAGATATTCAACTTTTATTAATAATTTTATAATTTCGGAGGTTTTTTTACTTTTTTAAGTTGTTTATGTTTTATCATAAATTTAACAACATTAACTACATAATAATATTTTTACTGTATCAAAAACTGTACTGTGTGTGTGTGTGTGTGTTTCTCATGGCTTCCGTCAAATACATGCAAGTATATCTAGTGCCATCCACGAAGACAGTCGAAGTCAGTCAGTGCCTTAGTGTTATACTGTGTAAGTTTCTTTGAAATAAATAAATAAAATAAATAAAGACGCGTGGTTTTGTCAAAATTAGACATTAATGGCATTGTAATAAGAACCACGGCACGCGTCATCGTGAATGACTCTACCTATAGATCTAATTCTGACTTTAGTTATATTAACTAAAAAAATCAACTGTGCCGAAATATCGAGCTGCTCTAAAATTAATAATTCATAAAATTAATAATGACCGCTATAGTCTAAAATATTGTATCAGACTTCGACCTCTAAAAATAGTGACTTCTTCTTATTGTTTAGCCGGTACCCGGTTATAGGCTTTATAAATATACCATTAAGCTTGAATGTGATTATAATCCATACTACCTATGGTACTTAAATAGAAAATATTGTTTATAATGCAGGAGACGCCACTATAGAAATACATCTCAATGTATATACCTGTGTTTTCTGTATTGCTTACTGTGTTGGTGTGCAATAAAGAGTTATTGTATAGTATTGTATTGTATTATAATTATTATTAAATGCCACTAATATCACCGCCTATCCACTCTCAACACAAGTTCCGCAGCAGGATTAACGAGTAAGATGGTGGTAACGATCCGGACGGACCATATTGTATAATCTTGCCACTTCTTCATGCTCGTGCTGTGGCCATACAATGCCAATCGTCTTTATTAATTATAGTATTTGAGATGTCTGTACTACGGGTATGTAATACTCAGCTAAATTGTACTTATGCGTTCTTCTTAACAGAGGTTTTTCCGGGCCAGTGCAGTGGGAGATTCTTCCACATTCGTAAGTGCTTATACTAAATTTAATGAAGATATTATCACTTGATATTAATAAGTAATAGATGGCTTAGCATTCCCAAGGAGTGATTGTCCAAGGTACCACCCACAAATCATCAACATATCTACGGGAAATACATTGAAAGACTGAATCGTCTCCACACCCTCCGCTGTTCTCAGGCCCGCCGGAGTCTGAACAGTTATTGTTTCCAATAATGAACGGAGCTAGTTCGCGGCGCTGCGTCGTACCAACTTCGCTATTGTAGCTGTTTCTGTTATTTTTCTTTTATCAACATTGCAGGTGCGAAGTGTTTTGTTTTTTTTGCAAAAATATTGCATTTTAAAGAATGTATGTTTGAAGATATTTTTTGCTTTCGGTATACTTACTGGTAGGTGCAGGATGATTTGGTTCTAATTAAAATGATTCACAATGGCGTGACGAATATTATTGAAAACGTTTAATTTTCATCAGTCTGGACCATCAATCATCCGTCAGTCTGAGAGGATTACATTATACGGTACCAGAATGAGCGAGTAACCGATGCCTTAAACCAGTGTTTTTCAAGGGGTCGCCAAATATTTTTCAAACCAAGGGGGTCGCGTCCTGAAAAAGTTTGAAAACACTGCCTTAAGCGATAAATTAGATACAATATTTAAGATCTCAATATTTATGGAGCCGTGGTTGCCGAGTGGTTTAACCTATGGCCTCTCAAGCAGAGGATCGTGGGTTCAAACCCCGGCTCGCACCTCTGCGGTTTTCGAAATTCATGTGTGGAATTACATTTGAAATTTACCACGAGCTTTACGGTAAAGGAAAACATCGTGTGGAAACCTGCACAAACCTGCGAAGCAATTCAGTGGTGTGTGTGTGTGTGTGTGTGTGTGTTCCCAATCCGCAATGGGCCCGCGTGGGAACTAGCTCAAGCTCTCTCATTTTAAGAGGAGGCCTGTGCCCAGCAGTGGGACGTATAAAGGCTGAGATGATTTAAAAGAACACTGCAACGTGGGACGCAATAAGAAAACATGCACAGTTGAGTGTTTTCGAATATTATAACAAAATAACTTTTCCAAGTATAACGCTCAATCAAAGCTCTTTGAAAGCTCCGATCAAAATACGCAAAAACAACCGAAAATACCCGAAGATCAGAAAATAAGTTGTTTCAAACTCAGAAATTATTGACATACCTTGGCACCACGACTGACATTTAATCTTGAAACAAACACTATATTTCTCATAATACAAATTACTATTTCTTTGCATTTTACTCCCTGTATTGTTATGTTATAAGACTCCTTTTGTCATAACACAGAAAAATTAAACATAAAAAAAAATAACAATTGTTTTCGTTAAAGTGTTTACAATCTCGGAACTTTAAATTAAAACGTACTATTAAAAAGTTAAAACGTCAATTTATTAAGGAAAAATAAAATGATAAACTTTGTAAACAAAAGAAACTTGATAGCACGAGCCACAAATAATAGGAAGAACAGATATTCGCATTTC